>NC_134200.1:2625541-2935541 GCF_964188355.1 Buteo buteo
TGGGCGCTGTTGAAGGCTGCGCCTTGTTCTGTGCGTTTATTCTCTCGTCCCCTCACGACCTCCTGATGGGCCTTTGGGTTCCCACCCAGGGCCGTTGGTGGTCCTGTCTGTGTCGCAGCAAGGGACTGGCCTTCAAAATGAGGCTTTGGACCATAAAAAGGAGGCTTTCAATGCTAGAATCAAAGCTCTGGACTCTAAAAATGAGGCTTTGGGCCCTAAAAGAGGGGTTCGGAGCATAAAAATGAGGGATTGGAAACTCAGGATGCGGCTTGGACCCTGAAAACGACTGGCCGGATCCTAAAAATGAGGCTTTGGAGTCTGAAAATGCGAGTTCGGCAACTTAAAACGTGGCTTGGGGCTCTGAAGAGGAGACTTTGCCAACTGCAACGGAGCCTGTGGACCCTCAAAATGAGGGTTTGGAGCCTCAGATGGGGCTCTGGAAGCCAAAACTGAGACTTTGGGAAGGGAAAGCGAGGCTTTCTGCCCTATAAGTGTAAATTTGGACCCTAAAAGAGTGGCTTTCTGCCTTAAAGCTGAGGGTTTAAACCCTCCAGATGAAACTGTGGGCCCTCAAAAAAGGGCATGGGTCATAAAAGGCCAGAAGGTTTGGACCAGAACAATGAGGACTTTGGCCCTCCAAATGAGGCTTTGGGCACTAAAAATGGTGGGGGAGATGCTACGCGTGACCCTTAGGGCTCTGCAAAGGAGGGGAACCTCTTGGTCTCGATAGGGCCCCAAGACATGAGGCTTTGGCCCCAAAGAGAGGGCTTGGGTCACTCCGGGGGAGGCCCTCAGCTGTAAAAGAGGCCTTTGGACCCTCCTGTGGAGGGTTTGGGCCCTAAGAACGGGGCTTTGGAAATGAAACTGAGGCTTTGAACCCTGCATTAGGTTTTGTGCCTTCAAGGGATGCTTCGGTACCAAAACCGGAGGCTTTGCGCCCTAGAAATGGGTCTTTGGAGGCTCCAAATGAGGGGTTGTACGTTAAAGAAGAGACGCCTTGCACCCTAAACGAGGAGCTTGGCCTCCAAAATGAGGCTTTGGGCCCTCCAATTGAGTATTTGGACCCTCAAAATGAGGCCTTGGGCTCTCCTAGTTGCAGACCGGATCCTAAAAATGAGCCTATGGTCCCTGAAAAGGAGGCTTTGGCAGGTAAAGAATGAGGCTTGGGGCTCTAACGGTGGGGCGTGTGCTGTAAAAGGAAGGTTTGGACCTTAAAGATGGGTGTTTGGGCCCTTGCAGTGAGGCTTCAGGACCCTAAAAATGAAGGGCTGGATTGTGGAAACGATTCTTTGGACCCTGAAAATGAGGCATTGGGCCCTAAAAATGAGGTTCGGAGCCTCAAAATTTGAGTTTAGAAACAAGGTTGTGGAGCCTGAAGTGAGGCTCTGGAGTTTATAAATGAAGCTTTGGACCGTCAAGATGAGGATTTGTTCAGAAAAATAAGGGTTGGGACGCTCTAAGGAGTATTTGGACAGTCAAAAGGAGGCTTCGGGAGAGAAAGATGTGTACTTGGGCCTTATAAAGGAAGCTGCGTACTCTAAAAAGTGGCTTTCTGTCCTAAAAATGAAGGTTTGAAAGGTAAAAATGAGGCATGTTAGCCTAAAAGAGCGATTAAAACCCTCAAAATGCGTCCCCGGGCCCAAAAAGCGAGGGTTTGGACCCCCAAAAGGAGGCTTTCAACCCTAGAATCCCAGGTTTGGAGGGTAAAAAATGAGGCTTTGGGCCCTAGAAGAGGGGTTTGGAGCATGAAAATGAGGGTTTGCAAACTCAGGATGCAGCGTGGGCCCTCAAACCAACTGGCCGGATCCTTTGGAGCTTGACAAGGTGGCTTTGGGCTCCAAAAAGGAGCCTTTGCCAACTGCAACGGAGCCTGCGGCCCATCCGACTGGGGCTCTGGAAGCCAAAACTAAGACTTTGGGACGGGAAAAGGAGGCTTTGGACCCTGAGAAGAGGCTTTCTGCCCTAAAACTGAGGGCTTAAACCCCCCAAGCGAAACTGTGGGCCCTAAAGAAATTGTTAGGGGTTTGTGTGGGGCGGTTTTTCTGGGGCCGCAGGGGTGGCTCCTGAGAGAAGCTGCTGGAAGGTTCCCGGGCTCCCAGTTGGACCCGCCCCTTGGAAGGCCGAGCCAATCAGCGCCGGCGGTAGCGCCTCTGGCAGAACATCCTGAAGAGGGGGAGCCTGCAGTGAGGAGGGGGATGGGAATGGGAGAGGAGCAGCTCTGCAGATCCCGAGGTCGGTGAGGAAGAAGAAGGAGGGGGAGGAGGTGGTGAGGCGGCAGGCTGTCCCCCTGCAGCCCATGGAGGTGAGCGGGGGAGCGGAGGCCCCCCCAAATGGCCGTGACTGCGTGGGAAAGCCCGCGCTGGAGCAGTGTGTGACTGAAGACCGGCCCGTGGAAAGGCCTCACGCCAGGGAAGTTCGTGAGGAACTGCAGCCCGCAGAAAGGACTCCCGTGGGAGCAGTTGGTGAAGGACTGTCTCCCGTGGGAGGGACCCCACGGTGGAGCAGGGGACGAGTGAGGAGTCCTCCCCCCCTGAGGAGGACGGAGCGGCAGAGACGAGGTGTGGTGAGCTGACCCCAACCCCCGTCGCCTGTTCCCCTGCGCCGCCGGGGGGAGGAGGTAGAGAGAGCCGGGAGTGGAGTTGAGGCGGGAAGGAGGGAGGGCTGGGGGGAAGGTGTTCGGAGGGGGGCTTTTACTTCTCCTTAGCCTTGTTTTGATTGGATCGGCAGTAAATCAAATGGCTTTTGTTTCTTCCCCAAGTTGAGCCTGTCTTTTGCCCGTGGCCGTAAGTGGGGCAGTCCTTGTCTCGACCCACGAGCCTTTCTTTGTATTTTCTCCTCCTCCCAGCGTGGCCACGGGGAGGGAGGAGTGAGCGTGCGGCTGCGTGGTGCTTTGCTGCCGGCTGGGCTGAAACCACGACGTGAGGCCGAAGGAGGAGGAAGAGGAGAAGGAGGAGGAGAGAGGAGGCAGCAGGAGGCAAGAGCAGAAGCGTGAAGCAAGTTGAGGAGGAGGCAGCAATAAAAGGCAAGAGGAGGCCCGGGAAGGACAAAGACGCCTTTTCCTTTTGCCTCCTTTTTGCCTCCTCCCTCATCACGTTGCTTCCTATTTCTCCTGTTGCCTCCACCGATTCCTACATCCTCCTCATCCTCCTCCATTACCTGTTTTATCCTGCTTCCTCTTCATGCATCTTATGGCATGCTGTTGCCTCCTCCTCTTTTGCTCCCTTTTGCCTCCCTTTTGCCTCCTCCTAGGTTACCCCTGGTGTCCTCCCGCGTTCCCTGGTGCCTCATCTTTTTCTTACTCCTCTTGCCTCCTGTTGTTTCCGGTGGCACCCTGATGCCTCCTCCTCCTTCTCCTATTGATTCTTGTTGCTTCTTCCTTTACCTCCTGCATGCTGCTGTGTCCTCCTCTTGCCTCCACTATTTCTCCTCCCGCTGTGTCTTCCTGTTGCCTCCTCCTCCTTCTCTCTTTGTTAGTGTTGCCTTCTGTTGCATCCTGTTGTCTCCTCCTTTCTCTCTTTGTCTTGCCTCCCGTTGCGTCCTCCTTCTTTTGTCTCTTGTGTCCTGCTACGTCCTCCTCTTGCCTCCTTTTTTTCCTTCTCCTGCGGCTGTCTGTTGCCTCATCCTCCGCTTGCCTCCTGTTGCCTCATCTGGCATCCCGTGGTCTCCTCCTTTTTCGCTTTCTGTTGCCTCCTCCTCCTCCTTTTCCTGCTACCGCCTTTTGCCTCCTCCTGCTTTACCTCCTGTGTCCTGCTGTGTCCTCGTGTTGCCTCCTCGTCCTCCTCTTGCCGAGACAAAGGTGACCTTTGTCTCGTGGTACCTCTTCCTCCTAAGCCCCTCTTGCCTTCTCTTGTCTGGAACCTTCCTTGTGGGAGAACTAGCTGGCTGTTTCCAGTTGTGGAAGTAGGTTTTGCAGAGAACGAGAATAACGAGATGTTCAGTTCACCGAGCAAGCGCAGATCCCCAGTGCTGCGGAGCTTGTGAATAGGCTGCAAAGGGACAGTGAGGGCCAGGAACAGCTTTCAGTCCTGGCACCTTCCTTGTGGGCGAACCAGCTGGACGTTTTCTATATTGGAAGCGGGCTGTACAGGGAATGAGAGCGATGAGCTGTTTAGATCGCTAAGGAAGCGCAGATCCCCAGTGGTGTTAGGCCTCCGACCAGGCTGCAGAGAGAAGTTGAGGGCCAGCAACAGCGTTCTGTGCTGGCACCTTCCTTGTGGGAGAACTAGCTGGACGTTTTCAATTTTGGAAATAGGCTGTGCAGAGAATGAGAATAACGAGATGTTTGGGTGCTGGGGAGAGTGCTGCGGCTGAGCCTGCCCCGAGGGAGAAGGTGAGCGGGGGCCGGGCGATGGACCGATGGACCGGCAGGTCCCGGAGAAAGCCCCGAGGAGGGCGATGGCGCCTGCGGGGGGGCGGCGGTGTCCGTGTCGGAGGCACGGAGCGGTGGTGTGGGGGGGCCGCGCCGTGTCGGAGCCGACGGGGGCAGGCGGCAGCAGTTGCTCAGGGAAAGACTGAGAAACGAAGCGTGTGTGGGGTGAGCCGCCTTCTGGTTTTGGACTTTGTGTGTCTGGGAGTCATTGCTACGGAATTCTTGAAGCAGCTGTTGTTTTTCTAAGACTAGAGTACATCGATAGATAGCAATGAGCGGTGTTGGAGATGCTTCTTGTTGGTAAGAGTTGTCTCTGTACTTCAGGTTTTTTCATGAAAAGGTAGTGGGATACTAGTTAAAGAAAAAATTGTCTGTAGGGGAGTGTGCGTATACATACACATATACACACACACATAGACGTGGGTGCGTACTCACCCCCCACTACAAGCATGTTTTCCTTTCCTGTCCGTATCTGTGTGTATGTGTATACACGTCCCTACAATTTCTATTCTTTCAAAAATATCCTACTACCTAGTCTGTGCTTGTGTGCGTATATGTGTATACATACGTACGTGTGTATATATATATATGTGTGTATATATGTTTAAAATAGGGGTTGTTTTGAAACGACTTGGAACTCCCTTGGCTATTGAAACCCTTCTTGGTCTTAGTGCGGTGCTTCCCTTTGTTTTGTTTGTAGGGCCCTGGTCTAGGTTTGATTTTTCTAGTATGAGACAGAATATTCCTGTCTTTCCAGTAGGTGTTGCCACGAGAGGATCTCCAAACAGAAAGAGTTACAGGGAAGGATTCCAGACAAGAAGACTAATTTCAAGAGGGTTATCAGTTAATAACTTTGGAATACAGCCGAGCAATGTTGGTTTCCTGAAATCCTGTTGAAAGACTCATTAATGAAAACTCAGTTTGTTTTGTCCAGCTCTCAGTACGGCTGTGGGTGTATGTAAATGTGAGTGTGTGTCTATGCATCTGCCAATATACTATGGCAGTTTCTGCAGAAGGCTGTAATAGAAGAGGCGAGGTACTGACTTTTTAGTAACTAGTTGGATAATCAGTGTAACTTTCTAAAGTATTGCTTACTTAGATAAAGGCAGCAGTACTAATATGCTGTTGCATTCGTTTAGTAGTTGACTGTCTTTCTGTGCTGACAGGGTTTAGTATTCTGTACAAGGAGGAGGTGTCAGAGTGCGGGTGACAGAAAATCGTAACAGTCTCATGTAAAAATCGAATATCTGAATTGTTAGCTCAGTAAGATTTTGTGGTTTGTTTTTTTAAAACCCGAAAAGCTAATCCTGGAATTTGGTTTTGAATTTAATGTGAAAGTTGATCCTTGTGAAAGTTATTTTTGGTTATTTACTCTTATATTAGTTCTTTGAGTAGCTGGCACCTTTGTGCTGTCTTGCGTTCTATCAAGGTCAGTATAAAATGAATCTTGACCTTGATAAGCACGTAGAGGATTAGGGATGAGTTCAATGCAGAGTATGCAGCCTGCCTAGTAGAGAGTGTGAGTTTGTAAGGACACCTCTGCTGTAGAAACTAAGTCTCTTACTCTTTTATTTAATAGGAGCGGTGAGCTGTGTCCCTAGATGGGTATTTTCATCTTTGGAAAGCAGAGCAGCTGCTTCTGCAGAAGGTGCAGAAGCTGCTGCTTGATGCAGAAAAGCATCAAAGGTGCTTCTCTGTTTGTAGGCGTTAAATTTCAAAGATTGCCTAGCAGTTAAGGCTGTTTGCTATTCTTCGTCTGCTTCAAATGCTTGAAGAAAGAGCAGCAGTGTTTGTAAAACACTTCAAAGCTTTTATGCCAGATGAAATGTGCTGAAACTTAGAGCTTGAGGGAACTCCCCACTCCCCTCATTTTGGAGGGTGGGAAGTGCTCTGAACTTTCTGCCAGTTCTGGGTTAGCTGAGGTGAACCGTTGCGTAGAGAAGGAGGGCTACTTGATGAGCAGAATCCGTAAAGGAAGTTGCCCTTCCTGAGGTGTAATTGCAGGTCAAACCCAGACGTATCTGTGCTAGTGCATGAGGTAAGCTTTTATAGGTGAGAGCTGCTGTCTGTGTACAGCTGCTGAAGAAGTACCAGCAGCTTAGGAAGATGTAAAACAATTGACCACAACGTGCATTGTTCTTTGCGTAATACTTGGCTTCAGCCTTTCTCATCTCAGCTTGGTTCAGAGAAGGCATCCCATCTCCTTCAGTTTTTTTTCTCTGGGTCAGGTCGTTGCTTTTCTCTTCAAGGTCTGTTTTTGTGGTGAAGTTACTTTTTAGCTGAGTCCTTGTTTTTTTCACTGCAGCTTCCTTGACCCCAGCTTACAGAAGTGTTCTATGACAGTGTTCCTTGAGCAACCAAGAAACCAAACGCGAAAGCAAGTCTGAAATCTAACGGTAGCCAACATGAGTGCCTTTATGATCAACTAAATTGTACGTTATCCAAATATTTCTGAACTTTGAGAAGTGTGCCTTTTGCTTCTACTTCTTTTTGTACTGCGTCTTACTCTGTTTGACTTCATCTCAAAGCAAATCCAGTCTGTGCTGTGAGTGAATGGTTGCTTTGTAATTTTAAATCCATGAATGAGACTCTTCATTTTCAGTGTGTATTTATTTGCTTCAAACATCCAAAAGCTCACTCTTCTCATAAACAAAAAAAACCCCCAAAACCAAACCCAACCCAAACCAAACCAAAAAACAGTTTGCAGATTTGTGTGCTATTTTCCTTTTCTGGTGTGGATGCAGTATGTGTAATGGAACTTGACAGCAGGGCCAAGTGTGAGGGCTTGCAGGGTGGGTGGTCCCCTAAAGTTCTTCCCAGACTCTTAATCTGAGGTACTTCAGCCCCTTAGGAGGCAGTTTGAAGTGGTGTGAGCTATCTTGTGTGGATGCTGAAGGCTTTTCTTTTGTAATGGCTTGTTAATGTGTCTGTGTTTTGATTGTCCAGGCCAAGCTCCTCCAAAGATGCCCCGAGGTGTACCGCCCTTGTTGTCTAACCAGTATCTTGTGGGACCTGGAGGACTTCTGCCTGCCTACCCAGTAAGCAGTTTAATTGTTGCTGTCCTGGGTTGCTTACCCCTTGGTGCAAATGGGCCCTCGCGAGCTGCTGCTGTCTATGCCAAGGCATTTCTGTTGGCACGTGTTGCATGTGGAATTCTTGTTCCAAGTGCTGAAGAACCTATGCTACTGGTCCTTAACGGTGTGGTTCTTGTAAACCAAGGGCAGAATGCTACTGTGTTCCTGAATGCAGGCTGGAATGTCAGGTGTGCTGGGATTTGTCTTTGAATGCCACTTTTTAACTTGCTGCAGCTACTTCCTCAGTTCCAGCATTGAAGGCAGAGCCTTTTTGCTCACTGCCTTCCGCTGGCTCTCTGCCTAGCGTGGTATCCCCCACGGCTTCGCTTCTGCCTTCAGCCATCGCGGCACGCGGCAACGTTGCCCAGCTTGCCTCAGTCCGGTGATTTGGCCAGCAGGTGCCTTTGCCAGTGAAGCAGGTACGGTAGGAGTTGTGATAAACTGAAAGGGGTTCCATTTGGGGGAAAGGGCAACCGTGAGGGTGATTGTGTCTGGGGGCTGTCAGACCTTAGGGTCCCCTTTTCTGACCCAAACTAGAACGAGGAGAGAGATTCAGAAGAGAACAGGATGTTTCTGGTTGCACAGGATGAGCTCTGGGCTGCCTCTTCATGATAGAGCAGCTGCTGCCCTCAAGTTTTTGTGGTATATAAAGACCTTTGTGTGTCAGGGGGCTCTTGCTTCAATCATGCCAGCTCAATTAGCCCAATTGATTCCCCCCCCCCGTTTGTTTTTCCTGCTTTGTCCAGAGTGCCTGCTGTTTGTTTAGTGCCATTCCCTAACAGTTTGCTTCCTGGCTAATTTTGAAATACTGTAGTTTCATTTGTGCATGTATTTCCTAAAGTTAAAAACGAGAAGTAACTGCACAGGGCAAGTGTGTGTTTTTTCTTTTTCTAAGGGACCGAATTCTCAGAGTCTGCTCCTTAAGATGCTTTGAGATATCGGATTGGTGTTCCTGGAAGTGCACTCAGCACAGCTTAACTCATTTGCGCTATGTGTCTGATTGTCTCAGTGCCTGTTAGTTGAGCGACGTCCTGAGGCTGTACGGGTTGAGTTCTATTTTCATACTCTCCTTTGTACTGTACTTGTTGAAGTGAGAAACTAATTGGATGGGATATCAGGTGTTTGGGGGTTTTTTCCTGTTTCACAGCTAGGACGTGGTTGATTCTCTTTTAATACCCTAGTGTTTTCTGTTGAATAAAAAGGTGACTGTGTCAAGTAACAGGAATTACTCCATTCACGTTAGAAACATCCTCTCCCCACATTTGTTTGTTGGAAAGCTGTGTACGTGGTTCGAAATTTTGGTTGGAGGGTTGCTGCTGTTGGGCGGGTAGCAAGCGCCATGAAAAGAGGATGCCTGAATTCCAAGCACGTCTGACTTGGTTGTGCTGGTGGCTCTTGTGTGTGTCTCTGCCCTAGGTCAGATGGTGAATTCGGGCTTCTTAGAAGAGCTGGGGAGAGTGGGCGAGGGCGTGGTTTAAAACTGTATGTTGGAGTGAAGTATTTCTTGCCTTGCTCCCTGAAGTGGTGTCCCGGTCATTCCTGCAGATGGGGAACAGTTTTGAAGAATGGAGAAGTAAAATTAATCCGTGAAACTGCCCGGATTTCTTCTGGTCCCACCCCTCCAAGAGCTGCCAGAAGTGGTTGCCCTTAAATGAGGGCATCTAATTTAGCTGGCAGCTTTGTTATGAAAACGGCTGTATTTTCTGGTGGCTATTTCTATAGAGAATAGTAAAATACTTGATAGGGTTAGGCTCTCTCTTGCTTCTGATTTTGCACGAGGAGGGGCTTTTTGAGCACCAAAGCATCCCCGTTTTTTATGGCTTTGTTTTGTTTGCCTTTGTTCAATGTTCATTCTGTTGGTTCCGTGCTGTACTGTCAGTTATGTTGTCGGCCTCGACCGTAAGGTATAACTTTCATCAGTGTAAATGTAGAAGAAGCAGTTTCAGTCCCCTTTCAGGGAGACATGTAAGGATCTTTGGATTACGGATGGGTGTGAGGGTGCTCGTGTTCCTGCCAATAGTTGACAGGCCTGGTCAGCTAGGGAAAAAAAGTGTCATTTACAGTTTATATGAACAGTTTTCCTTCAATGTTTTGTTCCTTTCAAAGATTTACAGGTGACGTTTTGCTATTTTCGTATCAGAATTTAGGGATTTTTAACGCAAAGCTCTCCACTGAAATGTAAAAGGAGTGACCGATGTGTCCTGGAAAGAAGTCCAATTACGTAGACTGGCTAGTTCTACTCTTGTAGTTTACAGTTCTACATAAAACACAGGTGTGTGTTTTCTCACTTGGGCTGTGTAGTGGTAAGAAGACGCCACAGACAGAGAAAAAAACCCTCCCCTGGAACTTCCTCTGAAATTAGAGGTGGGTGAGACATATCATATTTTCTGCTTCTTCCGCTATCCTGCTTTCTCTTAAACTTGTTTGTATCACTATCATAAATTCCTTGCTTACGCTAGAGCCAAGACAATGTAAGGTTTTTGGTTTTTTTTCTCTTTTTTCTCAGGCCGGTCACCTCCTGTCAGGCAGAGATAGCCATGTAGATGTGGTCGGTCACAGAGACAGGACGACTAACAGGTGGGTGCGTGGTTAGTGATGGTTCTCCCTTTTCAACAGTACTGTCAGTCACATCAGGGAATGATGTGTCGGAGGGGTTTCAGATTGGTGGTAATTACAGAATAGTGATGTGATTATTACTGCAGTAGGCTGAGGGTATGAGAAGGACAAAGATTTGGGGAGGAGAGGGTAATTTTAATCAGCTGTAAGATTTTTTACAAGGCAGCTTTTGTGGGTCAGCGATGACGATGATGGAGGTGGTGGCTGAGATTCTGTAATGGATATTGTTTTGTTCTGGAATTGAATCCCAAATCACCCTCTGAGAGTCTTAGTCAGCCTACTGAGTCTGGGAGCATACAGTTTGTTTTCTTAAAACGGCAGGTAGTTGGAGGGAGAGCCTGTTTGGAAGTTTTAGCGGTTTGGGGACAGAGGCCAGTTGGGGGCTGGGGCCCTCGGGGGAGGGGGCTGTTTGTGCCCCGTGCCCGTGGGCTGGCGCTCACAGCTGGGAGCGGGCTTTCCAAAATCCTGTTGGAATGGAAGGAGCCAGACGTGGGACCTGTGGCCGAGCTGGGGGACAGGGAGCAGCCCTGGACCAGCCGGCCTCAGGACCTGCAGCAAACTTGCCTTCAGATCGGCTCTCCCAGCAGGACACTGCCCAGGAGTCGCTTTGATTGTTGCTGTTCTCCTTCAGGAAGCACGGTACGCACCAAGCACACCCAGAGCTGCGCCCGTGCCAGGAGAAGACTTGGAGTGGAGTGCAGCCGGGGCTGATGGCGACAGTTCCCACCAGCTCAGGAAGATGCAGGTAAGATGCCAGAGAGGGGAGAGCAAGTGGCTGTCAATTCTCTTGCAGGAGCAGGATTTAACAGCAGAAGGGAGGCAGGCTGAAAGGGCTTTGGAGGTCCAAAAGTGCCTCAGGCAGCTGGAGCAGTCATGTGACAGCAGAGGAAGAAGAGCAGGAGATGCAGGTGACGCGTCTGGGACGATGTTTCCGAGGTACCATCTGCCACACAAACACAGAGAAAGACAGAGGCGTTGGGAGGTCACGGAATGGGTGGGAAAGGTGCGTGGGCGAGAGGAGAGCACGGGGAGATGGGAGGCAGTGCTGGAGATGGAGGGGAAAAATCCAGGGTGTTGGAAGTGAGGATGCTTCTGCTGTGCAGAGGCCTTCTGTAAAAGCTGCGAATTCATCTCCTGGCTTTGGTTTTCCCAGGCTGTGCTTTGCTGAGCCTCAAACGGGGCTGCTGTTCTCGTCCAGATTTTTGCTCTGAAACCATTCAAGTGCTGAGGGCTGGGATTTTTCAAGAGCATCCTATTTCTCTTTGGGCTTCCTGGGGAGGGATTGCAGTCACGCAAGACCTGTTGGGGAGCTCAGTCTTCTGTTGGGATGCTCCCTGTGGGACAGGAGGGCAATTGCTTTGAGCTGCCTCTATTTCGGGAGGGATTACCTACATTTGCCTTCCATCTGAAATACTGCTTAGTGCAACATGTTGGGGTTTTTTTTTTGTAAAAGTGGGGAAGTGTGTGTGAACGGCTGAGTGCTAGTATACAGTGAATTACCTTCCCCTGCTGAGAGTAAATGGGTTTAGGGATAAAAATACCCGTCTTGTGTTACAAAACTTGGTTCCCTTGAAGATGCAAGTGCTAACTGATGGACTCCTGGCTGACAAAATCTCTTCCCAACTTGCTTAAACATTAAACAGCCTTCAAAGTGGCGTTCAGATGATCTCGTGTGATTTCTTGCAATTAATCGTGGTTGTCTGAAGCGTACCACTAAAGCGTACTAAAGTGTTTTGGTTGTTAAAAAGTAGGTTTAAAAAGTAGTTCATAGAGACATCTTCTGTGTCGGGTTTCAATGAGTTCAAGCTCTTGTTGTGTCCGGTTGAGAGTTTCTGATGTTATTTTTCCCTTGTTCGGAGGGAGATTGTCATGGTTTAACCCCAGCCAGCAACTTGAGCACCACGCAGCCGCTCACTCACTCCCCTCCACCCAGTGGGATGGGGGAGCAAATCGGGAAAAGAAGTAAAACTCATGAGTTGAGATAGGCGTGGTTTAATAGAACCGAAAAGAAGGAACTAATAACGATAATGATAACACTAATAAAATGACAACAGCAATAATGAAAGGATCGGAATGTACAAATGATGCGCAGTGCAATCGCTCACCACCCGCCGATCGATCGACACCCAGCTAGTCCCCGAGCGGCGATCCCCCGCCCCCGCTCCCCCCAGTTCCTATACTAGATGTGACTTCACATGGTATGGGATACCCTGTTGGCCAGTTTGGGTCAGCTGCCCTGGCTCCGTCCCCTCCCAACTTCTTGTGCCCCTCCCGCTTTCTCACTGGCTGGGGATGAGAAGCTGAAAAATCCTTGACTTTAGACTAAACACTACTTAGCAACAACTGAAACCATCAGTGTTATCAACATTCTTTGCATACTGAACTCAAAGCACAGCACTGTACCAGCTACTAGGAAGACAATTAACTCTGTCCCGGCTGAAATCAGGACACTGGTTCATGCTTCTTTGGCAATCTTCGGGGGCCTTCTGGAGCAGGATGTTTCCTTTTTATCAGTCTTTAGTTCCTTCTTCAAGGGTGGGGTCCTCAGCAAAGCATGCATAGTTTATACAAAGTAATCAGGCTTGCCTAGTGAAGCTATGGAGTAATGGTCCTCCTTAAAGGACAAGGTCTCATGTTGAACCCTGAGCTGAGCAGTATCACCATGGCTAGGCCATAACTCACACGTATGACTACACATGGACTAAGCCCCAGATGAGAGCAGAAATTGTTGTTGCTAAGCCTGGGTGACAGAGGGCTGCTCCTGCTCTCTCCTCCCTGGTGTGAGCCGAGCGCATGAGTGCCCTGCCTGCTCCTGCCTTGGTGCTTTGGGAACTGGGGTGAAAAGGAAAGACAGACTGGTGTAGTTGCGGGACCTCTTGAGGTGTCCTGGGTTTGCTTTGCTAATTGCTCGTGTAACGTTTCCTCGGCTGTTCACTAGATACGTGCATAGAGAGGCAAACCAGGCCATGAACTGGCTTTCCAATTGAAGGTTTCCTCTTGCAATAAAACGTGCTTCCGTTTTCTCATGGGTAACAGCCTGAAAGATAGAAGCGGAAGCAGCGTGTGCCTCTTGTGCAAATAGGTAACAACAGATGGTTGTATTTGGTTGATCCTTAGTTGCTTCCTGCGTAGGAAATCTGTACATTAATTTAATCTTTGTGTTTAGGCAGGGCCTTGCTAATGTTACTGGGTAGGCAGCAAGTATGTGGATGTCCGGTCTCGTGCATGTTTGTGACTGATCTTTGCTTGCTGTGTACTCCCGAGGAATGAGAGCAATGCAAAGAACTGATGAAGAAAGAGCTGCCGGTCCAGATGGGAGTGTTAGGTTTTAAATTTTCTCGACTGTGTTCTAGCCAAAAGCCTTGTCTTAAACAATTGAAGCGAGCTGGACCACTGGGTATTTGTCATCCCTGCGCAATTCTGTATCGCTACGGCCTTTACCAGCCGTGGTGGTGGACTGGGGACCTGTCCTGTAGTGAGGTCAAAGAGGGTATTCAGGAAAAAAGGGGTACTTTTCCAAAACGCTTACAAGACAGAAGGCAACAGCTGCTGTAGACAGGTGGGAATACACAGGACCAGGCGGTCTCGCTCAGAATGAGGAACAGTGATCTGGGTACAGCTGTAGCGTGACAGTTTTCAGGGCCTTGAGCAGCACAGGAGGAATTTTGAGGCAGCATGGCCCGGGCAGGGGTGTGTGAACAGCTCCTCCGGAGCATGGAGATGGGCAGGGGAGAGCACAGTGCTGTTCGTGTTGGTGCGCAGCAGGGGACAGTCGGTGGAGGCTGCTCTCGGGACGTACAATTAAGAGCTGTCGTCTTGGTACTCAGTGGGAAATAACACGTTCCCAAAATAACGAGACATGCCTTGTGGTGCGCATGCGTTCGTGATTTCCAAGGAGTCAGGGAACGATAAGAGCAATACCCAATTAGCAGTCGACAGAAAAGGCAAGGCTTCCTCTTCATAACGGTGTTTATTTATAATAATAGAATTTTATTTCTGATAAAAAACTGTCACCATCCTAATAATAATTATCCACCTTTACAGTAATGCTTACTCACCATTCATCAGCCTTCTCCATTTCTTTTTTCAGTCTTTACTTACACCAAACTGGATATAAACCGTAAACGCTGAAAAGTGCAGAAAATCCTGGACAGCCTTCAGCTTGTCCCAAGGCTCTCTTTCTCTGCAAGCCCAATAAAACAATGTCTAATTAGACTAGTGCATGCTAGGGCAGCAGGAGAGGATTAGTTTGGCCCATCGCTTCTTCACAGGAACATGGGGGCGGGGGTGTTTGTTTTTCATCCACAGGGACTGGAGGGGCTGGAGAATGCAAATACTGGTGTCCTTGATTTTGTGTGGATTGATGAGTTGTACATTGTGGTCACTCTTCCAAGTCCAGGTCAAAGACGTACCAACAAGAGGCTGAATTTTGACACGCAGCATTGTCTCGAAAGGCACCTTGCGAACGCCAGCCGATGCAAACGCTGCAGAAACAGGAGGACCCCTCCGAGAAAGCTGCAGCTGGGGCATTTGCTCAGCGTTTCATGGTTGATCTTGTTGACTCTGTCTGGAGCAATCTTTGTGAGAGTGGCTATTCCTCTGACCCACTTTAGAGAGGTTTATAAGGGGTTTTTTTCCTCTGTGTGTCTGTGAACATGGCAATGTAACGGGCCCAATAACCGTGAAACGCAACTGAACGTCTTGTTTCTTGATGTTATGTACTAAAAGCACACCTTTGCGTTTGTGGCTGGGCAGAGTGTTTCTGTTTTCAAACAATGCCAGTTTGAAAGCTGACGCTTCTGGTCATCTGTAGTGGGTTTTGGGTTTGGTTATGGTTGTTGTTGGTTTTTTTTTTCCTGAGAAGAGCTGCTTTCATATGCCTGTGAATTAAGTGGCTGGTTAGCACAAATAGACCATGTAGGAGGAATCTGTATTGTAATCAATGTATTTGGGCCGGCCAGACAAAGAGGTCACAGTTCTGAGAGTCTTTCTGCATCCTTCCCGAGGATTACGAGGGCAAGGCGGAAATGAGTAGACATGAGAAACTCAGGGTTACTGTTGCTTAACTCCAAAAAGCGATGTCTGATGTGGAGAGGGCCCTGGCCCAGCTCCAAAAGGTGAGGAAAGTCAGAAAATAGTCAAGAGTTAGAACTAGAAGCTAACTTCCCCTGAGAGATGCCACCTGGTTCTTGCAAAGGGAATCTCTCTTATAGCAAGGACGGACATCCCTAACGACTGTAACAAAAGGAAAATGACTGCCGAGTTCCTGCCCTTCCTCCTTAGTACAGGAACACGTTTTCTTGCTTTCTTCTGGTCAAATTACTGAAGCTATCGAGACAGACTTCCTTCTGTGGCTGAGGGCAGGAGGAGATGGTGGAGAAGATGGAGATGATGGTTCTGGGGGGCACAGAGCTTGGATGCAAGTTACAGAATCTTGGACTATAAAAAGTTTGGCATAACGGTATGTGTGCAACGTTAACTGCAACAGTATCTTCATCTGCAGTGGTACCTGCCTCTGCAGTGGTGCCTGCATCTGCAGCGGCCTTTGCCTCTGCCATGGTATCTTAATCTGTAACGGTATCTGCCTCTGAGCTGGTAGTTGCAATGGTGTCTGCATTTGCAGTGGCATCTGCGTCGGTCTGCAGGTTCCAAGTTACAAAATCCTGGAAGATACGCTGTTCTGCCTAATATTCTTGGCTTCTTTAAATTAGTTTTTTTTCTTTTTTTATGCTGCCTTGCCAGGACAAAAAAACCATGGACAGGGTCTTTGTGGATTCCGAGAGGAGGTGTCATTTTGACTAGAACTTCAGATTGCCCAGCAGGACACGCTGACCAGTAACACTGGCTTGCCCCTGCTTTTACTGTTTTATATATTGCCAGGCTCACACCCGTCCCCCCGCTGCTGAGGAAGCGGCGTCTCTGCAGAAAGCAAGTGCCGAGTGTGTTCCCCAGCGGGGTCTGGAGATGCAGAGGCTGCGGTTGTTGGTGGCTCCTTATCCCCTTCTGCAAGAGGGTCGGGAAAACACTAGTCAGGTCCGTGCTAAAACCGTTTGAGTGTCAGAGGCAATGAATGGATCTTTTTGGTCCCTCTCCAATAAGTGCAGCGTGGGCTGTGAGCGAGCGTGTTGCAGTGATCAGGAGGGTATTTTCTTCCTGACAGAGGTGACAGTGCCTCCTTTCCATGGGGGACTCAACCCGCGAATCACCAGCGGCAGGTTTCTGTAGCAGCGCTGTGCCCACTTTCCCCCAGCTCTGAGCTCCTCAGCCCCTTGGGGAAGCAGGAGGAGGGCAGGGACTGTGAGAACCAGAGGCAGAGGAGAGAGGCAAGCAAGAGGGTGGTGCGGTGGCAGGTGACATTGCTGGGGTGCGGTGAGGTCACTGGTGTGGGAGGAAGCTGATGGGTCAGAAGCAGCAGGCGGCACTGAGGTGCTCCCTGCACCGATGCAGAACGTCCTGCGCCGCCCGTCACCTCCCGGGAGGCACTGGGAGGGTGTCACAGAGGGTGACGCGCAGCAGAAACGAGGGCAGGGGAGACTGAGGAGGGGACAGAGAGGTGTCTGGGCTGAAGGGGAGGAGAGGGGCTTCCTGCATCCTTCGTTTGTCCTCTGTGTTTCTCAAGACGCAAATCAGGAAGGAGATGTTGAGGGCAGTGGGCCAAAAATGTAATTCAGTGCAATTCCCCGAGTTGAGGCTGCTTTGCCCGTGACAGGGAAGTGGTCTAAAACTGGTCTACCAAATCCAGTGCAGCAGCAGCAGCAGCAGCCGCCCGCGGGCGGCCCAGCTCCAGCCCTGCCACCTGAAGGCCAAAGCTGGGAAAAAGAGGTAGAAGGAGGAAGAAGGGGCAGCAGGTCAGCACCGAGTGGAGGCCCCCTGCTCAAAGCAGGGTCAGCGAGAGCGGGTGGCCCTCATGCGTGTCCAGACGGGCCTGCAGGTGGGCCCTGGGGCGGCTGGGCGGCGGCGTGGCAAGACGATGATGCAACAATGCGGTGGTGCAGCAACGTGATGATGCAGCAATGCAATGATGCAACAATGTGCAACTGCTCTATATAGGCGCTTGCTGGAAGACCGGCTGTGGTGGCCACAGCTGGGTGCCTCTGGAGCGAGAGGTGCCAGCGCAGGGTCGCAGCTCCAGGAGAGCTCTTGGAAGGAGCCATGGAGCACCGTGTCACTGCTGGCGTCCGAAACGTGGACGCACTGCTGAGCGTAGTGGGGAAGGGGGGAAAGGTGAGCAATGGGCCGATGGAGAGGGCTCAGCGCGGGAGCCTGGGACATGGCCGGGGAGCTGGGAGGGATCCCAAGGTGGTCGGGCTGGGGAGAGTTTGCAGGGAGTCCTGCCTCTCTGCCCAGCCTGGCTTACGGCTAAGCAGGTGGGAGGGCTTGCTGCGAAAGGACGCGGACGTGGGTTGAGGGAGGGTCGGGAGTTGTGGGGACAGGGGCGAGGAAGGAGAGAGCAGCTTTTGCCTGGGCCGCTCTGGGCGCTCCCCTTGGTTGGAGTCTTCCGAGAGCCTTTCTCGCAACTGCCGTGCAGGAGGCTTATGGAGATAGTGCCTGAGTGCCCATGAGTGTCTCCCTCTTTCTAGCTCGGGAACAGGAGACAGCCACTGGCAGAAGGAGGTACTGGGCTGCTGGACCTCCCACTTGGGGTCAAGATCCCTGTGCATGCGGGCTCCAAGCCTGTCTTCTGCAGGACAAAGCTGGGGGAAAAGGTAAAGGAAGTAGAAAGGGGTAGAAGAGCTCTCCTCTTTTACGGGGTCCCCGTCATTCAGAGAAGTCCTTGTGGCCGCCTGTTCTACAGCGGGCGCCGCAGCCCCTCAATCTGGCAGCGCTGGGGAGTAGAGGGAAGCTCCTGGCTCCCTGGTGCAGAGACAAAGAGGAGGACTGGCAAGGTCTGCAGTTCTTCCTGCTGGCCTAAGATGCCTACTTTGCTGGTGGGCTTTGTCTTCTCTCCCCCAGCCCAGCCTAGCCCAGCCCAGCCTGACCCCGCAGCCCGGCTGTGGTGTCCTCTGTGGCTTCAGAAGGATGGAGAAGAGTGTTGGTCCTCAGAGGACCTTTACCTTTTCACAAGTACCGCTTGGCACCCCTTTGCTGCTCTCTCCTTCCTCCTTCATAGTCTGCAAAATCTCTCTCACAGCTTCACCAGCCCTCTGGCTGTTTCAATCTGGGAGATCCATACTGCCGCCTGCTGAGCACCGACTACAACAGCCTGCATGACCCGCATCTGCGGGCCTACCACAAACGCAAGGACAACCTGCAGAGGCTGAAGAGGGAGGGTTACGTCACCAGTGACGGCAGAGTAGGTTTGGGCATGGGGCTGATAAAAACAGTCCTCATCAAGCGGGGTTCCCAGAGCGCTTGCTGCAGCCGCCTGTTGCTGGCGGAGGGCACAGGGCTGTGGGGCTGCTTGCCCTGGGAGCAGAAGTAGCGCCAGCGTCCCTCTGGCAATTCCCACTCCTGCTCTTCTCCGGCTGCCCCGCGCTGCCTGAGCGTCGAGGAGGCAGCCGGTGCGAGGCCTGGTGCTGAGGCGAGGAGCACCGCTCGGCCCTGGCTGGGGGGGAGTCAGGGGCCCCGCCACTGGGGAGGGGAGGGGAGCGAAGCGGAGGGGAGGGGAGGGTGTGCAGAGGAGCAGCTCCCCTCCCGCCGCTGGGTTTGGGCCGTTTTGGGGAAGGCAGCCTACGGAGCCGGCTTGAGAGTTCTCGGGGGATTTCTCCCCTCGTCTCTCCATAGGTGGTTTGCACTCTGAAGGAGTTCAATGAGTACAGGCAGTATCTGACCACGCTCAAGCTGGAGGCAGAGAAAACGTTCCTGCGAGAGGAGGTAGGCAAAGCGGAGTGTTCGTGGACACCGGTCAGCGGCACGGTGCCGAGGGCTGGGGCTTTACTTGCAGCATGTTGGGGAGGGGAGGCGGTCAGTGCCGAAGAGGTGAGGGCTGTGCTGCTGGGCCGGGTCTTGTGGCAGGGAGAGGAGTACCGGGCTGCGAGCTGAGCTAGCGCAGGGTGCAGGGGTGGGCACGGGCAGGAAAGTCACGTGCAAGCACGCGGAGTCCCGGGGGAAGCATTTCTTTTCTGCCCTCGTCGCGTGGCTGAAGCAGATCGCTGTCCTGGGTCCGCGGGGTGCCTCAGCATGCAGGGGCGTGAGCGCTTGTCCAGGCAACAGCAAGCCACAACCCGATGTCACCTTTCAGAAAAAGCTTCAGCAAGACCTGGCCCAATCAGAGGATGCCTCCAAACTGCCGGGAGGGACTGACGTTTCTCACCCGCAAGAGTGGCTGCCGCAGGAGCAAAGACAGAGTTTGCCAGGTGGAGAGAGGAAGAGGAGGCAGAGGTAAGAAAAGGCCAAGTAACGCTTGCTCTTGAAGGGGGCCCCTGGTCCCTGAGAGAAGTGCTGGAGCCTCCTGTTCCAGTAAACAAACAAAGGCCAGTGGTGGAAGGAGCCGGTGCGGGCTGCAGTCACGTTGGCGCAGTCTGTGTTTGGAGCCTTGGACAGGCAGGGGGACTACTGGAGCAAAGTAACCAGGAGCAGGGTGATGGGAGCGGCCGAGCAGAAAATGGCCTGGGCAAGAGGGACAGAGCTGCTCCTTCTCAGCTGCCTTCCTTTCTCTTGACAGGCATCTGACTGTGACCAGGAAGCCGATGGAAAGACTGGAGGCTCTTGAAAAAGACCAACGCCTCCTCCAGCAGGCCAAGTGCCAGCAGCAGCAGCAGCTGGGAAAGAGAAGGCAGCCAGGCAATGAGAGCAGCTCCGAAAAGTCCGCTCTCAAAGGAAGGCCGGTGAGTAGGAGCCAGGTGGATGCTGGGGGCTGCCTCTGCTGTGCGGCAGCACGTTGGTACCTGGGACTCGGGAGAGGACGCTGCCACACACGCACACAGCTGCTCAGGGCTTGCGAAGGGTGCTTGGTCGCTGAGGAGGTGGTGCCTGGCCGGTGTGCGACGTGTCCTTGTTTGAGGGTGGCTGTCAGAGACCAAGAAGCGGTTGCTTGCCTTCCTGTGTCTCTGAGACACGAGGCACTAGCCCTTTCTGACACAGAAGTGTGCCTGGGCACTCTCAGTGGCCACTTCTGAGCAGGGACTCGCACATTTAGCACGAACCTGCTGCACTAAGTGGCCGCACGGTCCATGGTGCTGGTTTCGCGCCTGGTTGAAAAACTCTTGGTTTCATCCAAAGACTTCTGCATCCGAAGATGCAGTGTCCCTGAACCTGACAGTGCCGGTGCTTGGCCATTCGTGGGTTGGTTTTCTCTTCCAGGAGGTCTTTGATTAGCTTAGCGGAGAGCCTGCTGTTGCCCGGTTCTCGTTAGCGGGGGTCCCGTTAAACGTTGCCTGGCTCCATCCCTTGCAACAGCCTCTTGGGAAGCATTTCTGGATAGTGTGGGGCGCTGTCTACGCCGGGGTGAAGGGTTAAGCTCCTTCTGCCGTGGCACTCAGGCTGTCAAGCTGCAAAAGAGCAAATGTCAGTTTCCGGCTGCTGCCTGTCTCTGTGCTTGACTCGCAATTTCTTCCCCACTTTGCACGAGGCCGGCAGCCCGCGGTGGACCTTCAGGCTGCCTCCTGTCCCGAGGACGTTTCCTTGGGCTGGCAGACAACAGCCAGGTGCCTCAAGAAGAAGGATCGTTTTCTTTTCTGCTCTCAGAACAGCCATTCCTGGCATTCGGCCCTGAAAAGGGGCAAACAGGGCACCCTGATAGAGGGCAGCAGTGCCCCAAGAGCAGCTGGGACCCGCGGCAGAAGGGCCTGGTCCAGTACCTTCGACAGCTTTCCCTCCGCTATTGGTTCACCGTGCTGAGGTCCAGGGGGGCTACAGTGCCCTTTGCTCTAAGCAAAATGGCACCTGCTTGATTCTGAGAGGTGCCCATAACACTTGGCTCCTGGCCGCAGGAGACCAGAAACCTCCGTGTGCCAGGTGGCCTACAGAGAAACCAGAGTTTTTCCAGCTTGACTGCTAGGGGCTCGTCTGGGCAGGGGTCCTGTGAGGAGGAAGAGGAAAGCAAAGGGAGGTGAAGGAACCCATTCACTCATTAACTGCTCCTCCTTTTAGTCTGCAGCGTGTGCCGGAGAAGAAGCGCCTAACAGCATACAGCCTACGGTGCTGCGGGCTACGCTGGCAGAAGACCAGGAGCTTAAAGAGGTGGCTGAGACCGTGGTCCAGGCGGTGCTGGAGCGGGTGAAGGCGCTGGGTCAGTCCGTCCGCGTCTTAAGGAGGGCTCCCCATGAGGTCCGTGGAAGGTTGTTTGCCAGCGCCAGAAGGCCAGAGCCTTTGGACACTTCTGCGGATCGCCGGGACAAGATCAGACTGGTGGCTCAAGAGATTGTGGCGAGCGTGTTGGAGAGCTTTGGGGAGCACTTGGTACCCAGCCCGTCTGATGCAGCCGAGCCTGGGCCAGCAGGCAGGCAGAAGCTCTCAGAGCTTGTTGTGGGAAGCACCAGCAGAGCAGGCAAATCCGGAGAAGAGAGATGGAGGGAGGCGGAACTAGCAGCTTCCGACAGAGCATCTTCACAGCCTTCTGTCGACAAAAGGACCAAAGAGGCTGTTGAACGTGTTAGCTCCACCTTGTCATCCTTTGTAGCGTCTCAGTTTGAACAGGACTTCCGCTGTCAGTTTTCCGAGATCCTGAAGATTCAAGGCGTGACAGAAGGACAAGGACCAGCCGGAGCATCGGAACGGCAGATCCCAGAAGCAAGCAAGAGAGCAAAGGTGCCCGTGTTGCAACCACTGCAAAACGCTGCTGATGTCTCACGAGTGAGCCGTGAGATTGCCAAGGAGAGCATCCAAAACGCCATCTCCAGAGTTCAGCAGCTGGATGCTGAATTGATCGGGTATGCCAAAACCATTGTCCTTGAAATTCTGGAAACGGTGAGGAAGAAGTTAGAGGAAGAAAGGAAGTCCAAGCAAAAATCAGAGAAGCTTCAACCAAGGGAAGTCTTGCCACCTCTCAGCCTCCCTGCAATAGTCACGCCTTCAGAGGAAGCGGGACAACTCAAAGAGGAGAGCTCACGTACTCTCCTCCCATCTCTCCGCCGAGGCGCCGCGCAAGGTGCTCGCCGGCCAACAGAAGGCCTTCAGGAGTCCAGGGATTCCACCTCCGGAGCCACAGCAAGGTCTTCAGTGCCCGCACGGGAAACTCTGCGTATACTCCGGCCAGGGAGCACCGCAGACACCCTTCCCTCCATGGGCCCCCAGTTTCCAAGAGAGCCCATGCCTCCAGCGGGTCCCAAGCCCCCTACCCAGGCAGGAGCCCGGCACAGACCAGTGCGTTTAAAGCTTCTCCTGGAGGAGCCCGTGCAGCCCGAGTCGTTGAAGAGGGCGGTAGCTGGGAGCCTTGTGGAGGGTGTCCTGAGGAGGTGTGCGGCTCCAGGGCCACAGAGCCCCCGGGCAGCTCCCCCAGGCAGAGAATAAAGAGTTTGCTCCCAAGGGCTTGCTTGTGCCTACCTTTATTGATGCCAGGCCATACTGTGTCTGGGCGTTTTCCCTGCAAAGTTTTCCCTCGTCTTCCTCCCTCCCACAGCCTCGGTCAGGCCAAGACCCGGTTCTACAGGGAATCTTAAGTAGGGACGAGAAAAGTAGTCAATGTTTTTGCCTTGTTTAGAAAGCTTTGTGGCTGGGCTATTGGAGGGGCTGGTCCAGCTCTGTAAAGCTGTACTCCTGCCTTCTGTGAGTCCCATAGGTGGGCGCTGTTGAAGGCTGCGCCTTGTTCTGTGCGTTTATTCTCTCGTCCCCTCACGACCTCCTGATGGGCCTTTGGGTTCCCACCCAGGGCCGTTGGTGGTCCTGTCTGTGTCGCAGCAAGGGACTGGCCTTCAAAATGAGGCTTTGGACCATAAAAAGGAGGCTTTCAATGCTAGAATCAAAGCTCTGGACTCTAAAAATGAGGCTTTGGGCCCTAAAAGAGGGGTTCGGAGCATAAAAATGAGGGATTGGAAACTCAGGATGCGGCTTGGACCCTGAAAACGACTGGCCGGATCCTAAAAATGAGGCTTTGGAGTCTGAAAATGCGAGTTCGGCAACTTAAAACGTGGCTTGGGGCTCTGAAGAGGAGACTTTGCCAACTGCAACGGAGCCTGTGGACCCTCAAAATGAGGGTTTGGAGCCTCAGATGGGGCTCTGGAAGCCAAAACTGAGACTTTGGGAAGGGAAAGCGAGGCTTTCTGCCCTATAAGTGTAAATTTGGACCCTAAAAGAGTGGCTTTCTGCCTTAAAGCTGAGGGTTTAAACCCTCCAGATGAAACTGCGGGCCCTCAAAAAAGGGCATGGGTCATAAAAGGCCAGAAGGTTTGGACCAGAACAATGAGGACTTTGGCCCTCCAAATGAGGCTTTGGGCACTAAAAATGGTGGGGGAGATGCTACGCGTGACCCTTAGGGCTCTGCAAAGGAGGGGAACCTCTTGGTCTCAATAGGGCCCCAAGACATGAGGCTTTGGCCCCAAAGAGAGGGCTTGGGTCACTCCGGGGGAGGCCCTCAGCTGTAAAAGAGGCCTTTGGACCCTCCTGTGGAGGGTTTGGGCCCTAAGAATGGGGCTTTGGAAATGAAACTGAGGCTTTGAACCCTGCATTAGGTTTTGTGCCTTCAAGGGATGCTTCGGTACCAAAACCGGAGGCTTTGCGCCCTAGAAATGGGTCTTTGGAGGCTCCAAATGAGGGGTTGTACGTTAAAGAAGAGACGCCTTGCACCCTAAACGAGGAGCTTGGCCTCCAAAATGAGGCTTTGGGCCCTCCAATTGAGTATTTGGACCCTCAAAATGAGGCCTTGGGCTCTCCTAGTTGCAGACCGGATCCTAAAAATGAGCCTATGGTCCCTGAAAAGGAGGCTTTGGCAGGTAAAGAATGAGGCTTGGGGCTCTAACGGTGGGGCGTGTGCTGTAAAAGGAAGGTTTGGACCTTAAAGATGGGTGTTTGGGCCCTTGCAGTGAGGCTTCAGGACCCTAAAAATGAAGGGCTGGATTGTGGAAACGATTCTTTGGACCCTGAAAATGAGGCATTGGGCCCTAAAAATGAGGTTCGGAGCCTCAAAATTTGAGTTTAGAAACAAGGTTGTGGAGCCTGAAGTGAGGCTCTGGAGTTTATAAATGAAGCTTTGGACCGTCAAGATGAGGATTTGTTCAGAAAAATAAGGGTTGGGACGCTCTAAGGAGTATTTGGACAGTCAAAAGGAGGCTTCGGGAGAGAAAGATGTGTACTTGGGCCTTATAAAGGAAGCTGCGTACTCTAAAAAGTGGCTTTCTGTCCTAGAAATGAAGGTTTGAAAGGTAAAAATGAGGCATGTTAGCCTAAAAGAGCGATTAAAACCCTCAAAATGCGTCCCCGGGCCCAAAAAGCGAGGGTTTGGACCCCCAAAAGGAGGCTTTCAACCCTAGAATCCCAGGTTTGGAGGGTAAAAAATGAGGCTTTGGGCCCTAGAAGAGGGGTTTGGAGCATGAAAATGAGGGTTTGCAAACTCAGGATGCAGCGTGGGCCCTCAAACCAACTGGCCGGATCCTTTGGAGCTTGACAAGGTGGCTTTGGGCTCCAAAAAGGAGCCTTTGCCAACTGCAACGGAGCCTGCGGCCCATCCGACTGGGGCTCTGGAAGCCAAAACTAAGACTTTGGGACGGGAAAAGGAGGCTTTGGACCCTGAGAAGAGGCTTTCTGCCCTAAAACTGAGGGCTTAAACCCCCCAAGCGAAACTGTGGGCCCTAAAGAAATTGTTAGGGGTTTGTGTGGGGCGGTTTTTCTGGGGCCGCAGGGGTGGCTCCTGAGAGAAGCTGCTGGAAGGTTCCCGGGCTCCCAGTTGGACCCGCCCCTTGGAAGGCCGAGCCAATCAGCGCCGGCGGTAGCGCCTCTGGCAGAACATCCTGAAGAGGGGGAGCCTGCAGTGAGGAGGGGGATGGGAATGGGAGAGGAGCAGCTCTGCAGATCCCGAGGTCGGTGAGGAAGAAGAAGGAGGGGGAGGAGGTGGTGAGGCGGCAGGCTGTCCCCCTGCAGCCCATGGAGGTGAGCGGGGGAGCGGAGGCCCCCCCAAATGGCCGTGACTGCGTGGGAAAGCCCGCGCTGGAGCAGTGTGTGACTGAAGACCGGCCCGTGGAAAGGCCTCACGCCAGGGAAGTTCGTGAGGAACTGCAGCCCGCAGAAAGGACTCCTGTGGGAGCAGTTGGTGAAGGACTGTCTCCCGTGGGAGGGACCCCACGGTGGAGCAGGGGACGAGTGAGGAGTCCTCCCCCCCTGAGGAGGACGGAGCGGCAGAGACGAGGTGTGGTGAGCTGACCCCAACCCCCGTCGCCTGTTCCCCTGCGCCGCCGGGGGGAGGAGGTAGAGAGAGCCGGGAGTGGAGTTGAGGCGGGAAGGAGGGAGGGCTGGGGGGAAGGTGTTCGGAGGGGGGCTTTTACTTCTCCTTAGCCTTGTTTTGATTGGATCGGCAGTAAATCAAATGGCTTTTGTTTCTTCCCCAAGTTGAGCCTGTCTTTTGCCCGTGGCCGTAAGTGGGGCAGTCCTTGTCTCGACCCACGAGCCTTTCTTTGTATTTTCTCCTCCTCCCAGCGTGGCCACGGGGAGGGAGGAGTGAGCGTGCGGCTGCGTGGTGCTTTGCTGCCGGCTGGGCTGAAACCACGACGTGAGGCCGAAGGAGGAAGAGGAAGAGGAGAAGGAGGAGGAGAGAGGAGGCAGCAGGAGGCAAGAGCAGAAGCGTGAAGCAAGTTGAGGAGGAGGCAGCAATAAAAGGCAAGAGGAGGCCCGGGAAGGACAAAGACGCCTTTTCCTTTTGCCTCCTTTTTGCCTCCTCCCTCATCACGTTGCTTCCTATTTCTCCTGTTGCCTCCACCGATTCCTACATCCTCCTCATCCTCCTCCATTACCTGTTTTATCCTGCTTCCTCTTCATGCATCTTATGGCATGCTGTTGCCTCCTCCTCTTTTGCTCCCTTTTGCCTCCTCCTAGGTTACCCCTGGTGTCCTCCCGCGTTCCCTGGTGCCTCATCTTTTTCTTACTCCTCTTGCCTCCTGTTGTTTCCGGTGGCACCCTGATGCCTCCTCCTCCTTCTCCTATTGATTCTTGTTGCTTCTTCCTTTACCTCCTGCATGCTGCTGTGTCCTCCTCTTGCCTCCACTATTTCTCCTCCCGCTGTGTCTTCCTGTTGCCTCCTCCTTCTCTCTTTGTTAGTGTTGCCTTCTGTTGCATCCTGTTGTCTCCTCCTTTCTCTCTTTGTCTTGCCTCCCGTTGCGTCCTCCTTCTTTTGTCTCTTGTGTCCTGCTACGTCCTCCTCTTGCCTCCTTTTTTTCCTTCTCCTGCGGCTGTCTGTTGCCTCATCCTCCGCTTGCCTCCTGTTGCCTCATCTGGCATCCCGTGGTCTCCTCCTTTTTCGCTTTCTGTTGCCTCCTCCTCCTCCTCCTTTTCCCGCTACCGCCTTTTGCCTCCTCCTGCTTTACCTCCTGTGTCCTGCTGTGTCCTCGTGTTGCCTCCTCGTCCTCCTCTTGCCGAGACAAAGGTGACCTTTGTCTCGTGGTACCTCTTCCTCCTAAGCCCCTCTTGCCTTCTCTTGTCTGGAACCTTCCTTGTGGGAGAACTAGCTGGCTGTTTCCAGTTGTGGAAGTAGGTTTTGCAGAGAACGAGAATAACGAGATGTTCAGTTCACCGAGCAAGCGCAGATCCCCAGTGCTGCGGAGCTTGTGAATAGGCTGCAAAGGGACAGTGAGGGCCAGGAACAGCTTTCAGTCCTGGCACCTTCCTTGTGGGCGAACCAGCTGGACGTTTTCTATATTGGAAGCGGGCTGTACAGGGAATGAGAGCGATGAGCTGTTTAGATCGCTAAGGAAGCGCAGATCCCCAGCGGTGTTAGGCCTCCGACCAGGCTGCAGAGAGAAGTTGAGGGCCAGCAACAGCGTTCTGTGCTGGCACCTTCCTTGTGGGAGAACTAGCTGGACGTTTTCAATTTTGGAAATAGGCTGTGCAGAGAATGAGAATAACGAGATGTTTGGGTGCTGGGGAGAGTGCTGCGGCTGAGCCTGCCCCGAGGGAGAAGGTGAGCGGGGGCCGGGCGATGGACCGATGGACCGGCAGGTCCCGGAGAAAGCCCCGAGGAGGGCGATGGCGCCTGCGGGGGGGCGGCGGTGTCCGTGTCGGAGGCACGGAGCGGTGGTGTGGGGGGGCCGCGCCGTGTCGGAGCCGACGGGGGCAGGCGGCAGCAGTTGCTCAGGGAAAGACTGAGAAACGAAGCGTGTGTGGGGTGAGCCGCCTTCTGGTTTTGGACTTTGTGTGTCTGGGAGTCATTGCTACGGAATTCTTGAAGCAGCTGTTGTTTTTCTAAGACTAGAGTACATCGATAGATAGCAATGAGCGGTGTTGGAGATGCTTCTTGTTGGTAAGAGTTGTCTCTGTACTTCAGGTTTTTTCATGAAAAGGTAGTGGGATACTAGTTAAAGAAAAAATTGTCTGTAGGGGAGTGTGCGTATACATACACATATACACACACACATAGACGTGGGTGCGTACTCACCCCCCACTACAAGCATGTTTTCCTTTCCTGTCCGTATCTGTGTGTATGTGTATACACGTCCCTACAATTTCTATTCTTTCAAAAATATCCTACTACCTAGTCTGTGCTTGTGTGCGTATATGTGTATACATACGTACGTGTGTATATATATATATGTGTGTATATATGTTTAAAATAGGGGTTGTTTTGAAACGACTTGGAACTCCCTTGGCTATTGAAACCCTTCTTGGTCTTAGTGCGGTGCTTCCCTTTGTTTTGTTTGTAGGGCCCTGGTCTAGGTTTGATTTTTCTAGTATGAGACAGAATATTCCTGTCTTTCCAGTAGGTGTTGCCACGAGAGGATCTCCAAACAGAAAGAGTTACAGGGAAGGATTCCAGACAAGAAGACTAATTTCAAGAGGGTTATCAGTTAATAACTTTGGAATACAGCCGAGCAATGTTGGTTTCCTGAAATCCTGTTGAAAGACTCATTAATGAAAACTCAGTTTGTTTTGTCCAGCTCTCAGTACGGCTGTGGGTGTATGTAAATGTGAGTGTGTGTCTATGCATCTGCCAATATACTATGGCAGTTTCTGCAGAAGGCTGTAATAGAAGAGGCGAGGTACTGACTTTTTAGTAACTAGTTGGATAATCAGTGTAACTTTCTAAAGTATTGCTTACTTAGATAAAGGCAGCAGTACTAATATGCTGTTGCATTCGTTTAGTAGTTGACTGTCTTTCTGTGCTGACAGGGTTTAGTATTCTGTACAAGGAGGAGGTGTCAGAGTGCGGGTGACAGAAAATCGTAACAGTCTCATGTAAAAATCGAATATCTGAATTGTTAGCTCAGTAAGATTTTGTGGTTTGTTTTTTTAAAACCCGAAAAGCTAATCCTGGAATTTGGTTTTGAATTTAATGTGAAAGTTGATCCTTGTGAAAGTTATTTTTGGTTATTTACTCTTATATTAGTTCTTTGAGTAGCTGGCACCTTTGTGCTGTCTTGCGTTCTATCAAGGTCAGTATAAAATGAATCTTGACCTTGATAAGCACGTAGAGGATTAGGGATGAGTTCAATGCAGAGTATGCAGCCTGCCTAGTAGAGAGTGTGAGTTTGTAAGGACACCTCTGCTGTAGAAACTAAGTCTCTTACTCTTTTATTTAATAGGAGCGGTGAGCTGTGTCCCTAGATGGGTATTTTCATCTTTGGAAAGCAGAGCAGCTGCTTCTGCAGAAGGTGCAGAAGCTGCTGCTTGATGCAGAAAAGCATCAAAGGTGCTTCTCTGTTTGTAGGCGTTAAATTTCAAAGATTGCCTAGCAGTTAAGGCTGTTTGCTATTCTTCGTCTGCTTCAAATGCTTGAAGAAAGAGCAGCAGTGTTTGTAAAACACTTCAAAGCTTTTATGCCAGATGAAATGTGCTGAAACTTAGAGCTTGAGGGAACTCCCCACTCCCCTCATTTTGGAGGGTGGGAAGTGCTCTGAACTTTCTGCCAGTTCTGGGTTAGCTGAGGTGAACCGTTGCGTAGAGAAGGAGGGCTACTTGATGAGCAGAATCCGTAAAGGAAGTTGCCCTTCCTGAGGTGTAATTGCAGGTCAAACCCAGACGTATCTGTGCTAGTGCATGAGGTAAGCTTTTATAGGTGAGAGCTGCTGTCTGTGTACAGCTGCTGAAGAAGTACCAGCAGCTTAGGAAGATGTAAAACAATTGACCACAACGTGCATTGTTCTTTGCGTAATACTTGGCTTCAGCCTTTCTCATCTCAGCTTGGTTCAGAGAAGGCATCCCATCTCCTTCAGTTTTTTTTCTCTGGGTCAGGTCGTTGCTTTTCTCTTCAAGGTCTGTTTTTGTGGTGAAGTTACTTTTTAGCTGAGTCCTTGTTTTTTTCACTGCAGCTTCCTTGACCCCAGCTTACAGAAGTGTTCTATGACAGTGTTCCTTGAGCAACCAAGAAACCAAACGCGAAAGCAAGTCTGAAATCTAACGGTAGCCAACATGAGTGCCTTTATGATCAACTAAATTGTACGTTATCCAAATATTTCTGAACTTTGAGAAGTGTGCCTTTTGCTTCTACTTCTTTTTGTACTGCGTCTTACTCTGTTTGACTTCATCTCAAAGCAAATCCAGTCTGTGCTGTGAGTGAATGGTTGCTTTGTAATTTTAAATCCATGAATGAGACTCTTCATTTTCAGTGTGTATTTATTTGCTTCAAACATCCAAAAGCTCACTCTTCTCATAAACAAAAAAAAAACCCAAAACCAAACCCAAACCAAACCAAACCAAAAAACAGTTTGCAGATTTGTGTGCTATTTTCCTTTTCTGGTGTGGATGCAGTATGTGTAATGGAACTTGACAGCAGGGCCAAGTGTGAGGGCTTGCAGGGTGGGTGGTCCCCTAAAGTTCTTCCCAGACTCTTAATCTGAGGTACTTCAGCCCCTTAGGAGGCAGTTTGAAGTGGTGTGAGCTATCTTGTGTGGATGCTGAAGGCTTTTCTTTTGTAATGGCTTGTTAATGTGTCTGTGTTTTGATTGTCCAGGCCAAGCTCCTCCAAAGATGCCCCGAGGTGTACCGCCCTTGTTGTCTAACCAGTATCTTGTGGGACCTGGAGGACTTCTGCCTGCCTACCCAGTAAGCAGTTTAATTGTTGCTGTCCTGGGTTGCTTACCCCTTGGTGCAAATGGGCCCTCGCGAGCTGCTGCTGTCTATGCCAAGGCATTTCTGTTGGCACGTGTTGCATGTGGAATTCTTGTTCCAAGTGCTGAAGAACCTATGCTACTGGTCCTTAACGGTGTGGTTCTTGTAAACCAAGGGCAGAATGCTACTGTGTTCCTGAATGCAGGCTGGAATGTCAGGTGTGCTGGGATTTGTCTTTGAATGCCACTTTTTAACTTGCTGCAGCTACTTCCTCAGTTCCAGCATTGAAGGCAGAGCCTTTTTGCTCACTGCCTTCCGCTGGCTCTCTGCCTAGCGTGGTATCCCCCACGGCTTCGCTTCTGCCTTCAGCCATCGCGGCACGCGGCAACGTTGCCCAGCTTGCCTCAGTCCGGTGATTTGGCCAGCAGGTGCCTTTGCCAGTGAAGCAGGTACGGTAGGAGTTGTGATAAACTGAAAGGGGTTCCATTTGGGGGAAAGGGCAACCGTGAGGGTGATTGTGTCTGGGGGCTGTCAGACCTTAGGGTCCCCTTTTCTGACCCAAACTAGAACGAGGAGAGAGATTCAGAAGAGAACAGGATGTTTCTGGTTGCACAGGATGAGCTCTGGGCTGCCTCTTCATGATAGAGCAGCTGCTGCCCTCAAGTTTTTGTGGTATATAAAGACCTTTGTGTGTCAGGGGGCTCTTGCTTCAATCATGCCAGCTCAATTAGCCCAATTGATTCCCCCCCCATTTGTTTTTCCTGCTTTGTCCAGAGTGCCTGCTGTTTGTTTAGTGCCATTCCCTAACAGTTTGCTTCCTGGCTAATTTTGAAATACTGTAGTTTCATTTGTGCATGTATTTCCTAAAGTTAAAAACGAGAAGTAACTGCACAGGGCAAGTGTGTGTTTCTTCTTTTTCTAAGGGACCGAATTCTCAGAGTCTGCTCCTTAAGATGCTTTGAGATATCGGATTGGTGTTCCTGGAAGTGCACTCAGCACAGCTTAACTCATTTGCGCTATGTGTCTGATTGTCTCAGTGCCTGTTAGTTGAGCGACGTCCTGAGGCTGTACGGGTTGAGTTCTATTTTCATACTCTCCTTTGTACTGTACTTGTTGAAGTGAGAAACTAATTGGATGGGATATCAGGTGTTTGGGGTTTTTTTCCTGTTTCACAGCTAGGACGTGGTTGATTCTCTTTTAATACCCTAGTGTTTTCTGTTGAATAAAAAGGTGACTGTGTCAAATAACAGGAATTACTCCATTCACGTTAGAAACATCCTCTCCCCACATTTGTTTGTTGGAAAGCTGTGTACGTGGTTCGAAATTTTGGTTGGAGGGTTGCTGCTGTTGGGCGGGTAGCAAGCGCCATGAAAAGAGGATGCCTGAATTCCAAGCACGTCTGACTTGGTTGTGCTGGTGGCTCTTGTGTGTGTCTCTGCCCTAGGTCAGATGGTGAATTCGGGCTTCTTAGAAGAGCTGGGGAGAGTGGGCGAGGGCGTGGTTTAAAACTGTATGTTGGAGTGAAGTATTTCTTGCCTTGCTCCCTGAAGTGGTGTCCCGGTCATTCCTGCAGATGGGGAACAGTTTTGAAGAATGGAGAAGTAAAATTAATCCGTGAAACTGCCCGGATTTCTTCTGGTCCCACCCCTCCAAGAGCTGCCAGAAGTGGTTGCCCTTAAATGAGGGCATCTAATTTAGCTGGCAGCTTTGTTATGAAAACGGCTGTATTTTCTGGTGGCTATTTCTATAGAGAATAGTAAAATACTTGATAGGGTTAGGCTCTCTCTTGCTTCTGATTTTGCACGAGGAGGGGCTTTTTGAGCACCAAAGCATCCCCGTTTTTTATGGCTTTGTTTTGTTTGCCTTTGTTCAATGTTCATTCTGTTGGTTCCGTGCTGTACTGTCAGTTATGTTGTCGGCCTCGACCGTAAGGTATAACTTTCATCAGTGTAAATGTTGAAGAAGCAGTTTCAGTCCCCTTTCAGGGAGACACGTAAGGATCTTTGGATTACGGATGGGTGTGAGGGTGCTCGTGTTCCTGCCAATAGTTGACAGGCCTGGTCAGCTAGGGAAAAAAAGTGTCATTTACAGTTTATATGAACAGTTTTCCTTCAATGTTTTGTTCCTTTCAAAGATTTACAGGTGACGTTTTGCTATTTTCGTATCAGAATTTAGGGATTTTTAACGCAAAGCTCTCCACTGAAATGTAAAAGGAGTGACCGATGTGTCCTGGAAAGAAGTCCAATTACGTAGACTGGCTAGTTCTACTCTTGTAGTTTACAGTTCTACATAAAACACAGGTGTGTGTTTTCTCACTTGGGCTGTGCAGTGGTAAGAAGACGCCACAGACAGAGAAAAAAACCCTCCCCTGGAACTTCCTCTGAAATTAGAGGTGGGTGAGACATACCATATTTTCTGCTTCTTCCGCTATCCTGCTTTCTCTTAAACTTGTTTGTATCACTATCATAAATTCCTTGCTTACGCTAGAGCCAAGACAATGTAAGGTTTTTGGTTTTTTTTCTCTTTTTTCTCAGGCCGGTCACCTCCTGTCAGGCAGAGATAGCCATGTAGATGTGGTCGGTCACAGAGACAGGACGACTAACAGGTGGGTGCGTGGTTAGTGATGGTTCTCCCTTTTCAACAGTACTGTCAGTCACATCAGGGAATGATGTGTCGGAGGGGTTTCAGATTGGTGGTAATTACAGAATAGTGATGTGATTATTACTGCAGTAGGCTGAGGGTATGAGAAGGACAAAGATTTGGGGAGGAGAGGGTAATTTTAATCAGCTGTAAGATTTTTTACAAGGCAGCTTTTGTGGGTCAGCGATGACGATGATGGAGGTGGTGGCTGAGATTCTGTAATGGATATTGTTTTGTTCTGGAATTGAATCCCAAATCACCCTCTGAGAGTCTTAGTCAGCCTACTGAGTCTGGGAGCATACAGTTTGTTTTCTTAAAACGGCAGGTAGTTGGAGGGAGAGCCTGTTTGGAAGTTTTAGCGGTTTGGGGACAGAGGCCAGTTGGGGGCTGGGGCCCTCGGGGGAGGGGGCTGTTTGTGCCCCGTGCCCGTGGGCTGGCGCTCACAGCTGGGAGCGGGCTTTCCAAAATCCTGTTGGAATGGAAGGAGCCAGACGTGGGACCTGTGGCCGAGCTGGGGGACAGGGAGCAGCCCTGGACCAGCCGGCCTCAGGACCTGCAGCAAACTTGCCTTCAGATCGGCTCTCCCAGCAGGACACTGCCCAGGAGTCGCTTTGATTGTTGCTGTTCTCCTTCAGGAAGCACGGTACGCACCAAGCACACCCAGAGCTGCGCCCGTGCCAGGAGAAGACTTGGAGTGGAGTGCAGCCGGGGCTGATGGCGACAGTTCCCACCAGCTCAGGAAGATGCAGGTAAGATGCCAGAGAGGGGAGAGCAAGTGGCTGTCACTTCTCTTGCAGGAGCAGGATTTAACAGCAGAAGGGAGGCAGGCTGAAAGGGCTTTGGAGGTCCAAAAGTGCCTCAGGCAGCTGGAGCAGTCATGTGACAGCAGAGGAAGAAGAGCAGGAGATGCAGGTGACGCGTCTGGGACGATGTTTCCGAGGTACCATCTGCCACACAAACACAGAGAAAGACAGAGGCGTTGGGAGGTCACGGAATGGGTGGGAAAGGTGCGTGGGCGAGAGGAGAGCACGGGGAGATGGGAGGCAGTGCTGGAGATGGAGGGGAAAAATCCAGGGTGTTGGAAGTGAGGATGCTTCTGCTGTGCAGAGGCCTTCTGTAAAAGCTGCGAATTCATCTCCTGGCTTTGGTTTTCCCAGGCTGTGCTTTGCTGAGCCTCAAATGGGGCTGCTGTTCTCGTCCAGATTTTTGCTCTGAAACCATTCAAGTGCTGAGGGCTGGGATTTTTCAAGAGCATCCTATTTCTCTTTGGGCTTCCTGGGGAGGGATTGCAGTCACGCAAGACCTGTTGGGGAGCTCAGTCTTCTGTTGGGATGCTCCCTGTGGGACAGGAGGGCAATTGCTTTGAGCTGCCTCTATTTCGGGAGGGATTACCTACATTTGCCTTCCATCTGAAATACTGCTTAGTGCAACATGTTGGGGTTTTTTTTTTGTAAAAGTGGGGAAGTGTGTGTGAACGGCTGAGTGCTAGTATACAGTGAATTACCTTCCCCTGCTGAGAGTAAATGGGTTTAGGGATAAAAATACCCGTCTTGTGTTACAAAACTTGGTTCCCTTGAAGATGCAAGTGCTAACTGATGGACTCCTGGCTGACAAAATCTCTTCCCAACTTGCTTAAACATTAAACAGCCTTCAAAGTGGCGTTCAGATGATCTCGTGTGATTTCTTGCAATTAATCAGGGTTGTCTGAAGCGTACCACTAAAGCATACTAAAGTGTTTTGGTTGTTAAAAAGTAGGTTTAAAAAGTAGTTCATAGAGACATCTTCTGTGTCGGGTTTCAATGAGTTCAAGCTCTTGTTGTGTCCGGTTGAGAGTTTCTGATGTTATTTTTCCCTCTTTCGGAGGGAGGTGAACATGCCCATCTCGCCCTCCAGGAGCAAGGATGCCATGTCCGGGTTCAAGCCCATGCCACCCTCAAAGCTTGCGTCCTCAAGTTGAGCGTGGAGGGGCATCACCCCGCGAAGGTTTGGTGTGTTGTAGCAGTCGGTGCTGTGAGGTCTGGTGGGTGGCAGTGGGGTGGAAGCAGCTGTTGGGGGCTCCGTCATTTGCATAGCCCCGCCCCCCCGCATGCTTTGGAATGTTGGGGTCCCTGTGGCAGTTTTTGAATGGTCCCTTCCAGTTGGGTCAACGGACCCAGCGCAGCCAGAAGATTCCGTTGGAGCTGCTCTCTCTGGCATAAATCCCTCGGCATTTGGGCTTGAGAAGAGGTAAAGTTGGAACCTGCAGATCTCCTTAGGTGACCTTCAGGAGCTGTGGGCTGTGGGTGGGGACTGGCTCTCTGTCTCTGGTCCAGTGACTGGTGTCGTTGCTCATAGGAAGAGCTTTACCAGGCGAATTTGCCATTTCCCTTCTTCTGGGGGTTACGGGAGCTGTTTTGGAGGTGAGGGCGATGTAAATTCCCAGTCTTGAGCCAACCTGGATGGAGCAGAGGTGGACTGTGGTTTGTCTGACCTCAACTGTGTATCTGTAATGCAGTTGTAGTTGTCTCTGCCTGCACAACTGGCATGAGGTCCTGTTTTATTTTAAAGGAGATATAGTGAATAAAATCAGTGAATCTAATGGGCGGTCTTTCTGACCAAATATATACGTATTTATTTAGGATAAGATAAACGGTCCCTTGAACTCACTGGTTATACGGACTTAACTCTGTGTTGCCTAAAAATGGGACCAAGTTTGGCTCGGCCATGAGCGTCTACGTTAGAGACATCCACGTTTAGTCAGATGAATCACACCCCAGTCTCCTGTGTTCGTCATCAGGTCTCTGGCAACTCTGCTGTTAGCCCTTATTGAAGCCAAGTACAGTCTCTGTCTCATTGATTGATTGATTGATTTTAACAGAAAGGAAAGTCAGTCTTAGACATTTGGTTGCGGAAGAAAGTTTGTGTCTGAAGATCGTGCTTGGATGTTCGAGTAGGTCTAATTAGATGCCTTTTCCTCTTTGCTTCATCCCTGATAAGCTTAGGCACTCTCTGTTTGTCCTGTTTCTGAGGACCACTGCCCAAGGCGCCTAGCATTGCACAGGGAGATGCTGCATCTCATTTTGCACTGTGAGTTTTGTTAGTCATCAGGAATGAAGTACTTTTAGGAGATAAGCTAACTAAAGTGCACTCAAGTGAAAAAAGTGCTCTGTAACTCCCGAGAAATAATACTGGATTGTAATCAAAATAGAAGTATTTTGAGCAAAAGGTGCTTAAAAAGTTAGGTAAAAACTATGAGCACGGTGCAATTTTTTTAGTTTGGATTTTTATATATTTTCGATTTAAAGTTTGAATGTAAACAAATCTGGTTGAATTGATGTGGAAAAGATGTTCAAATTGCCAAGTATGTCTTTCAAAGAAGAATAAGCAAAGTAGCAGCTAGAGAGAGTGTTTTGGCTTTAAAGTGTGTTGTATTTGTGAACCCAAATCTCCAAGCTGCTGGGCTGCTGGGCAGGGTGAGACCTGTGCCAGCCAATTCATCTTTTAGCTCCAAGTGCCTTTTGATAGAGATGCAGGTCTCCTGGGGATTGTGGGGACGTGCTCCTGCATCTGGAAAAGATGGCTGAGTTCCTGGTGTAAGAAGGGCACTGGGGTTTAGAGGTCAGAGTTGAGGCAGGTATGGAAGATGGCAATAGCTGTGATCTGTCGTGCAAAAAATTTATTTTTGTATATTCAAGCAGGTGTTTTTCTCTCCTCTGCTACTCCAGTGTGGAATATGAGCCAATAAAGAGAAACCGACGCTGTACACGCTGGACACACTTAAGTATTTGTTTTAAAATAGGTGTGAGGTCAAGCTAGAACATGCTTTGCAATTGGTGTATTTACTGCAGCAAATTTTCTGCTCTTCCTGGCCGTCTTCTGTGGTTTTCAGCCTGCTTCACCTCCACAGAAAGAGATACCGTGCGTATGGAAGAGGCCGTTATGCGTCTTCCCTTAGGAGATGTTTTTTTGTGCTCTGCTCTTGAATTACGGTCTGAATTATTTATGCCAACGTTTCAAATAGCTTTCGGATTCCCTGGTTAAAGTATCCTGAACCTACCCCAGCTACATGTTACAATGCACAACTCCCACCAGCCATCAGTTTTTATTTCATGTCATTTTTCATGAAGTAACACACATAGCAGCCAGAATCGTGTGTTGCTGTTCCATGCTTCTTTTTACAGTAGTTTTCCAGCTGTATTCCTCGTCCCCATGATAAAGAGTGTTGCCAGTATTTCTTTGTATCTTAGAATACACGTGGTAAGGATGGTTGCTGGATGTCTCATCCTTTTTAAGGCTGTGAAGGCATGCTCTGACAAGGCCTTTTCCCAGACCCAGGTATTCAGGGATGCAAGGTGTGCCTATCCCCATCAGCTCTGTGAAGGATTTAAGAGAGATTGTGCGCCTGAAGGTTGAATGATGCTTCTGTGTCAGAAGCTGAATTTCCGCAAGCAGAAGCAGCTTCCCCAACTCTTTAAGTGTGTCTCCTTTTAATGCTGCAAAATGTAAATAATGATCCTTGCGTACATTTGTCTCAATTAAATGTACAGTGGATGCCTTCTCGTTCAGCTAGTCTGGAGCTTAAAAAGCAGCTTAAAAATACTGGACAGGGTAATTTTTGGTGGACATGGCCTGAGCCTGCTTGGAAGAAAATTGGATTGGTTACACAAGTCTTTATGTGAGGCCCAAAGAGAGCCTAAGGTTTTGAGTGCCCTAGAATGCTCTTTGCAAGTAGGTTAGCAGGCACATATACACCCTGTAGTGACGTAAGGACTCCCCAGAACATCTTCAGGACAGCTGTATTTTATGTAAGCCACTGTTTTCATGCGACCTCAGCTAGCGTTGTGCTGCTCTTTGCAGGATCGGGTGAGCGGTGTTGTCTTTGGCTGTGTGGGCTTAAATGTGTTTCTAATGTGCGTGTCAAATAATTGCCTGTTAAACAGACTGGCAGTGTGGCTGAAGCCAGTGCTTCCGAAGAAGGTGAAATAGAAGCTTTGAAGATAGGGTCCTGCTGTGAATACGATCCAGTCAAGTAAGTGTTGATTGTGTCCAATCTGATCTTTGCAGATTGTGGAAAAATTGCAGAGATGTTTGTTTTAACAAGAGAGACACATGCCTACCTTTTTGGTTTTTTCCCCCAGACCATTTAGTTACCTGAAGAAACCCTTGGGTCCGCCTCCGCCATCATCTACTTGCTTTCGTTGCGGAAAACGTGGCCACTTTACAAAGAACCGCCCGACAAATGGGGTACGATTGTGGGGGACTTGTGGTGTTACTTAGTTTTTAATTGTTTTACCTTGGCAGTTACGTAACAAATACATGAATACTCATATTAAGAATTGTTTCTGTTGGGGTGAAATGCAGAGGTTGTATGGCAATGTTGCGGAGGCCTTCAAAATTCCAGGGGAAGCTGGAATTATAAGTGTGAACTTTTCTTTTTCCTAGGTCGTAGACATTCAGTACATCCATAGGTCTTTCTGGGTGAACTTTCATGCATGTTTTTATATCTTTCAGTATTAGTGGGAATGTTTCTGTTTTCCACTCTTTTTAATGGCAGTTCACAGTTTTTATTATTTTGTACAAACGCAAGACATTTCTCTCTGCCCCATCTATTGAATATTTGCGTGTTTTAATTGCACTAAGTCCCTGGTTGAGTATTGATGCCATTTAACCGTAGTCACTGAAGGTATATGCGTGAGGTCCGAGTTCAACCTTCACGTGTATAGACAGTGAACGTAGGTATCTGCAGTGAGTGATTCAGAGCACCGAATTAGTGTCTCTGAACCGTGCTGTGGAGGAGGAGCAGCTGGTTTGTGTCTCTTCTCTGAGTGGATGGTGAGCTAAGGGATATGTCACCCTTAAGGAACCTGAAGTTAAGCCAAAGAATGTCGCTTGAGTTGAAAAACCCTGCTCAAGCCTTTGGAACATCCTGGCTATATTTGTTTAGGAGAATAAGTATTTCAGTTGAGCATCCCTTACGCTAGGTAAAAGGAGAGGGTTAAAGGCTTTTGCTGCTTAAAATAATCACTAGAAAGTCATTTTAAGTGTGGGTCTTGAGGTACGTCTGCATTTCTTTTCTGAAGAGGACACCAATTTTGAGTCTGTTGCCAGAATGAAAAAGAGCACAGGAATTCCAAGGAGTTCTGTGCTGGAGGTACCCGATACAAAGGGTGCTATGCTGACAAAGACTGGAAACTATGCAATACCAACTATGAAAGCATAAGTGTGGAATTAAGTGGACTGACCAAAAGGTGAACGAGAGAAACCACACATAAATATCTGAGTGGCAATGCAACCGAGTTGGCCAGCATCTGTTGTTACAGGGGAGGAAGCACTGTCATTGTATCTTAACCTGAAAATCTGTGGTGCTTTCTAATGTTAGAAGAGGGTGGTCCTACTGTTCGTGTCCCTGGAATTTGGTTCAAGTTGTGGTATGCCAAGAACCTGTGTTTCTGCAAAACATTTCAGTCGCGTTTACAGTGGATTTGCTCTCTTTGAAAGCTCATTTTGCTTCTGTTTTCTGTTTCAAAGGCTCCTTGCCAAGTTTAACAGATGGCTGCTGGAGTGAGATTTCCTCCCCCTCTGACTTTTCTGAAATCCCATGTGTGAAACAGACTGACGTTTTCCTGTTGCTATACAGTGAGAAAATACTGCCGTGTGCTGACAGGAGTGGCTGTTTTAAAATGACCATGGTAGCACTTCTGGTTTTCCGTCATGGATCTCCTTTTGTAGAAGCTGTAACATAGACTTCTTGCTTTTATAAAATGTAATTGCTCGGAGACTAACGTTATCCTGAGCCTGCAATTTACATGCATCCTCTGGCAAAGGAGAGGTGGGATTCATTTCACCTGCTTTCTAGCTGTGAAAAGATTATTTTTCTAGTCTGAGCTTCTTTCTTAGTTGATCCAATGAATGGGAGAGTCCTGCAGAAGAAAGATTGTTCCTCCCTCCCTCTTCTAGTGTTGTGGCTATAGAAAAGTAGTTTAAACTAAGCGCCTGCCTTTTAGGAGGCTAATGTGGAGCGAGAAGAATTCCATCTCTTCTCTTGCTTTGAGAAAATGCAAAGCTTGGAAAAGTTGTCCTCTACCCATCTTTAACTCGTTTCTTTTTCCTTCCCCACCCCTCCTCCAGGGAAGCTTATGCTAGAGGAAGGATGGAGAAGCCTCCCTTCTTACCAGAGGAGCCATCCTCTTCTTCCTCCTCCTCCTCCTCCTCCTCCTCTTCCTCCACCTCAGATGCTCCTCTTCCAGACGAGTTGTCATGTCTCATCTGTAAGGACATAATGACTGATGCAGCTGTTATTCCCTGCTGTGGCAACAGTTATTGTGACAAATGTAAGTGTTACTCCCATGTTTGTTAATTCTAAACATCACACCTGATTTTCTGAAAGCAGAAAGAGGAGGGAACAAAATTACTTGGTTACCAGTTCTATTTTATGCTGAAGTATACCCTGAACAGGAAAGGGCTCTTCTGGTATCAAGGGTGAAAAAAGCCAGGAAGCCTTTTCCCCTTTTTAGGTATCTAGTTAAGTCTTCTTTACAAGCGGAAGGACGAGTATGAGGAGAGTGGCTAATTGTGCAGGGGATTACAGTATTAGATCCTGAATGCTTTTAGTTTGTCCACAGCCCTTTGTCTCATACAAAATTATATAGCCAACTCTGGTGACTTACAGTGGTCTGCAACAAACGGATAGTTGGGCATTTAATCCACATTCTTCTCCACGGGAGAGTTGGTTAAAACCTTCAGAACTCGAACCTCCTAGTGGTTTTTTGAACCTGCTAATGTTTTTTTTTGAAATGCGTTTTGTTCATTAACCTTGAGGTTGGGGACTTGTCGCTGTACTAGATAGTGGGGGAAAAGACTAGCTGCAACATCAAGACACAGCCTACGCTACATCTTCAGATGTTCCAATGGTGAAATACAAAACTGTATAGTTATTTGCTGCATACTAGAAATTTTTTACACTATTGAACATTTATAGCTTCATGCTCTCAGTTCAAGACCATATTCACCCATTAATCATATACATGTCTTTATGATTGGTGAGAACCCCCAAAACTTCCTTAGTTTGGCTAAATACTATTTTGATTATTCTAATTCTACACAGGTATTAGAACAGCATTAGTGGAATCTGAGGACCATATATGCCCAACGTGTCAGGAGACAGATATTTCGCCTGATGCCTTAATTCCCAACAAGTGCCTACGCCAGGTAACGAGTTTTACATAAAGTGCTTGTCAGAAAAGGCTATTTGTAAAAAGCGGAACGGGAAGAAAATATTAATTTACATCTCCTTAAGCAAGGCGTAATTGAATAAGGCTAAATTGACTTTTCAAATACACTATTTGTTGCTGTCACAGAAGCTTACGACTCTTTAGAGACGATCTGGCAAGTTCAGGTCCCGCTCTTACTGAACACGATTGCCTCGCTTTCACATTTGGCGTTAACGCTGAAGTACTTTAAATTCAGGTCCTCTGAGCTACCAGTCATTAGTATCAGCGTTCAATGTGACGTGTTCATACATCTGTATGTTGGTTTCTTTTAGGATTGATGGCATTTACAGGAATACACGAGTAATTTTCCCCTGTGAAGGCTTTTGTTTGTATATCTGCTGAAGTTTCATCGTACCTTCTTGTAAATGCTTTTCTGCCTCTAGGCTGTGAACAACTTCAAAAGTGGAACTGGCTACACAAAAAGGCTCCATCAGCAGATTCGGCAGCAGCAACAGCAGCAGCAGCAGCCGCCACCGCCTCCACCACCCCTCATGACTGTTACACCTCCCGCTGTTCTGGTGAGTGCCGCTGAACCATCTACATCTTCCTCTCTGTCAATCAGCAGTTTGTTGGAAGAGAAGGTAAGCTTTATTTCAACGTATGCAGTGATTCTTGTATTGTAGTAGGGCTTCTTTTCCAACTGTCTGCGTTTATTCACAAGGGCTGTCGGGTTCCTGTGCGAAGACAAGCAGCGTTAGCAAGTCGTCTGGGCCCCCAAGGACAGTCAATACCCACCACTGGTAAGGAACTGTAACTTCAGAATTCCTTTCAAAAAATTATCTTCAGATAAACTGAATGGGATTTTTTGCTTTTTCCTCTCTCCACTCCAAAAGGTCATCCGGGGAGAGGCAGTACAATTGGCTCAGCGGGTGGCAGAGCAGGCTGGGAACTGTAAGTATGCTACAGAAATTCAACGTATTACTACTTGTAAGCTGTTAAACGAGGCCGTAGCACTTAACTTCTGCAACGGCTGATTCATAATGAAGTAAGTATGCACAGATAGTTGTGGAGAATACAAGTGGTCGTTAATTTTTCAATGGCCTAATTTGAACTGGCTTTAACAAAGGGGACCTGTGCTTGCAGTGAAATTATTTAAAATAAACCTCCAGTACCTGATTGAGAAGAGGACTCTGACAAAGGAAGTCTTTTTGAGGAAACCAGAATTACCTATCAAAATTAAATACAATTAAAGGATCAGGTGGAAAGCCACCCTTGTGGTTACTGGCTGAACAGGGCTGTAGAAATTGATTTCCCAGTAGGAGTCAGCCTCCAACGTTCTTTTTTTCTAACAACTTAGTTGATGCTGATTGAGCAAATTCTTGGAAAAGTCAACACTGTTCTGTTATGACCATTTTGAATGTCTTCAATGTAGTCAGCCCAAATAGCCAAGCTGCTTTCTCTCAGTTGGCGAGAGAGGAGTCTGTTTTATCTGTGATTGCAGGGTCAGGTCAGGTCACTCCTTCCTTTTGGCATATATGTGTTATAGATAGATAGATTGTAAGGGTGCCCTGCGTTTATAAAATCTTAAGATAAATCAAAACAAACCCCAGGATCCATCCCACAGATTGTCTAAAATCTCCAATTGAGTAAGCAGGAGAATAACAAGTCGGGGACAAGAGCAGGCCAAATACAGCATGGTGAGGCAACAGCGTAGGAAGCGTACGTGGAAGAAGATAAAAGAAGTTTGGGAGAAGATGAGTTACTATCCGTGCAGTACTTTGCAGATCAGAAGTGTGAAGTATTGGCACGTGCGAGACGGGAGTCTCTTTTAAGCCTGGGCAGCCTCCATCCACAGTCGCAAAGCTGAGTCTGAGGAGAGCAGACTGAGGGAAGTGTTGGGGGTGAGGATGTGGAAGGCTAGTAGGAGGGTCAAGAAATGAGTGTAGTCTCAAATGAACAGAGAGCAGGGAGAAAAAGGCTTCGGTTGAGAACAAGAAGTGCTTGCCACCACGCTCCCGCTTCATTGGCTTTCCTCTTTAAAATGAGGGGAGAGAGAGTAACAAGCTGTGACACATGTGTGGGGGTTTCTTTAGAAGCTCAAATTGAGGCCGCCCGAACAGTGAACGTACCCAAAGGACTCGGGCCCCAACACTGCCAGCATCAACACCAGTCTTTGTGCCTGTGCCTCCACCTTCCGTGTATCCTCCAGCACCCCATGCGCTTCCTCTTCCACCGGGGCTACCACCAAGACCGTTTCCTCCTTAGTTTCCACCTGGTCAGCCTCCGTCTGCTGGGTACACTGTTCCCCCTCCAGGATATCCCCCATCTCCTGCAAACCTGTCATCAGCTTGGGTACCAACAGCAGTACCAACGGCTCATTCAAATACCAACCCCACGAGACAAGCACCTCCTTTATAGAGTCATATGTAGGGTTTAGGGTTATTCCATGCGGGGCCCGGACGATAGAACACCAATACGATGATTAAAGTCGCCAGTTTATTGAGCCTAGCTGATCATTCTTATACAATTCTCTAAGTTGTTTAGAAGCTTTGATTGGCTGCTGCATGCAAGCATTTGGTGTCCACGTGCGCAAACATAAAATGTGATTGGTTATATCGATACTGTCCACGCGTATAAACGTCAGATACAGTTAGTTATACTCGCTCTCTACACACGCATAAACACAGGACATAATTGGCTATATTAACTAGAGCATGCGAAACTTGTCTCAGTCCAATTGGCCAAGATAAGCCCCTGAATTGAGGTTGTTTGTGCCAAGTTCCCTTTATCGTGGAATGTGCACCTGTGTTTTTCTAATTGGGATCTTTCTTCTTCTGTCTTCTGGTTTATTCTGTTCAAGGCCTTCTAAAGGTGTCTGGAATGCTCTTGCGACCATGAGCTACTTTCAGGCCCAGTAACTAAGTTCCATATAATTGAACCCTACAGTCATAGAATCATTTAGGTTAGAAAAATTTGTCAGAGCCCCTGGTTTTAACGTAGTTGTGCGTAAGGTTCTCTGTGCGTGTCTCGGCATTGCGTTGTCACCATAAGCTTGTAACGGCCTGCGGCTGGGTGCTGCTCTCGGGCTACCGACCCAGCTTCAAGGCAGGAAAAAAAGTGGCTTTCTCTGAATGCTGTCGTCAGGAGCAAGGTGCTTTAGCTTGCCAGCAGGTGTCTGCAGGCTATTTTTAGCATGAGTTTGTCTGGTAGGAATGGAAGGTGTAGGTGGTTTTACTTCAGTGAAGGTCATGGGGTTTGGGGGTTTTCTTGGTTGGTTTGTTGTTTGGGTTTTTTTGTTTTGGTTTGGTTTGGTTTGTGCTATCGATTTTGGGGGTTCAGGAGCTGATTTCCAGTCATTCGTCCTCCCAAGTGGTGAGGGTGGAAAAGGCTGGCGTGATACATTTCTACCTGGCTGGAGGCAAGCCAACCTCATGAGTGGGAGAGACGCGTTCACAGTGAAGGCTCATACATCGCCCTGAAGGCTGAAGGCAACTCCCTGAACTGTAATAGTATAAACTTATCCGTTGTCTCTCGGAGCATGCAGGAGAAATGGCTCGCGGCTTTGTGAAGCTATAAAGGAGCGACACCACTTGGAACAAATCAGTTGAACTTCTTGTATAAAATTGGGATCTCTCGCAACAGAAGTACGTTGGAGGTGTTCCCTATGGTGGACAAATCATAGCAAGAGTTGGCAAAATATTAAACTGCCACAGACTTCTCATTTAAACAGAAGGCTGGTGGAGGAATAGGTAGTATGCCACGTATGCTACTTTGTCTCATAAGACCTCTTCTTTGTATATGCCTGGCAGCCTGGTACAGTTGAGAGAGAGAGAAGGAAGATTTTATGCATTTAATTATTTATTTATTTAATTCTAAAAGGGGAACGAATTCTATTGGGCATAAGTCACTCTCTCAGTAAAACTTTCCAAGTGCCATTTTCCTCAACTTTTAAGGTGTGAGATCAAATTTTCAGTAATACATGCAAGCAACTGTAAAATATCTACTATTGACTAAAAGAATTTGCTCTTCATAATATCAGTTATATCTCATTGATATTGGCCTTTATGTCAGTCTCTAATTATAGCCTCTGTAGGAAGAATGGAGCAATGAAAGGCAGCTAGATGGTGGCCTTCTGTACACTGGAAAGATCTTGGATGCTAGCAAAGTCTAAAAGCCATTCTTGTGTTGTGCAAGCTTTCTGAAGTGCAAGTTGTACACTGCAAGTAATACGTAAAGCATGTAGGAAGTTGCTGCTGTAGGCGTTTTAATTTAGAAGTAATGCACAGCAATTAAACATAGAGCTTTCCTTCTGTATTTGTTATGAAAATGGTATCATAAGGAGGAAAATACGCATTAGGAGTATTTTTACTTATGAAGTGGAAGTTGACAATGCCTATAAACAAGGCAAGGCAAATTAGGTCAGGGCCTAGTTACACTTGAAAGTAAACAGCCGTTCTGACTGGGGAGACTAGTTAATAGGGCTACAGTCCTAATACCACCCCCCACCCCCTCCAGCTTTTTGGAAAACGCCTAGAAAAAAGTTTGAAAAATGAGCTCATAGAGAAGGGGGGTGGGGGAGCCCACTAGGTGACTAAAAGCTATGTCTGTAGTTGGACAAAGCTACTCTGCGAGAGAGAAATCCATCTTCCCTCAGTGGCAGAGTAAAGGCAACAACTAGAAATAAGGAGTTGTAATAAGCTATCTTTTTAAAATCAAGTGTTGAGGCTGTCCTTTGAGCCTCATCCCATTCTAGCCAAAGTGGGTCAGATGCCTTCAATAGTTCTAAGCGTCTCTTGACTAACCCAGCTAATATTTGGAGCTGTCCATTTGTGAAGTAGGAAAATAGCCGGTTTGAATAATGCCATCAGTAATCCCTGTAGCCTTAGGGTCTGGATATGGACTCTTTGACAAGCATGATGAGTTGTAGAGACCTTTTCAATGTGTGTCCCCCTTTTGCTACTAGTGTTTCTGTAGAGACCCTTGATCCATTAAGTACAGTTCTTACCTCCTGTGCCGCTCCTTTCTCTCTCCTGGTTTCAGCTGGTAATGCTCAGCCTAACTGGGCAGTGAGCTAGCTAAAGCAGATTTGAGCACCTTCTACAAACAGAGCTTAACTTGTGCTGCTCTGCGTGCTGACGTACATCTCTTGGATTTAGATTAAACCAGATGTATGTAGAGCTAAGTGTCTGAGCTATAAAAATGGAACGCTGTGTTAAGAGCACAAGGCTCTGCTAGCAACATTAGCTGCAGATTGGTTGATGTTTTCCTTCATCCTCTTCCATGGACAAAACCAGGGTAATGCTGAATTTACTGCAACAACTCTGTTTAACAGACCACTTTGTCCTTGCTCTGCAATCAACTATAATGTCCTTTCAGAATCAGTAGAAGCACAGCAAATACATTGAACTAAAAGAAGCCAGTGTTAACTTGTCTTGTTTAATGTGATCAGGAAGCTGATGGGAATAACCTTAACTCGAAAGTGCTGTGAAACTGAAATGTGTCCAAAACTTGTGCTGTACGTAGTGTCACCCTTCGTGGATTTCAAACCTTTTCATTTCCTGGCGATCAGTTCTAACTGTCTAGCGCAATGCAAATAAGCTGTCTTCAGATGGTAGCAACTTGGATCTTTTCTTATATCCACAAGTGTTTTTTAAAGAAGTAGTTGTGGCTTCTAAGTTAGGTCAAGTTATCTAAAAACCATAAGCAGGATCTTTTTTCCCTCATTTATGTTAATGCTGGGCAAAAGGGCAGAAGCTGATTTGGAAACCTGTAAGTGGAAGGGTGTTTTGCAGTAAGGTGGTGGTTGTTGTTTTGTTGGTTTTTGTTTTTTTCTTTTGTGGGGTCTTTGGTATTTTATTTTCTCCCCCAGTACTCCTAGGCTGCAGAACCAGCCTCCGAGGCACTATGGAATTACTTCTGCAATTAGCTTGGCTCCTCCTACGGATATAGATTCCATTCATACTCAGAAGCTGCTTGAAGCGATGAAAGCATTGGGGGTATTTGAAGAGGAGGAAGAACTGAATCACAGGTATAACAAGACTGTAAAATTTGTTAATGTCCTGGGGTTTTTTTTAGGGCAAACTTAACATGAGTTTTCTTTACAGGCTGGTCGTTCTTGGTAGACTGAATAACTTGGTCAAAGAATGGATTTCAGAACTCGGTGAGAGCAAGGTAAGGTTTTTTGATAGGTTCTTATCAAAACAGCTGAAGCCTTTTTGTTTCTTCCAAAGGCGATACTACTAGGATTTATGCTAAAGGTCAACATTTAACTTCCTTCTTAAGTATCAAGGAGATCTGTAGTAAGAGCCATTGAAATAATGTATAAAAGATACTTCAGATGAAGACCTTCAAGTCCTTGGGGCACTGAATAAATTTGTGAAGTGGCTCGATCAGTTGACTTGTAGCGGTTAACAAAGCTGAAACAAGACATTGTGGGGGGAGATAGACGGTAACTGGGCAGTAAACTTGCCCCAGACAGCCTACAGCACTCAATCTAGTTTGAAATTACTACTCTAGACTTGCCTTTGGTATGGCTCTTAGATGGTGTTAATTTATGCGGCTCTGCTGCAGGGAAGACTGATAATAGGTCTTAATTTGTTTAAATTGATGAAGCGACTGCTACATTACTCACCTTTTTTGTTGCTGCTGTTTGTGAGTCGCAAGCACTCCCTTCAGAAAAACAGTATCAGTCTATTAGACTAACAGCTCAGTATGGGAGGGAGAAGACATTGTTTATGGAGGCTGTTGTAGTCTTTCTAAGTAACTTATATGCTAGTTAAACTTGCATGTAGGTCAACGTGTATCTTTCTGTTCTCCAGAAAACTCTTTCTCTTCTACCCACAGAATCTTCCCCCTTCAGTAGTAGCAAATGTTGGTGGCAAAATATTTACGTTTGGTTCTTACAGGCTTGGAGTACACACTAAAGGTAAACTTTTGCTCTTTTGCTGTCTGGTCATAGTTGTAATGTTTGAAAGTGTCTTCCAAGAGTAACAGAAGAAATGGCATCTCTTTGCAGGTGCTGACATAGATGTGGCTTGTGTTGCTCCTAGACATGTAGAAAGATCGGATTTCTTTCAGTCGTTCTTTGAAAAACTACAACGTCAGGAGGAAATAAAAAAGCTGAGAGTAAGCAAGCTCTCTCCTTGATAGATTGTGCAACTCCGACAATAAGAATATTCCTGTTAAAGACTCCTATTGGTAGTGATTGTCTTACAAACCAAAATTAAAAAGGGACTTGTTTCTGAGTCCCTTGTAAAATACTGTCTACGCAGCAGGAAAGTGTTGGAAGTCAAGCTTTTGGCTCCCTTCCCCAATGACTGTACGTCCGATCAGAATCTCTGTGGTTCACTTCTCCCCTACCCATGGTTTGGGAATGAGTGGGCTATAGTATCAAAAAGCAAGGTTGTCCCTAGGAGCCTTGCTTTCATCTTAGCTGTAGCAAGGGGCTTGGCAAGAAGGTAACTGCGTGCAGGTAGAGGAAGGGGCAGCCTGAGAGCTGAGGAAGTTGAATGTGATGTGGAAAGGTTTCTGTCAGTACCTTTGCCATGGTGTTCCTCTGGGTGTACTTTAGGACCTCTAATTCATTCTCCTCTGGTCCTGTTCTTCTCTGGCTACTCAGCCTGAGACTTTGCAGAAGAGACGCACAGTCAGCTTTGCATAAAGTCAATAGGAGCTGTGCTGTGACTATACAAAACTGCCTTGTAAAATGACCCGCCGGTGCACATGTTGTGTACCTTGCGTATAGAACCGAACTCCTGAGAAGTGTTTCTCTCAGCCTGGTCTTCCTTGTGCAGACATTTTGAAAGACTTCATATGCATAGCTAATGAGCCTTTGTTTAGATGACCGAAGACAGACTCAGTGGGCTGTGGCACAGTTCTGACGAGTGGTCTACAAAATTGAAAACTGTCCCATAAGGTAGCTGACAGCATCTCAGGCATGGTAGAAAATAAAAATACAGGAGGCTAGTGCGTGCTGTCAAATGCGGACAGAATTTCCTCGATTTCTCTGGATGTTAACCAGTAGTAAGATAGCTACAGAAATCTCTTGCTTTTCTTCCTCACCACCAAGGTTAAGTACCTTACAACCTCTGATACTGATGGCTCATTGTGCACTGTTTGTTCATGACAATATGTGATCAGCCTCCGAATCTCTTGGCTAAATAACTTGTTAAAGCTAGTATTATACCATCTTAGTGCTTGCTGTACTGCTTGCAGCTTAGGAACAATTCTTTTGGTTTGGAAGCAGCTCAGTCTTTATACTGAGTAGTTAGCAGTGTAAATTCTGCATTTGATCGTAGTTCAGGAGAAACATTAAAGTAGCAAACCATGTTTTCTTACACAGTTATCCTCTCCTTTCCAGGCAGTTGAAGATGCATATGTACCAGTTGTCAAGTTTGAGTTTGATGGCATTGAGGTAAGCATTTGTTTATTTTTTTTTAAGTGAATAAATTTTTTCTTGCTTTGGAATAGGATAACTTTTCCAGGGAGCTGTGACTGTGCTATTTTGGACCGCAACGTATCCCAGGAGAAGACATTGCAGTAGAACGGGAGCTTATAGGAAAAGAAGCCCCTAGGGAGCCTAGCAGGCATGGGAGCATCAGGGACATCTTTTTCTAGACCTGTGCTGTAGACCAGGGTAGCCTGCTTGAATAGCATTTATCCCTAGGATCGTGCAGAGTGGGAGCAGAGGCGGTGTCCTTGCTAAGTCTTCTTAGCTCTGCCAAGCTAGGTATCTACAGAGGGATGTGTACGGTGTAGTTCACTGTACGAATCATGTGAGCAGACTAAATGTTTTGCTGCAAATCCAAAATGAAGTGGTCGTGGGACAAACAATCTGGAAAATGGAAAGTGAAAGTACTCATTTGACTCCCGCCTAGGTTTGTCAGTTGCAGGAATCCAGCTATCTTGAATACATCCTAGGCAATGAATCAAGACCTGCCTGCTGTAGTACCTAAGCGAGTTACTGCTTGGTATCACTATCACAAAGAGATTTATTCAATGACCTTTTTGTGGCCTTTATCTGGTACAGACTTTCACAGGATAATCTTCTTGCCTCAGACTGTACTAAAATCCAGATACTTCAGAATCAAAAGGGCTTACTGCATAAAGGAAATGCTCTCTCCTTTGCTGAAGTATAGTTGAGGTGACTGAACTTAAGTCTTAATTCTGTGGATAATTTTAAGTTCCCTTTTAATTGGAACTCTAAGTCTAGAGTAATCTTTTCCAACTTAAAATGCCCTCTTCCTTTCCCTAGCTTAAAAAGAAAGGGGTGATGCAGTGAAGGCTTTGTAAATAAAATTGGGAACTTCTAGAAATTGCATTGAGTCTTCTGGGAAGTAAACCTCTTGGGAGATGTATCTATAGTCACATAATTCTAAATACAACTGTTAACCACTCTTTTTAGACTTGAGTAACTGTCCCCCACCAGTGTGCTGTTTGCAGACTGCGGGGCATTCTAACGGTTGGCACTTTTGTCCTCTTAAGATTGATCTCGTGTTTGCAAGACTGTCTGTGCCAACTGTTGCTGAGAATCTTGATCTCAGAGACAACTCGTGTCTCAGAAGCCTGGATATAAGATGTATACGGAGCTTAAATGGTAAGCATATTTGCACATCTTTAACAAGAAAATGTTACTAAAGTTGGTATGGAATGCACGTTACACACCCCAAGTTTCTGTACAGGGTGCAGAAACTGATCCCCTGTATACTTGAGGTCTGAGGAGGTGGCGAGTGGGCTTAAATTTAGCTGTTTCAAGTTGTGTGTTTAGATAGACCTGTGTTGCATGTTTCTTTGATTGGGGTGTGTGTGGTGTTCCAGTTTGCCACAGAAACTGCTTCAGATGAATAGGTAGAGCACTTGATAGAGAAGAATGTGTGGTAGTTGATTAAAAAAAAAAAAAGGATATTTAAAATACCTGAAGCCGAAGTTGCTCACTGTTTAACACTGACTGGTTTAATTGTTCCTGGCTGTCGAAAGAAACCTAGCTTTCGGAATCCTGTAGAAGGGCCTTATTGAAAAATGTTGGCTGTAGTCTAAAGTATGAAAAAGCTGTTGAGGGCACCAACAGCTACTGAATGTGCTGAAGGTGCTACTGAATGTGTAACCTCTAATTTGTTATGTTATGTGTCTGTAAGGTTATGTGTAACCTCTGATTTTTAAGGCAATACAAAGCAAGTAACGCAAACTTGTTTTCATAGACTTGCAGGCTAAACTGTAAGCTATTGATCCAGTATAGCACAGAACTGACTTGTACCTGTTACCAGGAAGTGCCGTACTTCAACTGTTTTTTCTTACAGGCTGCAGAGTTACTGATGAAATACTGCACCTAGTGCCAAATAAAGAGAACTTCCGGCTCACGCTCCGCGCAATTAAACTGTGGGCAAAACGTGAGTAATGTGATTGTTTGTGATCTTTAAACTTTTCAGAGGCACCTCGTGCTGAAAAAACAATAGCGTTAGAAGTCCTTCATCTTTGGATAGCTGTTTAAATAACAGGTTTTAGTTCAAAACCTGTGTTTTAGTTTAGATTCAAGGACTGTCCGTGAGGTAGATTCTGTGTTTTTTTTAATGGGGGTAGAGTGGGGAGATGAGGGGAGTGCCTACAAGACAAGGTGCTGCATTGCTTACCAGGAACCTGACTAGAAAGGATAAAAAAGCCCAGTGAGGTATAAAAGCTTGATAGATAAGGACTAAGAAAATACCGTTTGCGCATGTGACTAGAGCAAGTGCTAGAAGAATGGCAGAACCTTCTTCTTAAGGGAAGTTGGAGTGAAGCAGTAGCTGTAGCAGTGCAGGCAAATTTCAGAGTAGCAGTATTTTGGGAAGTGGTGTGGTACCGATTCTTTTTCTCATCGCTGTAAGGACCAACAGTTTTGGCCTCGTTGCACTGCAAAAATAACTGACTTGGAGGCCGAAGGGTGCTAGGTATTCTATAGATTGTGAAGGTGGTGCTGTCAATTTGAAGGACTATACTTGGGCATGGGAAGACTACAGGCTAACGACAATGTCTGCATTGTAGGACGTGGCATTTACTCCAACGTGCTGGGATTTCTTGGTGGGGTTTCCTGTGCTGCGCTAGTAGCGAGAACATGTCAACTCTACCCAAACGCTTTGGCTTCTACTCTGGTGAACAAGTTCTTCTTGGTTTTTTCAGAATGGTAAGAGCTACTTATGACTATTTTGAGTTGCGTAAAGCAGTAACACTTTCTGAGCTGGTTCTTTATATAAGATTTAGACCAACACCGTTCAGTCCTACCCTGAATTACATGGCAGAGTTTTAAATGGGCAGTCAGTTCCTGGCTTTTCTTGTTTAGGGAGTGGCCAAGACCTGTATTGCTGAAACAACAGGAAGAGAGCAGTCTTAATTTACCAGTATGGGACCCTAGGGTATGTAGACATGGAATTTGGAAGCCTTTAAACTTTCTTCTAAGCTAAGCTGCTGGTGCCGAGCGCAATTGTTTTAACATCACAGGTGAACCCATCAGACCGATACCACGTAATGCCTATCATCACCCCAGCCTATCCGCAGCAGAACTCTACATACAACGTATCTACATCAACGCGAGCGGTAATGGTGGAGGAGTTCAGACATGGTAAAGCTCTTTCCATGCTTATTAACTGCTTAACAGGTGTAATTCTTGCAATACGAAACCACATTACCTGACTTGGTTATATTCCGTGCGGTGTTGTGCCCTTTTAGGCAGAAGAGTTCTCTGGGAAGTATACCTGTTGCAGGCAACAAGGGACCAGTTTTACAATGAACTGTTGTAGTAGGCGTGTATTGTGTCAAGGGAATTCCTGCTTTTTGATCTGTCGATTACTGTTCAAAACCTCTCTCTTATAAAGTTTCTGTCACGCTCTGCTAGCCTTAAAAACAAAATGGTAGTAAGGTTTTCAACCTTAATTGTAGGTCTTGCAGTTACGAATGAGATTCTCCAAGGAAAATCAGACTGGTCAAAGCTCTTTGAACCACTGGACTTCTTTCAGAAATACAAGTATGTATGAAGTCTGTTACCTGAACTTGAAATGATTGCCGTACTGGTTAGCATAGTGAGTTTTAGCTTGCAGTCGAAATACGAGATGGCACTGATATGTTTGTTCTTCAGAAGCTGGAGGTAGTCATAGGAATTTTGGTAAGGATAAGTATAGGGAAGATAGAAAAACTGTTTGTGTTTTGCCACTGACACTGTTTTTATTAAAAAAAAATCAGCTCTGATACTCAGAAGGCAGCAGAACGCAATTCTGAAGGATGTAATCAGTTTTTCTTCAGTTAATACTGTGCTGCCTGCAGGATATAATGTGTCTTGTCTGGAAGTCATTTTCTATACATTTAAGGCAGTTTTGGATTCATTTGAAGGAATATCAAGTCCTGAGCTAGGATGTTACTTTTTCTTTTCTTCTAGACATTATATTGTGCTGACCGCTAGTGCCTCTACTAAAGAGCATCACTTAGAGTGGTAAGTCTTGCTTTGAGTGTGGGTTCAATACATCATTGACGCTCAGTTCAGTGTTGCCCTTCATTTGGTTAATACAGTTCACAAAAATAAAGTACTCGACTGTGCAGCTAGGCATGGAATACAGTACGGAGTTAAGTAGACAGTTCCTCAGCAAAACTAAAAGCTTTCTTGTGAAGGGAAGTTAGCATAAGTTATCTTGCTGTTTAAGAAGTTAACCTAAAGACCTAAGTCATGATGAGAAGGAGCAAAGAGGGTTAGCGTGCGTATGCTCTGTGTCATCTCGAGAAGCAGATGCCAGGAGTCTAAGGAGACTACTTACCCAAGGCTACTTCAGTTAGGAAGATGTTCCTTGTTGCAGAGACTGAAGTAAATGGGGATTACTTGATGTCATCAGATGTGTCGTGGACACCGGAGAGCTTGATCTTTTACTGACTTATAGACCAGTGGTCTCCAAACTTTTGTGCACTCCTGTGAGCAAAACAAAAAAAAAATAGTAATTTTTGAACACATAGTTGCGGTCTAGATCTACTTCTTTACAAGTTACGTACACATTACTGAAGTTCTAAACTTTTCTTCCTGGACCCAGTGGATTGTCTTGTGCACCCCCTGGGGTACATCCCCCCCCGACACTTTGAGGACAACTGTTGTAGAGCCTTAGAAGACTTGGTTTCATAGCTTTTTTACTGGATGTAATATTTAATTTAGGACTAGATTGCACTCAATGCTAAGTTGCTCTGGTTATGTAGTCCGCCTGTTCCAGAGCCTCCTTTTCTCCAGTGAAGTGAAACAAGGCTGTTTAATCGGGGTGAAACCTGACCGTCTGCACAGAGTACCTGAATGCTGATAAATAGTGTTTACTAAGTTTTAATCTAGTAGTGTGCTCAGGCATCTTGTGTTTAGTGCTGGAAATGATCATCTCAGCATGCTTGGTAGTGGATAGGTAAATTGCAGGAGTGCTGATCTACTTTGTGAAAGGTAATGTGAGAACCACTTCAACTGTGGTTAGAGAACATGACTGCTTCTGACATGGTATTTGTCACTGTCTCAAGGGAGACATGCCAATAATAACTTGTTGAACCTGTGTGAATGGGCTGACTAATTGTGAGTCTTGAAATAAGGGGAAACGGTGAGGAATTAAGGTACTGTAATGTGTGTGGTGTTCTTATTCTGAAGAAATGAGTGCTTTGCCTGCCTTGCTCAAGTAAGCAAGGAAAATCGCTGTGTGTACCAGACCCCTGTTCTGAGGACACCTTGGTTATACTTCAGGGTTTGGCTTGCGCTTTAAGGCAAATGATTTAATTCTTGCGCTACCTCTGAAAGACATCTTATTTCCTGTTTAAAGATAGCTCTAGTAGGTAATACCTCTTACCTGAACTTGTTAATTTGTTCACTTAAAAATCGTGTCAGCTACAGCTTGATGTCAGTCGCAGTTAGGTATACAACAAGGAGTTATGGGCAGAGGGCTTAGAGCCAAATAGTTTTTAATGTGAAATGTTTTAAGTGAAGAAGGCTTATTGTATCTCACAATAAAGATGAGGAAAGTCCTGGCTGCAGTAAAAGCTGGCGTTTTTGCAGTGACAGAAATGGCAGCAAACGGGGCTTAGTTTTGCATCTGGGAAAATGAAAAGCAGAAGACAAACTTGCTTCCGTTTGCTATAAGAACAAGTTTAGTTCACCAACTCTTGAATGGATTTGGGAATAGATGGCACATCTCTGTTGTTCATCAACATACGATACTTGTGAGGAACGTAGAGAGTTCTGACTGCTTTCAAGGGTAGCAGTGTTTCAGGTAGAAGGGTAAAATGCCAGTACTTCATTTAAAAGAATAGCCTTTGTGGTCATGATACATTTCTTGGGTAAGTCTCTGATGAGACTGTGTTGACTGGATCGTTTGTTTAGTAAAGGAACTATATTTTTCAGTTTGGCTGGAAGAGGGTAAACTCTTTTCACAGGTCAATCTGCAGGAAGAATAGCATCTTTACTCAGGTGTAATGGAAGAGTTGTGCTTGAGCCTTTTCTAAAGGGTTGTTCTCCTTGATCTTTGGGGTAAAAAAGAAGTTTTGCTGCACTTCAAAATGCAGCCAGAGGTGCTGGGAATCTGCTTCTTGTTGATATTTTCATCATAGGTTATATGTTGAAGTGTTGTGTCTGACCTGTTAAGAGTACAAGTTGAACTTACTTACTGCCTCTGTCTTTGGAAACTTTGAAGCTCCAATGTGCCTGGAAACATCTCCAGCTCCAGTGTGTGTGATATAAATATCTAGTATCTGCTCAGCTGAATGAATCTTACTACTTACTGACTGGTTAGCATTTTTGTATTAGCATTGTATTATAAGAAAGCGTATAACTACTGTGCTGGATACAGTCAAAAATGAGTAAATGTCTCTTGTTCTTGTCAGGATTGGCCTTGTGGAATCTAAAATTCGTGTGCTGGTTGGAAACTTGGAGAGGAATGAATTTATATCTACTGCACATGTAAAGCCACAGTCTTTCCCTGGCAGCCGAGAACTTTGTAAACAGTGAGTTCCATTACTTTTCTGAACTGGAGTTTGGCCGATGTATTGTACCTTGTTTATATTCCTTCACCTCAGCTTACCTGTGAGAGATGCTCAGTTACGTACCTACTGTTTTGTAGGTACGAGGTCTGACGGGCAAGGTTCTGAGCATGTAGGATCTTTTTAAAGAAGGGAGAACTTGAGGGAGGAGTTCTCGGAGAACTTGAGAATGGGCTGACTCCCATCTTTAGCTGCTGCGTACAACTAAACTGTTTTGCTTAATCCCTTCTTGAGAGTAGATACTAGCACCCAAATAACTGGCATCTGTGCATAAATGATAGATTTGTGACTCTGTCTTTTTAGGAGTGGATATGTGTCAATGTGGTTTCTTGGAATCGTGTTTAGGAAAGTGGAAAATGCAGCAAGTGTTAACGTTGATTTAACGTGCGTTACACAGTCATTCAAGGATACAGGTAAGCCTCTATTTTGCTCTAGTCTCGTAGGGTTTCATTTTTTTATTCTAGTGCAAGTTGCTTCGCAAAGTGAATTGTGCTTCCTTCTGGTATTAGCTATTTCTGTAGAGCGTGACACATAGAAGATTAGCCTTAGAAACATACTATTTTGACACTTTGGCAATGTAAGTCCACCTTGAAACAAAAGTGTGTACTACAGTCCTATATACCATATCCCCTATGTGAAATAACAGTTCTGCAGATCATAGTAAACGATCAGAAAGGAACTGCGATTCCTGAAATGGACAGTCAGATGTGAAGCCAGGAGAGAGATGTCCCTTTACTGGGTGTAGCTACACTTGTCAAAAGCAGTTGTCAGTTGCTGAACTTTGGAAGTGGGAATTAACTGTATCGGGCTCTAAAATTAAGTTGTGAATGCCTGTTGACAGTATTGTTTCCAAAATAACAGTTTGTGTAGGATACCATCCCAGAACTTTGAAAGGCAGTGAGTGGTCACATCGTAACGACATGCAGTCTTGCACGTCAAGCTCCATGTTCATCTTACTTTATTCCTTTTGATAGATGCAGAAATAAAGTAATATCGCAAGCGTTGTTAGATAATGCTAGAATAAAGGGGTTTGGGGGTGAGCAGTCGTCTGAAAGTATAGGTCTTTTCCACAGTCTGTTTACTTCTTCCCAAGCTGACTGCTCTTGTGCCTTTCAGAAGCGCACATGTGCTGTGAGGCTCATGCCTTGCTATCATAATGCCAAACTAAGGAAATCGGGTTACTCTTCTGAAGTGACAGGTGCGTTTGGACAAAAAGTTCTAAACAGTGGACTCCTTTAAACTCTTCATCAGTGCAAACAAACATTTCTCCATGGTACCAGCGTGAGCTGTGTGTTGTGTTGCTCAGACAACATGAGTAAATGCAGCAAAAGCGGACCTTCTTTTTAGCTCATGCTTTGGGATATGAGAAAAGCACAGAAAAAAGGCATCAAAACGCTTGTCTGAGTTTCAGGCCAGGTGGGGTGACTTCCTCGGACTTGCACTGTTACCCGAACTGATGCTTGTCTTGTACGTGACATCCAGTGGCACTTTGTTTGAATGTTGTGGCAAATGTAAATCATGTCAACAAGGTTTGTGTACTGCTGAGAGGCTAGAACTAATGTTAAATCCTGTATTTCTGTGCACAGACTTGATTAGCATAGCTGTGTGCTCTCAGTTTAGTGAAGCACAGCCTATCGTATGTTTCAGATACAGGGTTTGAACGCAGAGAGATTGACCAGAAAAGGTATTTCTTGAGAGGTGTGATATCCTTTGGCAAATGTGGGAGTGACCAGTAGTTACGTGCAAGAAAGCTTTTATCATGTGCCTTGACTTTGAGAGAATATTTTGAGAGGGCAAAGTTGATGGGCTCAAGAGTATAAGGCTCACAGTTTGGAAGGCTTTTGTTAAATGAACTTTATCTCACTTTTCCATAACAACATTATTGGATTTACTCTGAAGCAACTGTTCCTGCTGGTGTGAATGTTCACATTTGTGCTTTTATTTCACTTCTAGATCTCCTGCAGAAAGACTTGTTGTAAGCCTTTTTGTTTTGGTTGCATGTCCTTCCTTTGATTCCCACTCTGTATGCTAGTAAGCTGACTTTCCAGCTATGCTCACGACAGGCTTGTTAAACTTCTCTAAATGTGCCTTAATTCTGTAAAAACTGCTGTGCTAGTATAGCGTTTTTTAGTTGCATGAAAGGTTGCTTGCTGGCACGTAAGAAGAACTGGTTTAAATTGTAGTGGTTCTGATAAGTCAGATGTCCTTCAAATCCCGTCTGTCTTGGACAGGTAGAGTTTTAACACCTAAATTACTGAAAAGTTGTATGATGTTACAGAACTGTTAGGAAAAAACCGCACAATCGCCACTGTAAATATCAAATAAAAAAAATTAGTCTGAATCTTGAGTAAGGTGTCTGTTCTCTCATCAGCTGAGCACAATTGGGTTGATTCAGAAAGTCATCTAGATCTATCTTCAAGGAGTATGATCTCCTTCAGGTTAAAATCAGCTCAGAGGTGAGCTGCATGACTAGCAAACCACAGCTGTAACTGAGCACATAAATGCATGTTTGAACTTAAAATAGCTGTTACGTGTCTGGTCTGTACTGGATGTGAAATGGGCATCTGGGGTCACTTTCATCTTGAGACAACTTCTTGTTCTTTGTTTGGGCTGGGCAGACTTCAAGGCTTGCTGTTTCCCACGAAACCATGTGTAACTTTGACAAATACCCAATGCAAACATTCCCACTAAGCTACAACACTACATTTCCTGTTAGTTTACAGCCAGGCTAACTACCTCAATGTGCTAAAGGAAGGTATGAAGATCGAGGCAGCTCACGTGAAGAGAAAGCACCTCCACCATTTTTTGCCTGCAGAAACCTTACAGAAAAGAAAGAAGGTATAATAAAAATCGGGCTCTTCTGGCAATATTTTTTTTTTTTGCTTTAATAATTACTTGAAGACTTCATTATTTTGATGGTGTTGTTTCAGCAAAGCATGCCAGGTACTAGTCAAAATGCTGGTGGGCTTCAGCGCAAAAGGACTTCTTCAGATGGAAGCTGTTTGGACAGTTCCAGAGACACGGGCTCCAGAACACCAGATAATTCCTCTTTGTTACATAAGATTTCTAAAGTGGACACCTCTACAGCCGAGAGAGAAAGGTTAGCACCATAACCTTAAAGCTGTGAAGAAGCTCCTTTTTAACTGACTCGCGATGTGAATGAGGTCTAGGATTTCTTGTTTGACTCTGTGTTGTTCATAAGCATGTGGAGGGCTCTAATGGCTTCAGGAACAAAGCTGTCATCTCCTTTGGGCACATGGGGAGAGGCAGGTTAAAGAAATCCTTGAAAAAATGAATTTAATATCCATGAAGACATGTAGGAGGAAAGGAGAAGTGGATACCGGAGGAATTATTTGGTCTTGAATGTAGATCCCCTTGGGTTAGTGTGTAAGTTGAAGCCGGAGTGTTTTCTATGTAGGTAATTTTGTTCTTTCTAACAAAAAGTATGGTTAATGCCAAGCAGTATGATGTTCTACTGAAGTGCTGATCTTGATCACAGCAACACTAGAGCTGCTGCTGCCTTGGTGCAGCAGTATGAGAACTCGGGCAGTAAAAGTGGGTGTCACTTCCTGGGAGGTCTGCTTGTTCATGAGCTACTTCAGCCCAGGAGGAATATGTAATCTTGAGAGTAATAGCCCAAGAGTACCAAATGTGTAATGCCTGCTGTGTTCAGACCGTTTGGTACTGTAGGAGTAGCATTAAAAATAAAATAAAATGGGATGCCTGTATGGGTAGAGCAGATACATTCATGAAAAGCAGTACAGAGTGCTGGACATACTAAGCTGGAAGACAGTACAAGTACATAGAGACTGACTAAAGAAAACGCTGAAGTTTAAATTTGCGGTCTGAAGTTCAGCAAAATGAAGATCTCGTGCTAGATGGCCTGTTGTTTGGTAGAGCTGTGACAATGAGCTAAGAAGACAGACATGTGTCTTGCATGGGCTTTCTGGAAAGGAAATGTATAGTATTTTACAAACGAGCATTTTATAACTCTAGCATCTGACTCTTACAGAAATGCTGTGTACCAGAAACCTAACGGTGCTAACAAGAGAGAGAAGCTACCTCGTGTAGCTGTGCCATCAGTCTCTAAGGGACTCTCCATTCCTGTTACTGATTCAAGTATGTATTGACGTAGTGGGTGGAATGCAGTCTTTAATTTCATGGCTGAACTCTAGAAGCGCGGTGTCTCTTACAGAAGCGGAGGCTACAGTTGCAATGAGAACATTGGGACCTCCAGTTGGTGGCACCATTCCAGGACGTAACACAGTTTCTCAACCAGGAGCACGTTTTGTCCAAGGACAGCATGAATTAAGTGGGACTCGAATTACAGATCCTAAGAACACTGCACCTAAACGACCTTATTCACTGACCACTGAGGGACCTCATTCACCTCCATCAGAAGAACGGCCCAAAACACTAGCAGACGGAGAAAAGGTAAGGAAGGGGGGCTAGGCCAGGGAGGGTTTGAAGTAGAATTAATTCTTGATGTACAATGAATGACATAACTGAGCAGAAATGCATATATGCATCCCCAGTGGATTCAGGAATCTAAATTTAAGCATAATGCTAGTTTTACTAGGATGTAGGTGTGAGAAATTGTCTTGAACGTACTGTATAGCTATTAAACAATTTTTTTTCCCCAAGATCTGGCACTAGTGACTGGTTTTGGTCTGGTGGCAGGCTCTCTAAATACTACTGTACTTGTATATTACTGCACTGACCGATTGCTCAATGAACTGGAAGCAGTTTTTAATTCAGAAAAAAACCCCAAATCTCAAAAGGAAGAGGATATGAATCTTATAAATGTAGACGTATGAGCTAATCTTGTTCTGGCAGATGATTTTTGAATGCCTCTTGATAGTTTTGCTGCTTTAGAAGTCAGCAGCCTACTCAACAGGTTGTCCACTGCTGAAATGAGCGTGTGGAGTTGCTTGTTAAATCTTGTTTTTGTGGAAGCTTTTGATTAATGCTTGATTTGTTTTCCTGCTCTACATAACTCGCCTTAAACAGCTGTTTGTGTGGCTTGACCTCTGATTTGAGGCACAGAACAACTAGAAAAAACTCAATTTTGACACTTGTAAAGAATCAGCTTGCAGAACTGTTACCTACTAATGAATACTTCAGGTACAGATTTCAAGGTTTGGGTAGTACGACTTCTTGCGAGGCTTGAGATTCCTGTGTGGTAAGGGTAGTGTTGTCTAAATGTTGTTTTAAGAATGGCCGCTAATATGTTTAATGTGTTGACTGGAAGCTGTACTCAAATATGAAGGTAACTTCAGTATAGCAATTATTTTGAGTCTGTGTGTTCTGTTCTTCTAGTTAACTGGCCAGGATTCAGCATTCAAAGGCGGTGGCAATCCAGAAGATGTCAGCAGCAGATCTACAGACAATGTAATTGGGAAGGGGTTTTACTCAGTAGCTAACTGAAAAGCTGAATGGACTCTTCTAGTGCCTAGACTACCTCACATCAATACTCTACACGTTTATTGATGTAAACAAAAATATGCTTTTTAGCTTAACTTTTTTCAGTCTTCATTTCCCAAATACATTCTTGTCAGAGTTATCCCTATTAGTCTTTTCAAAAGTCTTGACCGTCACTAGCTGAAACAGCTTTGGAAAAGGCCACGAAAACCAAGCTGCCCTGTGACTTGGATTCAGAATGTATGTCAACAGGTTAAGTAGTTACTGCAACCACGTTGTGGTTTCAAGTGTGTATGAACGTGCTTGTATTCATTTGTGCTTTCCTAGTGCATGTGCATCTATTGTTCTCCTCGTAAGCTATTTTCCCGTTTGGCACATACACTCCTGTGCAGCTATCACAATGGGGCTCAGCTTCCTCAGCTAGCAGCTGTCCCCTGCCTAACACGGCCACGTGCTACACAAGTATTGCCTCCCGTGGAGGCCCATACATAATTGAAGTATTGAAGACAATGCAGCAGAGGATGCTACCAAGGTATGGAGATGATAGACGTGTCCCATGCCGTTGTATCTGATTTTTGTCTTGAGACTGCTCCAGCATGAGACTTGAGGGCTTTTTTGTTGTCGCTGGGTAGGAAAGCTAAACTCAGAACACACAGCTGAAGATGTACTTAAACATTGCAATAGCCAAGGCTGTTGTGACACTGCTACCCACCTGCAAGGTAGAGTCTTGAAAGGAATTGGCATGCAGAGAGTGTTTTCAGATAATCCCTGAAAGCTGTTCTGCGTGGTTACATGAAAACTTGTAGTAGTCTGAAGTTCCAGTTCTGTAAACCGGTAACACTGCTTACCCAGTTAAGTGCAGGAGGGTTTTTTGAGGGGTGGGGAGAAATTCTGATCCTATGAAAGAAATGTTGTGCTATCTCTTTATTGTAATTTCTTTATAACTTGGTGTTTTTGTAAATGAAGTTGTATGTTTTTCCAGAGTATTTTCATATGTACTGTAAAATACTGTCTTCCAAAAATAATTTTTTCTTTTTTTTTTTTTTTAATGCACGTGGGATCTGCTTAAAAACCCCACACAAGTAAACCAAATGTAAGGCGGGCAGGGCAGTGCCACAAAAAGTATGTTCTACAAAACGATGATGTCATGGTAGAGTAAATTTGAGGAGACTAGGAACACTGCTTTCCTGCTTCTAGTATTTCCAGGTTTTGAATTCACACCCTCTGAATAGTGCAGCTTGCAAACTGCGTTGACAGCTGAAGTCCCAGTTTGCTGTGCGGACAACAGATACCCCTGACTTCTTTTAAAATTAGTTGCTTGGCTTAAAGAGCAATTCTGAGCTCTGATCATCTTAAGCATCCACCTCAAACCCTAGTGACAAGACCGAAGGGGCATGTAGCTATCTTGCACGGTCTTCATTCTCCAGCATTCCCCCTACTGCTGGTGTTCCAAACTTGTGGAGGAAGCATGACCATGACCGTATACTTACCTTTTTTCCTTATTACCTCTGGTTTCCAGCTTGCTTCAAGTGCAATTCATCTCTTAGAAAATGTGCCTTAGTGGGTTTGAGAGGTCTTATTCCTCCTTCTCCCCTCGAAAAAAACCAAAACTTAAGAGTGCAAGGCTTAGGTTTACTCACAGGTTGAAATGAAGAAAGAGAACCCATGCTACTTAAGTGGCTTTTAGCAGAGCTACACCTTGAGTTTATAAAATGGTTACCTTGGTTTTGTGACCTGTGTTAAAACCATGGTCTTTCAATACTGTCAAGTCTGTGTACTAGTTACAGTAGGTATACAACGTCAGCACCTGTGTAAATAAAACTCCATCCTGAATTTGAGGGAATTAAAGCTGGAGTAGGTGATAAGATAAACAGCAAAGCAACTATGAAAAGTGTTTTGTAATGGTCTACAAGCCTGTAATATTACCATGCTTTTAAACAAATTCTTCCACTTGAATATTCCAAGACTGTTAAAGGCCGTTGTGCCCTTAACCTCTAGTCAGCACATGCATTTCTGCAACTGGTCTCAAACTAACCTAGCTAATTGATATCAAAGTATATGCCTTTACATGGATTTTTTTTTTTTAACTCTTGCTTTGCAGAATTATCTTCTAATTGTGCTTTGTTGTTGTTGTTGTTGTTTTTATCCCCCCTCACTCTTAGGCTGTTAAGAAGAAGTTTAGGAAGAAGTCAGGTTACTAGTTTCCTGGACTTGATCCAGCATAGGTCAGATGACACGCTTTAATCTACCCTGACTCAACGCTTGGCCCCGTGCAGAGTGATGTTGCTGTTCTGGAGTTTCCCTGGCTAGTGCAGAGGTTGGATGCTGCCCCAGCACTATGCAGATTAGATTACAGCTGTTTTAAATACAGTTCACACTGCACCAATTCAACTGAAATGTTTTCCTTTGTTTATGGAGCAAGTCTTCTGTCAAAGTGATTGAAAGGCAAGTTCCTCGTGCATAAAGACTCCTCTCCCTACAATGCACAGAAGGAAACAACCCAAGCTAGAGACAATATTGCCAAGCGTGGTTCCTGTCCTTTAGGGTGAATCCTTCCAGCAGGCTTTTATATGCTCTGGGAAACATAGGTGGTTATAACTTTGCAGCTGCTGTTGACTCTAGCAGTCCTGTCTGAATCTGGTCCAGCGTAGGTCAGCAAGAGTCAGTGCTAGAAGAAGCACTTCTTAGCTGTTACCAATTGCATCATCACATCACTTCCTGGCATAGTGTCTTATCACTGATCATCTGGGGACAGAGGTTTTTAGTCATTTGCCAGATGGAGCTGGTAGTAGGGCAGGTTCTTTCTGGAATACCTGAAGGAGAGAAAAGCTGTATGTGGCCTTCTTCCTCATTTTTGTTTTTACTGAAAAGCAAAGCAATCAGTGCTAGCTTTGCAAGATCCTCAGGGTTATCGACAAACCCCAAGTAAGTAAATGCCTAAGCTAAACCAAAACCCAGTAACAAATGCATTGTTTTCTCTTGCTTCTACCACAATACATCCCCCTAAGACCCTAAACCCAATACTGAATGTATTTAATTGTGATCGTGCTGAACACAAGATGACCAGAGCCAGAAAATATCTTGGACTTGAAGGTGAGGGAGGCTCCTTGATACCAGACTTCCTGCAAACTTTGCTGTTTTCTGTCTGCTTTCTTAGCTGGGTGCTCTGTGTGTGTGGCTTGGAGGTCCAGCTGGAGGGGGTGAGGGATGCATGATCAATCTCCTTAAAGAGGAGCAGCTCTGCATTGAAATGGTGTACGGTTAGTAACTTTGAGCAAGACGTTCCATTGCAGGAATTCTCATCTCCTGTGGTTTTACTTGTTAGGTCTAAGCAAAGAAGTGGTTCGTGTGAAGTCGCCTCCACTTCTGCTGTTGCAATGGATGTCCCTGTAGAAACTAGAGAGAGCAAGTGATAGAGGGGTTGGGGGGACCAGCCACAGCCCCCTGCTTCCTGGCCGGCTCTGCTGTTGCTCTGCCTTTCGTCGAGTGCTGCGGGGCCAGGTTGGACTAAGCAGAGTCCAGTGGGGTGTTTTCCGAGAAGGAGGCGAGGGGTGGGCTGTTGAGCACTGCCTGCTGCCTCCTAGCATGCTGGTCAGCATGGACTCCCTCCCCTTCCCTGCGCCTGAGGGTTTCTTCAGCCACCATCTACCCCTGGGGTGCCCAGCTCCGAGCGTGGCCCGCGGGCTCGGGGCTCCAGGCTGCTGGACCTTGTGTAGTTTCTGGGGGGGCTCTTGGCAAAACGGTAGCCTGGGGGCTGATGCTTACCTTGTTGCAGAAGATGCAGCCTGTTGAGCTCTCGGCTGTCTGACCTTCAGGAAAGGGCTAGAAATCAAGAAAATCAGACTGGGACTGCTTGTCCTTGGGCAGTTCCTCTTTGCTGGGAAGACCCTGTCTGAATGACCTGCTGTCTTCACCCAACCTTGTTTCTTACTCACACCTCATCTCTCCTCGGTTCGGCTGACCTCAGACTCTTGCCCGTCTTCCTTTCTCACCCCAGTCCGTCTTTGCTTCCTCTGCATTTGAACCGGGTGCTACTTTATTCTGTGCTGATGGAGTGAAAATCCCAGGAATCCTGAAACCAGAGGAGAGCTAACCTACCCTGCTTTGGTTTTAGTGTGTGGCAGCCTGGCAATCAGCCACCTGCTGCGGGGACCATCCAGCTCACTCTCTGCAGTACGTGCAATGGAGAGAAAGCTGCAAAATTTGGCTACTAAGCAAGTCTGGCAAGCATGGGTAAGTTCAGTCTTTTCCAAGGTTCAAGACGTGCCCAGATACGTGCATGTTTCCAAAGGACGAGCAGGAAGTCCAAGAGTGACACCAGCATAGCCTCTGTGCTAAATTTAATGTCCCTGTTTCTGAAATATGGAGAAGTTAAGACTTTCTAAACGGAAGTTTTGAAGATTCTTTGAATCTAATTGAAGCAGCCTGTGTTCCTCATGATCATTCTCACCAAGGACTGAGTCGTTTCTGTTGTGTTTTTCCTGAAAATCAGCTGGAGGCCCACTATATGTAATCTTACACCAAAGAAAAGTTTCTGGCAAACTTGGAGTAACTGAACATGTGGCCTTAAAATAGGACGTGTTGACTAGCCATAACCTACAAAGTACCTACTTGCTACAGCATTAACTAAAGCTAGAAAATGCTGTAATTTATTTTGTCCCGGCAGTTGTAGTTCTGCTCCATTTTTCCTGTGCGCTCCCTTGGCAAGAACAGAACGTGGTCATAAACGCCGTAGCCAAGTGCATGCACACAAGGAAGAAAAGCTGAGGTTTTGTGAATCACTTGACGTAGCAGTGCTTGGCTGTATGCTTTCAGCACTGCTTTAGTGTCTTTGTTCCGATTTTTGTCAGGCTGTCTTTCCTGTCTTGCTTTGATATTGAATGTGCATCTTATTATGCACAGCCTTTGCTACTACTTGAGCAGAAGGGCGTAAACCTGTCATTGTGAGCAATGCAACAGAGATTTCTGATTACTAAGCTAAAGAAGTAACAGCTATTTTAAGTTACGTATTTTCTGCTCTCCCAAATGAGGCACGCATTAGACTGTCAGGAAACGGAAAGTTGGTCCTGCTTCGGGTTAGTAGATACGAAACCAAAAGTCTGAGTATTTCTGGCAAGAGTTGTAAGTGGTCATTACATTCACTTCTGGTTTTGTCTAGATGGTATAGCATAGGTTAATTTTCCCCACTCATTTTGAGTGTTTTTGCAGGTCTTTACCACGACTGTACCTTTTCCGCTCTGTAGGATAACAGCTGTTGGTGCAGTCTGTAAAGCAACCCAGCGTAGGTTTTGTTCAATACATTTATAATGTACTAAAAAATAAAATAAACCAAGTGGAAGCTTTGCCTGTAAGAGAGGTGTGTGGTTGGGTTTTTGACTCTTAACTGTGTTGCTATGAATGTATTATTGCATGTCCCCAAATTTCATAACGGTATTCTTGTAATCAGAGCTTGTTCAGTGCAGTGAACAAGCACAATGAGCGTGCTTCCAGGGCCTAAGAATGAGCTATTGCTTAATGAGTTGCTTAAAGCCCCTCAAATACAAGTGGACGAAACACTCAGTTGAGGGAAGGTGTCATACCCCTTCTCTCCAGCTTTAGGAGTGCGAATCTTCCTCGATTTCTGGAATAAAGCTGTTGATCAGTCTCTGCTGCTTGAGCGTATTGTGAGCAAAGATGGAGACCCTCTTGTAAAGGGAGCCACAGAGAATTCTGGCTCCCCTCTGTCTTACTGAGCCCGAAGAGGAATTTATGAAGATCCCAAACTTGTGTTCATAAAGCACTGCTGTGCACACTGCATTAGAAAGCTCTGGGTTGGAAGACAGCCAGTATCTTCATCCCTAGCTGGAGATTCCTGCTTCATCAGGTGTGGTGAGTCAACTCTCTGTATATAGCTAAGGAGCCAAACACTCTGTTCAAGGGAGCAAAAATAACACTACATTTATTTAGCCCTGGGTTTTGTTCTTTCAAATTAGTTACAGGGATGTTTATGAGGCAGGGTTGTTGACCACACAAATATAGGTTGTTCATAGTAATACATATAGTCTGGGAGAAACTGTAATTGCCCTGCTAAGTATAATTTATTCTGTGGTTCCGTTCAGCTAAAGATTTAGTTTTATTTTTCCATTCTTCTTCGAGGGGCACTAGTAAACATTTGTTGGTTTGGGGTTTTTTTTCTTTCCCCCAGCATCTTCCACGGTGATTTCTTTGCTCTGTGATCCCCATTCTTTTAGTCTCCTTTCTAGCACACCAGTGTTGAGAACACAACTTTGCTCCAGCCCTCAAGAACGTTTTCAGTTACGTCAACCTCAGCCCCCGCACCACCTCTTTGCTTGTCAGCATGGCAAGTAGTATGAGCACTGCAATCAGCCCTGGCCTCAGCGTTAGCAGCGTGTCTCTAGCAGCTGCTACCACAGGGGCAGCTCCCTTGGTGTCTTCAGGTTTGCAATATTAACTGACAGAGGAGTTCTTTTTTTCTAAAAATAGAGCAAAGTGATCAATAGAAAGGAATGGTGGTGTAGATGCTTCTTGTTAGTAAGAGTTGTTTCTGTACTTCAGGGTTTTTCATTAAAAGGTAGTAGGGTATTAGTGAAAAAATTGTCTGTAGGGGTGTGCATATATATCTACACATGCACAGACAGATATAGATATATATAGGTGTGTGTGTATATACGCACAGCCCTACAGGTGTTTTTTCCCTTTAATATCCTACTGTTGTGGTTTAACCCCAGCCAGCAACTAAGCACCACGCAGCCGCTCCCTCACTTCCCCCCCCACCTAGTGGGATGGGGGAGAAAATCGGGAAAAGAAGTAAAACTCGTGGGTTGAGATAAGATAAGAATGCTTTAATGGAACAGAAAAGAAGGAACAAATAATCATAACACTAATGAAATGACAACAGTAATAATAAAAGGATTGGAATATACAAATGATGCACAGTGCAATTGCTCACTCCCTGCCGATCGAGGCCGAGTTAGTCCCCGAGCGGTGATTCCCCCCAGCCCCGCTGCCCCAGCTTCTATACTAGATGTGACGTCACCTGCTATGGAATACCCCATTGACCACTTTGGGTCAGCTGCCCTGGCTGTGTCCCCTCTCAACTTCTTGTGCCCCTCCAGCCTTCTCGCTGGCTGGGCATCAGAAGCTGAAAAATCCTTGACTTGAGACTAAATATTACTTAGCAACAACTGAAAACATCAGTGTTATCAACATTCTTCTCACACCTAGCTCAAAAACATAGCACTGTACCAGCTACTAGGAAGACAATTAACTCTTTTGGTGGGTTGACCCTGGCTGGATGCCAGGTGCCCACCAAAGCCGTTCTATCACTCCCCCTCCTCAGCTGGACAGGGGAGAGAAAATTATAACAAAGGGCTCCTGGGTTGAGATAAGGACAGGAGAGATCGTTCACTAATTACCGTCACGGGCAAAACAGACTCAACTTGGGGAAAATTAACTCAATTTGTTACCAATCAACCAGAGTAGGGTAATGAGAAATAAAACCAAATGTCAAAACACCTTCCCTCCACACCTCCCTTCTTCCCGGGCACAACTTCACTCCCAGATTCTCTACCTACCTCACCCAGCGGTGCAGGGGGATGGGGAATGGGGTTTACGGTCAGTTGATCACACGTTATCTCTGCCGCTTCATCCTCTTCAGGGGCAGCACTCATCACACTCTTCTGCTCCAGCGTGGTGTCCCTCCCACAGGAGACAGTTCTCCATTAACTTCTCCAAAACAGGTCCTTCCCACAGGCTGCAGTCCTCCACGAACTCCTCCAGCATGGGTCCCTTCCACAGCGTGCAGTCCTTCAGGAGCGCAGTGCTCCAGCGTGGGTCCCCCGCGGGGTCACAAGTCCTGCCAGAAAACCTGCTCCGTGGGCTCCGGTCTCCACGGATCCACAGGTCCTGCCAGGAACCTGCTCCAGTGCGGGCTTCCCACGGGGTCACAGCCTCCTTCGGGCATCCACCTGTTCCGGCATGGGGTCCTCCATGGGCCGCAGGTGGAGATCCGCTCCACCGTAGACCTCCATGGGCTGCAGGGGGACAGCCTGCCTCACCATGGTCTTCCCCGCGGGCTGCAGGGGAATCTCTGCTCCGGCACCTGGAGCATCTCCTCCCCCTCCTTCTGCACTGACCTTGGGGGTCTGCAGGGTTGTTTCTCTTACATGGTCTCACTCTGCTCTCCAGCTGCCATTTCTGTCTGCCCTGCAACTCTTTTTCCTTCTTAAATATGTTATCCTCGAGGTGCTACCACTATCGCTGATGGGTTCGGCCTTGGCCAACGGCGGGTCCATCTTAGAGCCGGCTGGTATTGGCTGTGTCGGACACAGGGGAAGCTTCCAGCAGCTTCTCCAGAAGCCACCCCTGTAACCCTCCTGCTACCAAAACCTTGCCACACAAAACCAATACAACGCTATCCCAGCTGAAACCAGGACAAGGAAGTTCATGGAGAACTGTCTCCTGTGGGAGAGACCCCGCGCTGGAGCAGGGGAAGAGCGTGAGAAGTCCTGTCCCTGAGGAGGACGGAACGGCAGAGACAACGTGTGGTGAACTGACACCAACCCCCATTCCCCATCCCCCTGCGCTGCTGTAGGGGTGTAGTTAGAGAATTTGGGAGTGAAGCTGTGCCCGGGAAGAAGGGAGGGTGGGGCGAAGGTGATTCAAGATTTGTTCTTATTTCTCATTATCCTACTCTGATTTGATTGGTAAGAAATCAAATTTCCCCAAGTCGAGTCTGTTTTGCCCGTGATGGTAACTATGTGAGTGATCTCTCCCTGTCCTTATCTCGACCCACGAGCCTTTCATTGTATTTTCCCTCCCCTGTCCAGCTGAGTTGTGGAGTGATAGAGCGGCTTTGGTGGGCACCTGCCAGGGTCAACCCACCACAGTGGGTCTAGGTGATGCAGAGTCTGCTTGAAGGTGCTCCTGTAATCACTGTTGGCTGGGATTTAGTGCAGTTTGGGCTATCCAAAAGAGAGCATTTCATTCACTTTTGCTTCTCTCTGTGAACTGAGGGAGTTCGCTGCTTCAGCGTGTGACTTTTTGTGTGTATAAAGAGTGAATGTGGACAAAGAGAGTCCAAGCAAGGAGGTGTCTGGGTGGGTCTTGGCATCTGTGCTTGACCCAGTAACGTGTATTCCACTGGTGCATGGTCATCCACTGTGGGAAGTGGACTTCAGTGGAGGTAACATGGACTTAATATACACCTGAGGCATGTATTTTGTTTTTTGTTGAACTATTCCCATTTGGTTTTGCTTGTTGGCAATTAAGAAGCATCCTCCTGTGTCTGGGTGCAGCTCCTTCTCCAAGAAAAGCAGGTGGGAATTGGTGCCAAGGGGTTAAGACATGCAGCTGTGGATGTGAGTGGAGAAAGCTCTGATTTCATAGAATCCTTGAATGGTTTGGGTCGGAAGGGACCTTTCAAGGTCATCGAGTCCAACCCCCCTGCAATGAGCAGGGACACCTTCAACTACATCAGGTTGCTCAGAGCCCCATCCAACCTGACCTTGAATGTTTCCAAGCATGGGGCATCGACCACCTCTCTGGGCAACCTGTTTTGGTGTTTCATCACCCTCGTCATAAAAAATTTCTTATATATCCACTCTAAATCTACCCTCTTCTAGTTTAAAACCATTCCCCCTCGTCCTATCGCCAAGAGGCCCTCCTAAAAATTCTGTCCCCATGCAAGGCTGCTGTAAATCCCAGGTGGCTGATGAGAGAAGTGGGGGGGTTGGGGGGGGGGGGGTAGGACAAAGCTTGCCCCTAGAGTGGCCTCTGTAAAGGGTCTTGACTTCCCTCTATGTTCATACTCAACTAGGAGATGCTCAGGATCAATAGCAATCACAGATTGCTGGTATCACTGAATCTGGAAGCAGAAAAATAAGGAAAAGTGGAAAAAGAAGAAATCCTTTCTTACTGTTACTTACTGTAGAAACCTTTTTGCTTTGACTACACTCCTGAAATCTCTCTGATGAACCACATAAGAATTGCGGAATGAAGGAAAATTACGCAGAGAGACGTGGCTCGTGAGGGAGTTTTGCATGTCAATGAGCCCTCTGGTGCCGAGTTCCCGAACTGCAGCTCTCGGCAGAAGATGGAACAAGGCTGCTGAAACCCAAAAGTCAGCAGCAAGCCTCCAAGTTTCCGAGGGTGTTTGCGAGCCCCATTGAGGACCACCAGTGGAGAGACCGTGGAGGGGATGAGCAGACGAGGTGACCATCCCTGTGGGCGGGTGAAGGAGAGCTCAGAAGCACTGGATCCAGGTAGAAAAATGAAGGTGGCAGTGGCTGTGAAAGCCCTTGGTGTGTTTTATCAAGCAGGACAGCCAAGGCCTGACCCCCATCCCCTAGGAATAGGGGCCTTTCATCATGGGTGTCTCAGGGCTCTTCCTGCGGGCAGTGAGATGTGAGGGTTTGCGATGCCGAGTGCGGGTCAGTGGTAGGACACCTCCCAGGCTCTACCAAGGGTGAGGAGGCAACAAAAGGCCGGGGCTTTAAGGAACTGGTGTCCCCTCATGGGCCTCAGTGGAAGAGACAGCTGCCGTTGCTCAGAGGACATGGACCTCAGTTCTGCTGGGGGTCCCAGCCCCACCAAAGCCCTTGGCCATCCTGACCACAGGCTGCCCTACACTGTCCTATGCCTGTGCCTGTTTTCCCTGAAGATTTTAACCACCACCCCTCCTTCCGACCACACTCTGACCCCATGATGTCCCAGGCTTTACTGATGACTCTCTGTGCTCACGGAAGGAGGAAAAGAGAGCAAGATCAGCTCATGGGGCATGACTGAGCACAGCCACCCTCAGCAGCGGGCGTTCACCACCTACCGAGGCGTGCACACAACATGGAAATGTCTCTTTCGTCCCTGACTTGCACAAGAAGGGTCTTCCTTCCTGCCGTCTTCCCAGGACAAACCTCCTGCTTCTCCTCCTCAACCCATAGACAACCACTCCTTTCCATTTCTGGCCTCAGATATGGTTTAAGGATTTGCTAAAGCCATCCACCTTCCCTTTGTTTCTCACTGAAATCCCTTGACACTCTCTCCCAACCCTACACACGGCCAACCACACACATGGCCAACCACTGCTGCTCAGGGCAGAGCTTAGAACCATAGAAGCATAGAATCATTTAGGTTGGAAAAGACCTTCAAGGTCATTGAGTCCAACCATCATCCATGCCCACTAAACCATGTTCTGGAGTACCTTGTCTCCGCACTTTTTGAATACCTCCGGTGATGGCGACTCAACCACTTCCCAGGGCAGCCTATTCCAATGTCTGACAACCCTCTCAGTAAAGAAGTTTTTCCTAATAGCCAACCTAAATCTCCCTTGCCACAGCTTGAGGCCATTTCCTCTCGTCCTATCCCCAGCCACCTGACAGAAGAGACCAGCACCCACCTCACTACAACCCCCCTCCAGGTAGCTGTAGAGAGCGATACGGTCTCCCCTCAGCCTCCTTTTCTCCAGACTAAACAGCCCCAGTTCCCTCAGCTGCTCCTCATAAGACTTGTGCTCCAGGCCCCTCACCAGCTCCGTTGCCCTTCTCTGGACACGCTCCAGCAACTCAGTGTCTTTCCTGTAGTGAGGGGCCCAAAACTGAACACGGGACTCGAGGTGCAGCCTCACCAGTGCCGAATACAGGGGAACCATCACCTCCCTGCTCCTGCTGGCCACACTATTGCTGATACAGGCCAGGATGCCGTTGGCCTTCTTGGCCACCTGGGCACACTGCTGGCTCATATTCAGCCGGCTGTCGACCAGCACGCCCAGGTCTTTCTCTGCCGCGCAGTTTTCCAGCCACTCTTCCCCAAGCCTGTAGCGCTGCATGGGATTGCTGTGAGCAAAGTGCAGGACCTGGCACTTGGCCTTGTTGAACTTCATACAATTGGGCTCAGCCCATCGATCCAGCCTGCCCACATCCCTCTGTAGAGCCTTCCTACCCTCGGGCAGATCGACCCTGCCTCCCAACTTGGTGTCATCTGCAAACTTGCTGAGGGTGCACTCAATCCCCTCGTCCAGATCATTGGTAAAGATATTAAACAGAACAGGGCCCAACACCGAGCCCTGGGGAACACCGCTTGTGACCCGCCGCCAACTGGATTTCACGCCGTTCACCACAGCCCTCTGGGCTCGTCCGTCCAGCCAGTTTTCCACCCAGCAAAGAGTACACTCGTCCAAGCCATGAGACGCCAGCTTCTCAAGGAGTATGCCATGGGAGACAGTGTCAAAGGCCTTGCTGAAGTCGAGGTAGATAACACCCACAGCCTTTCCCTCATGCACTAGGTGGGTCACCTGCTCATGGAAGGAGATCGGGTTGGTCAAGCAGGACCTGCCTTTCGTAAACCCATCAGGCTGGATCAGGCTGGGCCTGATCCCCTGCTTGTCCTGGACTTGCCATGTGAGTGCTCTCAAGACAAACCGTTCCATAATCTTCCCTGGTAGCAAGGTCAGGCTGACAGGCCTGTACTTCCCTGGATCCTCCCTCCAACCCTTCTTATAAATGAGCGTCAGACTGGCAAGCCTCCAGTCCTCTGGGCCCTCCCCTGTTGACCAGGATTGCTGAAGGATGATGTAGAGTGGCTTGGCAAGCACCTCTGCCAGTTCCCTCAGTACTCTTGGATGGAGGCCATCTGGTCCCATAGATTTGTGAGTGTCCAGATGGCGTAGTAGGTCACTAACTAGTTCCTCCTGGATTAAGGGGGGTATATTCTGCTCTTCATCCTTGCCTTCTAGCTCTTCAGAAGAGTCCTTGAGTTCCTTGGTTCTTGGTGCTTCTTAGAATCTTCCTGGATCTCTCCAGAGCTCATGGTGAGCTTTCTTGGCCATAAGAGGGCCTTTTGGACCATCTTTCATGAGATCATTGTCTTTTTAAGATCTTCTGTGCAGAAAGAGTAGTCACAGCAAATCACCAATGGCATCAAAACAGACGCCGAATGAATTGGTAGGAAGAATCAGTTAAGCAACACCCAAGGCTGTGCCTTCCTGGTAAGGAGTCTGTCCTGAGAAGGGGATCCAGCCTCTGTTGCCTTGGGGACACAAAAGGTGACTTTTGCAAGACACCCTTTCATCTGAGCCGCTTTGAATAGGTCATTGAGGATTGGGTATCATGCCTTGTATGGCACATACTGATTATTTTCGGTAGATCATGATACTCTTGGGGAAATCATAAAACCATCTGAAGAATTATTTAAAGATTATTGACCAAAGCCCCAGCAGATGTGATTCTCAGGAAATGGGACACCAGAGGCCAAGGGAGGGATGGTTTGAGCACTTTCTTTGGATTTGGGAAACCAAAGAGCGTTCCCCTCTCCCCAGCTCTCTGTCCTCCTCGTTGAGGGGTGTGAGGAACTCTACCAACTGGGTCTGAACTCACAGTCATGTCAAGTAATTTATGTCTAACTGAGGCCAATGTTGTCCTGTCAGCTCAGGATTTGACCTTCCATTTGAGCCCAAAGCATTTCAGTTCCCAATACCTCCATCTGCGCTCTGACGTTCCATTGCATGCCGCAACTGTCCTGGCTCTCCAGGCAGGATGGGCAAGAGATTTTAATCCCTGAACTGGAGCTTTGCCCCTTGCTGGAAATGTGAATGCAGCAGGCTCGAGCCAAGACACCCCGGAAACCCAACTTCCCAGAGGACCAACTAATGAAAACATCCCCCATGTAATTTATGTAATTTATGCCTGTCCATGGACCTTGTTGATTCAGACATGCAGACTCACTTCCCAGCTTGATTCTTTATGGAGGGTACCATGGAATGACACCGTGGCCCTCCAAGTGCCAGACCCCTGCTGATTCACGGAGGGCTGGGGCCTTGCTGCTTCCTTTCTTCCCATCAGGGTTTGGGAGGAGAGGAAGGAAGAGCAGGTGAGGTTTCTGGGTGCCAGTGTTTGAAAAGGGGGAGCAGAGCCATCACATAGGAAATGATCTAAAGGCTATGCTAGTTCAAAACTATTACCTTCAGCTCCTTTCTCAGGGGCCTTAAAACCTCAGCAGGAACCTGGAAGTGCTGAGCTCCCTTCACCTCCCTCTCTTTTAGCAATTAAGTTGATAGTACCCAAGCCAGAGGCTTTCTTTCAATTCTGTTTACAGCCTAAAGCACCGCATGCTCTGGAGATATGCCAGGAAACTTGCAGAAGAATGGCACTCCTCTGCACAAGAAGGTGGATGTTCCCAGGAATTTCAGGAGGCACGGCCCACCGATAGCTGTGTTCACGGAGCTGGTCAAATGCTTTCTCTCCGTTCTGGTAATGGCAGTTTAGATGCATGGTTTGTGTGTAAATTCTCTCTGTGGATGCTGACATTTACTGAGCAAGCTGGTCTGACCTCAGAGCTGGCCCTGCTTTGAGCTGGCGGCTGGACTCGAGACCTCCGGAGCTCCCTTCCACCCTGAATTGTCCTATGAGCATATCATGTAGAGACCCTCACTTCCAGCTTAATCTCTACTTGTACGGAGGGTGGCAAGGCAAAGGCTCATGGAAGGATTGCTGGGGAAGAGACTGCTCCAGGCTGGCTGCGATTTTGTGGAGCTGAAACCTGAAGAGCTCCAAAGGTGGAGACCACAGCAACACTCCTCCTAGTCCATTTTATTTTTCCTAAGGCTCAGCCTAAACCTCCCAAGAGGCAGTTTGTGGCTGTTGCCTCTGTCATAATCATAATCCACTGCGGAAGACAGCTTGGCTCTGTGATCTTTCCAGGTAGGTTTAGGCTCTTATTAGGTTGCCCCATGTCTCCTTTAGCAGGCTAGAGAGGCCCGGTTTCCTCAGAATCTCCTCACACCTCATGCTTTAGGCTCCTAGCTCCATTTTGACAGACCTCCTTGGGACCCTCTCCAGTTTCTCCACTTTCCTTTTGAAACGTGAAGCCCACTGGCTCATATGGCATTGTCATGGTTCCCAGGCCCTTCCCCTCAGGGCACTCCTCAGCCAGTCAGGTCCCTTCCCATGCACATGGAGGTATTGTGCAGCTTGTGGGCTGAGATAAAAACAGTTCAATAGGCGAAGGAAAGAGGTAAAAAACCCTCCCTAAACCAAAACCAACAAGCAATGCAAAGACAATCACTCGACACCTCCCACAAGCAGACTGACACCCAGCCGCTCTCCCTGCAACAGGCACCTTGAATGACAAAAAAATCCACCTCCTTTTTCCCCTGCCCCTGGTTTTATTGCTGAGCATGACATCATATGTTAGGGAATATGCCTTTGGTCAGTCGGGGTCAGCTGTCCTGGCTCTGTCGCCCCGAGAGCTTCTTGCCCACCCCCAGCCTACTCACTGGGAGGGAGCAGAGTGAGAAGTAGAGAAGGCCTAGACGCTGTGCAAACACTGTTCAGCAGTAGCCAAAACACTGGTGTGTTGTCAATACTGTTTTAGGCAGACATGCAAAACATAGCGCCCTACGGGGCTGCTGCGAAGGAAGTTAACCCCATCCCAGCCAGACTCAGTACACTTGAACGGGGGGCCCAGAAACGGATCAGCAGCGTACAGGTGGTGTAATGAGTGATGAGCAGGGGGAGACCATCATTTCCCTCACTCTTTTGGCGAGGCTCCTCTTTTATACAGTCGAGGACACTGCTGGCTTCCTTTGCCACCAGGTCACAGTGCTGGATCACGTTTTGCCTTCTGTCCCCCAGAACCAGCAGGGCCATTTCCACAGAGCTGCTCCCCAGCCAGGCAGTCCCCAGTCCCTGCCACCGCAAGGTGTTAGTCTATCCTAGGCACAGGACCTGGCCTTTGTCCTTCTACTATTTCATTAAGTTCCTGACAGGACAGTCCTTCTGCCTGTCAGGTTGCCCGTGAATGGCGTCCCGAGGCACAGGAATGGATTTCCCAATCCAGTGCCATCGACAAAGATGGTGAGAGCTGCCTCCTCCAGGTCGCAGCTAAAGGTGTTAAACTGCACAGGGCCCAGGAGAATCCCCTCTGCTGCCCCACAACGTTCCAGTACACCCCATCTCAGCCTGATCATCCAACTGGTGTTTTACCTATCCCTTTGTCTACTCTCCCAGACCGTAATGTCCTAAGTTGGGTGGAAGAATATGAGGGAGACCATGCTAAGAGTTTTGCTGAAGCTGAGGAACATGACATCCACTTTTTATCTCCTCAGGCACAACTGCAGGCTATCAGCTTGGCGAGGCGTCATTTACCCTTGGTAAGTCCCTGTTGACAGTTCTTCCCCTTTAGGCGCCCAGAAATGCCACTCAAGAGGACTCTGATTGCATACTCTTCACCAACATCAGCTTGTACAGCCTGGGGTTCCCTGGGTTGCACTTTGGGCCTTTTTCAAAGGTGGGTGCGACATTTGCTTTTCCTCTCTCGCAAGTGACCTCTGCCAATCCAATGACCTTTCAAAAGGGATATTCCAAAGAAAAACCCATTTTCCCCTGTAACTTCACTACCACCATTCTGCCTATTATACCACATGCTTAATTTCTCTAATCTTTCATACATTTTCCCCTGTCCAGGACAGAATGACCATTTCTAACATCATCTTTTCAGCAGATGGTCTGGGCAAAGGCTCCTTCCACTCTTCTCCAGGTTTTCCCTCCCTTTAATCTTTGTTCATTTAGATACCTCTCACCTATGCTGCTGTTTTGAGCTTCAGACACTAAAAGCTTACCTGTCCTTCAACAGTCTAATTGCCTCCTTAGACAACTCTTTAATTATGTTTATATCTGTCTTTTTGTATCTACCGACCTAAAATATTTCTCATAAGATTATCCCTTGTAGAAAGGCAACCTCTTTAGGAGCTGGCTGTACTTAGCATATGCTTGCGGAGTGTGTTTTATTGTTTATGAAACTTGACCATGCTTTACTGTTCTCTGCTTGCAAAGAGGAAAAACCCTTCTGTGCCTGTGGGCAGCGAGTTCTCTAGGGAGTGCAGGTGGAAGATGGTGCAAAGGAGCTGTAACATCCAGCTGCAGACTTCAGTGGAGAGTTCTGACCCAAGGAAAAGTGAGGTAAGTCCCAGAGGGCTGATGAGAAAAATGGTGGCATTGGGGAGGTGAGGTGCAAGGTTGTCCATACACAGTCAGACCTCAAGGGACTGCTTCTTCTACCTGTCCAGACCTCCTGAGGAGACACTCGGGATCATTATCACTTGGAGAATGCTGCTATAACCTCTTCTCTAACTAGAGAGTTGCTAGAGTCACCGCAAGTACATTTATTTTGTTTAATTAAAGAAGGAGTATAGCTCCTTGTTCTCACAGTCGCTGGGTCACACGAGGGAGGTAGGTGATGACGTAAAAGTGGGGTGTCCACATGTCTTTGTGGACAACATTATCCCAAGAACAAAAAGCGAGAGAAGAAAAAAACTCACCCAATAACAATGACAACAACTAAAACTAATAAAGAAAGGCTGGGCCTGTAATAAGTTACATTATGAGTCATATGCTGAGGAAGACGGACACTACAGCTTCTGGAAAAATTCCATCACCCATTTCCACACTGCATCCTTGAGCTCCTGGCTCCCCACGCTGTAGATGAGGGGGTTCACCGCTGGCGGCAGAACTGAGTACAGCACTGCCACCAAGAGATTCAGGGATGGGGAGGAGAGGGAGGGGGGTTTCAGGCAGGCAAATATGGCAGTGCTGAGGAACAGGGAGACCACGGCCAGGTGAGGGAGGCAGGTGGAAAAGGCTTTGTGCCGTCCCTGCTCAGAGGGGATCATCAGCACCGCCCTGAAGATCTGCACATAGGACAGCACAATGAAGACAAAACAGCCCAAAAAGACAAAAGCACTAAACACGAGAAGTTGAAATTCCCTGAGGTAGGCATCTGAGCAGGCGAGCTTGAGGATCTGGGGGATTTCACAGAAGAACTGGTCTACAGCATGACTCTGGCAGAGAGGGACTGAAAATGTATTGGCAGTGTGCAGCAAAGCATAGAAACAACCACTGCCCCAGGCAGCTGCTGCCATGTGGACACAAACTCTGCTGCCCAGGAGAGTCCCGTAGTGCAGGGGTTTGCAGATGGCAATGTAGCGGTCATAGGCCATGATGGTGAGAAGAAAATACTCTGCTGAAATGAAAAAGAGAAGCAGAAAGGCCTGGGCAGCACATCCCAAGTAGGAGATGGCCCTGGTGTCCCAGAGAGAGTTGGCCATGACTTTGGGGAGAGTGGTGGAAATGCAGCCAAGGTCGAGGAGGGAGAGGTTGAGAAGGAAGAAGTACATGGGGGTGTGAAGGTGGTGGTCGCAGGCTATGGTGGTGATGATGAGGCCGTTGCCCATGAGGGCAGCCAGGTAGATGCCCAGGAAGAGCCCAAAGTGCAAGAGCTGCAGCTGCCATGTGTCTGCGAATGCCAGGAGGAGGAACTGGGTGATGGAGCTGCTGTTGGACATTTGTTCCCTCTGGGCACGGGGATCTGTTCAAGGAGGTAAAAAAGTGGGAATTTAGTCACCTTCTGTGAGCAACACCTACTTCATTCTTTTAGAAACCCCTCAAACTACCTCTCTCCTTTTCGGGAAGACTTTTGGCATGTCCCTTGAGCTCTGGTTGGTGACCACTGAGGGTGCCACTGGGAACAGTTGCCTCTGCTGTCGGCTTAGGAGGAGAAAGTAATGGGTAATAGGGGAATAGGTAAACAGAAACCGGGACTGATCAGATGGCCACTGGCCAAGGGAAGTTATCTATTAGCAGGTCCTGACGAGCAGGTCAAATCATCCCTGAAGAAACCACAAAGGTGATTTTGGTGCTGTCTGTAGGCAGAAAGGTGGGAAGGGAATTTGTGAGGTGTCTCGCAAACTGTCTGATCTCTTTCAGGTTAATGCTCTAGGAGTCTCCGTCAAACACTGTACAAACTCGATTACCAACCCACCAGGGCAGGAAACAGCAGAGACTGGAAAGTGCCTTCCTTTTCAGCTAGCCCCTGTCTTGACCCTCCTCTTAAAAATCAGCTCTAGAGATATCCTGGGAGCGACCTGGAGCTCTGAGCAGTCCTGACCCACGCAGCACCCTCCTGACAGCAGGAGGACCCTGCCCTGCCTGGGGTTGCTGCTTCCACCCACAGATTCTCTTTGCAGCGCTGTGAGGAGCTCCCCGGGCAGGCTGAGTGCTGACCCTGGCAGGCAGCAGAGTCCCTGTCCCGGCACACAGCCCCCAGGAGCGCAGGGACCCTGCTCGGAAGGACAGCCCTGGGCACCCCTCACTGCACACCTGGCTTCTCACCCCTGCAATCATCCCCAGGAGGAGGCAGCTGCCATGCCCTGTCCTACTGAGAGTGCAGCAGGGAAGCCCTGCTCTGGAGCACATCCTTCTCCTTTCTACTAGGGAAACTGCAGAGTCCTCCTGAAAGATTCTGCAGGCAGTGGGATGAACCAGCCTTCGGAGCTCCCTCCAGGATACTCACTATCATTGTGCTGCAGCTCAGAGACTTACCATGTAGAGGGCTGTGAAGATTTTGCCGTCAGTGAGCTCCTAGCATCCTCCCACCCCGGACTCCTTAACCTCTCTCTGCCTCACTCCTCTCCTCTTGGCACCTTGCAGGCAGTGCCCTCAGCCCTGCTGCGCTTTGCAGAGGAGCCGCTCCTGGGCAGAGCTGTCTCTCTGCACCACTGCCCACTTACCATGAGCTCCCTCCGCCCCAGGAGCCCGGCACAGCTCAGCAGCACAGGACCAGCCCAAGGCAGCACTTTCTCTGCCCCCTCTGGGCTCCCTCCTGGGGTCCCTGGGGCTCCAGGGGAAGCTGCTGTGAAAGAGACGGAACGAATCACTGCTGTTCTCTCCCTCAGCTGGGGAGAGACACTTATTGCCAGCACTGTCCTTTCTTCTATCAGAAAAAGAGTTGGCCATGAGAATCACCTTCCTTTGTTCCACCATGAGGCAGGACACCTGGACAGGGACAGGGAGGGATCCCCTTTACCCCTCTGCGGGAACAGATACAGCTGAGTCAATCGAGGCATCTCCTTCAGGGTGTGCAGTCCTGGTGCTGGAAGGGGACTCCGCTCCCTCCTGTGACGACTGCCACAAACCCACAGGAGCTGGGATTCCTCTCCTCTTGCCTCACTTCAGGTGTGCACAAAATAGGCAGCGGCATGTGAGCTCCTTGTCTCTGCTCCCACGCTAATCAATGGAGAGGGAGGCTGGGAGGGAGACGCAAATACCTGGTGACATCTGAGGTGCCAGAGGTGGTCCTAACTGCAAATGCCAGTGGAGCAGTTCATAGAGACAGGGCAACATCTGGGGGCATCCTCGTGGAGGCTGTTGGGAAGTTCCTTTGGCCATCTGAAGTGACAGCTGATGCCCAAATTAAGGGCAGCTGAACTCATGGTGTTCAGGGCAGCTCACAGAGTGATTCAGCTGAACAACTGTCCCCTGGGCCATAGGGAGAGCTCAGTCTCTCTCTTCTCCATCAGCTGTATTTCCTACCTCTCCACTGATTACATTGGCAGCTGTCTCATGTTCAGCCGCACGTTGCCTTACAGAATCCAGGGCAGGTACTCTATGGAATGTTCACATCCAGGCCCACAGAGCTACACGAGATGCCAGGGCTGGCAGGGACCACACACCACCTGCGGAGAAGCAATTCCCATTCAGGGCAGGGATGTCACAGATGTTCTTGTCCTCCTGGTTGTGTTTTGGTTTGTACTAATATACTCGACTTTGGGGGGATTTCATGTGCTGGGGTGGGATGCGGTCATAGGGACACAGACACCAGATGGCAGTTTAGATGCCCTGGGACCCTCTGCTCAGGCTCCATCTGCAGCACCTGAAGGGCTCTGGTCTCCTGCAGGTCCTCTCTGACAGCTGGCAGTCCCAGGCACGTACCTCAGGTAAAGCTCTAGAGGCAGCACTGGGGGCTTATGGTCAGACAGAGGAACTCTGCCTGAAAACCTAGGAAACCTTTTTAATTTTTAAAAAAGGAGCACCTTTTCATCAGCTGAAATGTTCAGAAGTTTCCATAAAGTGTCAGTGGGATTTCCATCATGCCAAAAATGTGAATTTACAGGATGTGCATTAACCATGGGGGAAGATACATTGATTGTCTCCTGTACTTGCCTTGGCAGTACTCTGTGTATTACACTGTACATTTAATCTCAGTAATCTGTCTGGTATTTCCACCTGTCCTGTCGAAATTGACCATGTCCGAAGTCACCTTTCCAGCAGACTAACTGGACATAGGCCCTTTCCATTATTCTTGAGGTTTCCCTTCCTCTTACTTTGTGACCGTTCATATGCCTCTCACCCATCCAGTTGCTGCTCTGAGCTTTGGAGAGGGAAAAAACTTTCCCGTCTTTCAGTAGCCTGCCTAATTGTCTCTTTAATTATGTTTATATTTATCATGTCCTGTCTGTTGATCTAAAATAACTCTTGTACGGTTATCCCCTAAGGAAGATGAACCTCATTGGAGGCAGCTTGGACTTACCATACAGTTGAGAAGTGTGTTGTGTTTTGTCATATATCCTGTTTTACTTTGGGGGTTTTTGGAGTTTGTTATAATTATCAGAAAACTGTGTGCAGCCAGTTCTCTAAGGAGAGCAGGGGGAAGTTGGCACAAAGGAGCTGTCACCTCCAGTTGCAGACTTCAGTGGAGAAGTCTGATGTCAGGAAAAGTGAGGTAAGACGCAGGTGGCCAGTGAGAGAAATGGCAAGGCTGGGGAGGTGAGGAGCACGGTTGTCCCTACAGTGTCGGACCTCAAGGGACTGCTTTCCTTACTGGTCGAGACCTCCTTAGGAGACCCTGGACAAGGATCAACTGGGGAAGGCTGCTATCACATCTTCAAAGTGGTCACTGAAATCTTTCCCTTTCACTCCGCTCCTGAAACCTCTTTAATTAGCAGTACAAGTCTCAAAGACTTGATGAAGATGACGGAAGAGACATGACTCCTGAGGGCTTTGTTAATTTTAATGAGCCGTAACGTGTATTTGGTCCTCTGAGTCCATGAACTTGAGATCCTGAGAGGAGATAGAAGAAATCTCTCAAGAAGTCAAAGTCAGAAGAAACACCCAAGGCATTAATGGGTCCCACTGAGGGCCATTCCTGATGCAGCCTCCCCAGGGACTCGTTAGAGCAGATAATGGGAAGCTGTGATTACAGGTAGGCAAAGGCACTGTGCAGGTGGCTCTGATGCTGAGAAAACCCTTTGTTTTATGAAGCAGAAAGGCCAATCCCTTAAAAAAGATCATCTTCTGTCTTGCCAAAAGCCCAGTGCCCCCCTCAGAACCCTCCCTGCCCAGGACTGTCCATGCCCCTCCTCACTCTTGGCACACAGAGAGTCACACGCTGAGGTTTCTGCTGTCGAGTTTTCTCCCCTGATACAGGGCAGCAGAGTGACCAGTGTCATTGAAATACCTTGGGTCTGGATGACCAAATCTTACCTATCTGTTACAGTGTCTTCCTAAAGGAGTGCCGAGATCATCGAACCACGTTCCCTTTTCATCCCCTCCAGAGTATGTGACGTGTGACACTGGTTTAGGTGAAGCAATAGATGAGACTGGTCTCACCCAACATTAGGCTCAGTGCAGATGTCTACGACTGACTGAGTTGTCTAGTCTTCCCTCTAGCTAACGGAGAGAGAGAAGTTGCCTCAAACGAGGTATGCAGGGGTACTTTTCTGGTGGTGACTAGCTAATGCTCCAGAAGGGCTCCTGAAGTTCCCGTGTCATGTTTCCAAGCTACCCCAGGACATCTCAGACAGCAACAGCCTCTCTACGTGGCCAAAGGAATCAAGCCCTGAATGTAGATTTTGTCATGAGTGGAAAGCCGCAGCCTCTGGGAAGGGAGATCCTGTCCCTCACAGAGCTCAGGGCTCTTCCTGGAGGCAGTTTGGTGTGGGATGTGCAATGCCAAGTGAAGGACAACGCTATGACAGTGCCCAGACTTCCCAGGGGCTGCGAGGAGACAATAAGGCCCCAGTGCCATGAGAACAACCTGTCTCCTCGTAGACCTCAGCGGCACAGACAGCTGCTGTGGCCAAGGGGAGAAAGACTCAAGCAGACGCAGGCAGGATGAAAGCTCTTTAGAAGGACCGGCTGGGAAGGCAAGGAGGGGCAGTGGTCCTTTATCGGGCAGGTCAGCAGGAATGCATGGAGCTCTGCCTTGGGATGGGTGATGAGCCAGCGAGGAGCTTCTGGGTCAGGATTAGCAGGCAGACCAGCACTGTTGATGTTGTAGAGGGTGCCTTGCTGCAGAGCACCTGGTCAGGAAGCACCAGGTGAGCCCTTCTTCAGGCAACAGGCAGAAACCTGGTGTTCACAGGCCCTGGTCCTCATGAGGACACGAACCACCCGGATATCTGCTGGAAGGACAACACAGCAGGATACATGCGATCCAGGCGGTTTCTGGAGAGCATCACTGATAACTTTCTGAGAATGCAGAGAATGGGCTTGGAAAGCCAAAGCCCACCTGAAGTTCCATCCAAGAGTACTGAGGGAACTGGCGGAGGTGCTTGCCAAGCCACTCTCCATCATCCTTCAGCAATCCTGGTCAACAGGGGAGGGCCCAGAGGACTGGAGGCTTGCCAGTCTGACGCTCATTTATAAGAAGGGTTGGAGGGAGGATCCAGGGAAGTACAGGCCTGTCAGCCTGACCTTGCTACCAGGGAAGATTATGGAACGGTTTGTCTTGAGAGCACTCACATGGCAAGTCCAGGACAAGCAGGGGATCAGGCCCAGCCTGATCCAGCCTGATGGGTTTATGAAAGGCAGGTCCTGCTTGACCAACCCGATCTCCTTCCATGAGCAGGTGACCCACCTAGTGCATGAGGGAAAGGCTGTGGGTGTTATCTACCTCGACTTCAGCAAGGCCTTTGACACTGTCTCCCATGGCATACTCCTTGAGAAGCTGGCGTCTCATGGCTTGGACGAGTGTACTCTTTGCTGGGTGGAAAACTGGCTGGACGGACGAGCCCAGAGGGCTGTGGTGAACGGCGTGAAATCCAGTTGGCGGCGGGTCACAAGCGGTGTTCCCCAGGGCTCGGTGTTGGGCCCTGTTCTGTTTAATATCTTTACCAATGATCTGGACGAGGGGATTGAGTGCACCCTCAGCAAGTTTGCAGATGACACCAAGTTGGGAGGCAGGGTCGATCTGCCCGAGGGTAGGAAGGCTCTACAGAGGGATGTGGGCAGGCTGGATCGATGGGCTGAGCCCAATTGTATGAAGTTCAACAAGGCCAAGTGCCAGGTCCTGCACTTTGCTCACAGCAATCCCATGCAGCGCTACAGGCTTGGGGAAGAGTGGCTGGAAAACTGCGCGGCAGAGAAAGACCTGGGCGTGCTGGTCGACAGCCGGCTGAATATGAGCCAGCAGTGTGCCCAGGTGGCCAAGAAGGCCAACGGCATCCTGGCCTGTATCAGCAATAGTGTGGCCAGCAGGAGCAGGGAGGTGATGGTTCCCCTGTATTCGGCACTGGTGAGGCTGCACCTCGAGTCCCGTGTTCAGTTTTGGGCCCCTCACTACAGGAAAGACACTGAGTTGCTGGAGCGTGTCCAGAGAAGGGCAACGGAGCTGGTGAGGGGCCTGGAGCACAAGTCTTATGAGGAGCAGCTGAGGGAACTGGGGCTGTTTAGTCTGGAGAAAAGGAGGCTGAGGGGAGACCGTATCGCTCTCTACAGCTACCTGGAGGGGGGTTGTAGTGAGGTGGGTGCTGGTCTCTTCTGTCAGGTGGCTGGGGATAGGACGAGAGGAAATGGCCTCAAGCTGTGGCAAGGGAGATTTAGGTTGGCTATTAGGAAAAACTTCTTTACTGAGAGGGTTGTCAGACATTGGAATAGGCTGCCCTGGGAAGTGGTTGAGTCGCCATCACCGGAGGTATTCAAAAAGTGCGGAGACAAGGTACTCCAGAACATGGTTTAGTGGGCATGGATGATGGTTGGACTCAATGACCTTGAAGGTCTTTTCCAACCTAAATGATTCTATGCTTCTATGGTTCTAAGCTCTGCCCTGAGCAGCAGTGGTTGGCCATGTGTGTGGTTGGCCGTGTGTAGGGTTGGGAGAGAGTGTCAAGGGATTTCAGTGAGAAACAAAGGGAAGGTGGATGGCTTTAGCAAATCCTTAAACCATATCTGAGGCCAGAAATGGAAAGGAGTGGTTGTCTATGGGTTGAGGAGGAGAAGCAGGAGGTTTGTCCTGGGAAGACGGCAGGAAGGAAGACCCTTCTTGTGCAAGTCAGGGACGAAAGAGACATTTCCATGTTGTGTGCACGCCTCGGTAGGTGGTGAACGCCCGCTGCTGAGGGTGGCTGTGCTCAGTCATGCCCCATGAGCTGATCTTGCTCTCTTTTCCTCCTTCCGTGAGCACAGAGAGTCATCAGTAAAGCCTGGGACATCATGGGGTCAGAGTGTGGTCGGAAGGAGGGGTGGTGGTTAAAATCTTCAGGGAAAACAGGCACAGGCATAGGACAGTGTAGGGCAGCCTGTGGTCAGGATGGCCAAGGGCTTTGGTGGGGCTGGGACCCCCAGCAGAACTGAGGTCCATGTCCTCTGAGCAACGGCAGCTGTCTCTTCCACTGAGGCCCATGAGGGGACACCAGTTCCTTAAAGCCCCGGCCTTTTGTTGCCTCCTCACCCTTGGTAGAGCCTGGGAGGTGTCCTACCACTGACCCGCACTCGGCATCGCAAACCCTCACATCTCACTGCCCGCAGGAAGAGCCCTGAGACACCCATGATGAAAGGCCCCTATTCCTAGGGGATGGGGGTCAGGCCTTGGCTGTCCTGCTTGATAAAACACACCAAGGGCTTTCACAGCCACTGCCACCTTCATTTTTCTACCTGGATCCAGTGCTTCTGAGCTCTCCTTCACCCGCCCACAGGGATGGTCACCTCGTCTGCTCATCCCCTCCACGGTCTCTCCACTGGTGGTCCTCAATGGGGCTCGCAAACACCCTCGGAAACTTGGAGGCTTGCTGCTGACTTTTGGGTTTCAGCAGCCTTGTTCCATCTTCTGCCGAGAGCTGCAGTTCGGGAACTCGGCACCAGAGGGCTCATTGACATGCAAAACTCCCTCACGAGCCACGTCTCTCTGCGTAATTTTCCTTCATTCCGCAATTCTTATGTGGTTCATCAGAGAGATTTCAGGAGTGTAGTCAAAGCAAAAAGGTTTCTACAGTAAGTAACAGTAAGAAAGGATTTCTTCTTTTTCCACTTTTCCTTATTTTTCTGCTTCCAGATTCAGTGATACCAGCAATCTGTGATTGCTATTGATCCTGAGCATCTCCTAGTTGAGTATGAACATAGAGGGAAGTCAAGACCCTTTACAGAGGCCACTCTAGGGGCAAGCTTTGTCCTACCCCCCCCCCCCCAACCCCCCCACTTCTCTCATCAGCCACCTGGGATTTACAGCAGCCTTGCATGGGGACAGAATTTTTAGGAGGGCCTCTTGGCGATAGGACGAGGGGGAATGGTTTTAAACTAGAAGAGGGTAGATTTAGAGTGGATATATAAGAAATTTTTTATGACGAGGGTGATGAAACACCAAAACAGGTTGCCCAGAGAGGTGGTCGATGCCCCATGCTTGGAAACATTCAAGGTCAGGTTGGATGGGGCTCTGAGCAACCTGATGTAGTTGAAGGTGTCCCTGCTCATTGCAGGGGGGTTGGACTCGATGACCTTGAAAGGTCCCTTCCGACCCAAACCATTCAAGGATTCTATGAAATCAGAGCTTTCTCCACTCACATCCACAGCTGCATGTCTTAACCCCTTGGCACCAATTCCCACCTGCTTTTCTTGGAGAAGGAGCTGCACCCAGACACAGGAGGATGCTTCTTAATTGCCAACAAGCAAAACCAAATGGGAATAGTTCAACAAAAAACAAAATACATGCCTCAGGTGTATATTAAGTCCATGTTACCTCCACTGAAGTCCACTTCCCACAGTGGATGACCATGCACCAGTGGAATACACGTTACTGGGTCAAGCACAGATGCCAAGACCCACCCAGACACCTCCTTGCTTGGACTCTCTTTGTCCACATTCACTCTTTATACACACAAAAAGTCACACGCTGAAGCAGCGAACTCCCTCAGTTCACAGAGAGAAGCAAAAGTGAATGAAATGCTCTCTTTTGGATAGCCCAAACTGCACTAAATCCCAGCCAACAGTGATTACAGGAGCACCTTCAAGCAGACTCTGCATCACCTAGACCCACTGTGGTGGGTTGACCCTGGCAGGTGCCCACCAAAGCCGCTCTATCACTCCACAACTCAGCTGGACAGGGGAGGGAAAATACAATGAAAGGCTCGTGGGTCGAGATAAGGACAGGGAGAGATCACTCACATAGTTACCATCACGGGCAAAACAGACTCGACTTGGGGAAATTTGATTTCTTACCAATCAAATCAGAGTAGGATAATGAGAAATAAGAACAAATCTTGAATCACCTTCGCCCCACCCTCCCTTCTTCCCGGGCACAGCTTCACTCCCAAATTCTCTAACTACACCCCTACAGCAGCGCAGGGGGATGGGGAATGGGGGTTGGTGTCAGTTCACCACACGTTGTCTCTGCCGTTCCGTCCTCCTCAGGGACAGGACTTCTCACGCTCTTCCCCTGCTCCAGCGCGGGGTCTCTCCCACAGGAGACAGTTCTCCATGAACTTCCTTGTCCTGGTTTCAGCTGGGATAGCGTTGTATTGGTTTTGTGTGGCAAGGTTTTGGTAGCAGGAGGGTTACAGGGGTGGCTTCTGGAGAAGCTGCTGGAAGCTTCCCCTGTGTCCGACACAGCCAATACCAGCCGGCTCTAAGATGGACCCGCCGTTGGCCAAGGCCGAACCCATCAGCGATAGTGGTAGCACCTCGAGGATAACATATTTAAGAAGGAAAAAGAGTTGCAGGGCAGACAGAAATGGCAGCTGGAGAGCAGAGTGAGACCATGTAAGAGAAACAACCCTGCAGACCCCCAAGGTCAGTGCAGAAGGAGGGGGAGGAGATGCTCCAGGTGCCGGAGCAGAGATTCCCCTGCAGCCCGCGGGGAAGACCATGGTGAGGCAGGCTGTCCCCCTGCAGCCCATGGAGGTCTACGGTGGAGCGGATCTCCACCTGCGGCCCATGGAGGACCCCATGCCGGAACAGGTGGATGCCCGAAGGAGGCTGTGACCCCGTGGGAAGCCCGCACTGGAGCAGGTTCCTGGCAGGACCTGTGGATCCGTGGAGACCGGAGCCCACGGAGCAGGTTTTCTGGCAGGACTTGTGACCCCGCGGGGGACCCACGCTGGAGCACTGCGCTCCTGAAGGACTGCACGCTGTGGAAGGGACCCATGCTGGAGGAGTTCGTGGAGGACTGCAGCCTGTGGGAAGGACCTGTTTTGGAGAAGTTAATGGAGAACTGTCTCCTGTGGGAGGGACACCACGCTGGAGCAGAAGAGTGTGATGAGTGCTGCCCCTGAAGAGGATGAAGCGGCAGAGATAACGTGTGATCAACTGACCGTAAACCCCATTCCCCATCCCCCTGCACCGCTGGGTGAGGTAGGTAGAGAATCTGGGAGTGAAGTTGTGCCCGGGAAGAAGGGAGGTGTGGAGGGAAGGTGTTTTGACATTTGGTTTTATTTCTCATTACCCTACTCTGGTTGATTGGTAACAAATTGAGTTAATTTTCCCCAAGTTGAGTCTGTTTTGCCCGTGACGGTAATTAGTGAACGATCTCTCCTGTCCTTATCTCAACCCAGGAGCCCTTTGTTATAATTTTCTCTCCCCTGTCCAGCTGAGGAGGGGGAGTGATAGAACAGCTTTGGTGGGCACCTGGCATCCAGCCAGGGTCAACCCACCAAAAGAGTTAATTGTCTTCCTAGTAGCTGGTACAGTGCTATGTTTTTGAGCTAGGTGTGAGAAGAATGTTGATAACACTGATGTTTTCAGTTGTTGCTAAGTAATATTTAGTCTCAAGTCAAGGATTTTTCAGCTTCTGATGCCCAGCCAGCGAGAAGGCTGGAGGGGCACAAGAAGTTGAGAGGGGACACAGCCAGGGCAGCTGACCCAAAGTGGTCAATGGGGTATTCCATAGCAGGTGACGTCACATCTAGTATAGAAGCTGGGGCAGCGGGGCTGGGGGGAATCACCGCTCGGGGACTAACTCGGCCTCGATCGGCAGGGAGTGAGCAATTGCACTGTGCATCATTTGTATATTCCAATCCTTTTATTATTACTGTTGTCATTTCATTAGTGTTATGATTATTTGTTCCTTCTTTTCTGTTCCATTAAAGCATTCTTATCTTATCTCAACCCACGAGTTTTACTTCTTTTCCCGATTTTCTCCCCCATCCCACTAGGTGGGGGGGGAAGTGAGGGAGCGGCTGCGTGGTGCTTAGTTGCTGGCTGGGGTTAAACCACAACAGTAGGATATTAAAGGGAAAAAACACCTGTAGGGCTGTGCGTATATACACACACACCTATATATATCTATATCTGTCTGTGCATGTGTAGATATATATGCACACCCCTACAGACAATTTTTTCACTAATACCCTACTACCTTTTAATGAAAAACCCTGAAGTACAGAAACAACTCTTACTAACAAGAAGCATCTACACCACCATTCCTTTCTATTGATCACTTTGCTCTATTTTTAGAAAAAAAGAACTCCTCTGTCAGTTAATATTGCAAACCTGAAGACACCAAGGGAGCTGCCCCTGTGGTAGCAGCTGCTAGAGACACGCTGCTAACGCTGAGGCCAGGGCTGATTGCAGTGCTCATACTACTTGCCATGCTGACAAGCAAAGAGGTGGTGCGGGGGCTGAGGTTGACGTAACTGAAAACGTTCTTGAGGGCTGGAGCAAAGTTGTGTTCTCAACACTGGTGTGCTAGAAAGGAGACTAAAAGAATGGGGATCACAGAGCAAAGAAATCACCGTGGAAGATGCTGGGGGAAAGAAAAAAAACCCCAAACCAACAAATGTTTACTAGTGCCCCTCGAAGAAGAATGGAAAAATAAAACTAAATCTTTAGCTGAACGGAACCACAGAATAAATTATACTTAGCAGGGCAATTACAGTTTCTCCCAGACTATATGTATTACTATGAACAACCTATATTTGTGTGGTCAACAACCCTGCCTCATAAACATCCCTGTAACTAATTTGAAAGAACAAAACCCAGGGCTAAATAAATGTAGTGTTATTTTTGCTCCCTTGAACAGAGTGTTTGGCTCCTTAGCTATATACAGAGAGTTGACTCACCACACCTGATGAAGCAGGAATCTCCAGCTAGGGATGAAGATACTGGCTGTCTTCCAACCCAGAGCTTTCTAATGCAGTGTGCACAGCAGTGCTTTATGAACACAAGTTTGGGATCTTCATAAATTCCTCTTCGGGCTCAGTAAGACAGAGGGGAGCCAGAATTCTCTGTGGCTCCCTTTACAAGAGGGTCTCCATCTTTGCTCACAATACGCTCAAGCAGCAGAGACTGATCAACAGCTTTATTCCAGAAATCGAGGAAGATTCGCACTCCTAAAGCTGGAGAGAAGGGGTATGACACCTTCCCTCAACTGAGTGTTTCGTCCACTTGTATTTGAGGGGCTTTAAGCAACTCATTAAGCAATAGCTCATTCTTAGGCCCTGGAAGCACGCTCATTGTGCTTGTTCACTGCACTGAACAAGCTCTGATTACAAGAATACCGTTATGAAATTTGGGGACATGCAATAATACATTCATAGCAACACAGTTAAGAGTCAAAAACCCAACCACACACCTCTCTTACAGGCAAAGCTTCCACTTGGTTTATTTTATTTTTTAGTACATTATAAATGTATTGAACAAAACCTACGCTGGGTTGCTTTACAGACTGCACCAACAGCTGTTATCCTACAGAGCGGAAAAGGTACAGTCGTGGTAAAGACCTGCAAAAACACTCAAAATGAGTGGGGAAAATTAACCTATGCTATACCATCTAGACAAAACCAGAAGTGAATGTAATGACCACTTACAACTCTTGCCAGAAATACTCAGACTTTTGGTTTCGTATCTACTAACCCGAAGCAGGACCAACTTTCCGTTTCCTGACAGTCTAATGCGTGCCTCATTTGGGAGAGCAGAAAATACGTAACTTAAAATAGCTGTTACTTCTTTAGCTTAGTAATCAGAAATCTCTGTTGCATTGCTCACAATGACAGGTTTACGCCCTTCTGCTCAAGTAGTAGCAAAGGCTGTGCATAATAAGATGCACATTCAATATCAAAGCAAGACAGGAAAGACAGCCTGACAAAAATCGGAACAAAGACACTAAAGCAGTGCTGAAAGCATACAGCCAAGCACTGCTACGTCAAGTGATTCACAAAACCTCAGCTTTTCTTCCTTGTGTGCATGCACTTGGCTACGGCGTTTATGACCACGTTCTGTTCTTGCCAAGGGAGCGCACAGGAAAAATGGAGCAGAACTACAACTGCCGGGACAAAATAAATTACAGCATTTTCTAGCTTTAGTTAATGCTGTAGCAAGTAGGTACTTTGTAGGTTATGGCTAGTCAACACGTCCTATTTTAAGGCCACATGTTCAGTTACTCCAAGTTTGCCAGAAACTTTTCTTTGGTGTAAGATTACATATAGTGGGCCTCCAGCTGATTTTCAGGAAAAACACAACAGAAACGACTCAGTCCTTGGTGAGAATGATCATGAGGAACACAGGCTGCTTCAATTAGATTCAAAGAATCTTCAAAACTTCCGTTTAGAAAGTCTTAACTTCTCCATATTTCAGAAACAGGGACATTAAATTTAGCACAGAGGCTATGCTGGTGTCACTCTTGGACTTCCTGCTCGTCCTTTGGAAACATGCACGTATCTGGGCACGTCTTGAACCTTGGAAAAGACTGAACTTACCCATGCTTGCCAGACTTGCTTAGTAGCCAAATTTTGCAGCTTTCTCTCCATTGCACGTACTGCAGAGAGTGAGCTGGATGGTCCCCGCAGCAGGTGGCTGATTGCCAGGCTGCCACACACTAAAACCAAAGCAGGGTAGGTTAGCTCTCCTCTGGTTTCAGGATTCCTGGGATTTTCACTCCATCAGCACAGAATAAAGTAGCACCCGGTTCAAATGCAGAGGAAGCAAAGACGGACTGGGGTGAGAAAGGAAGACGGGCAAGAGTCTGAGGTCAGCCGAACCGAGGAGAGATGAGGTGTGAGTAAGAAACAAGGTTGGGTGAAGACAGCAGGTCATTCAGACAGGGTCTTCCCAGCAAAGAGGAACTGCCCAAGGACAAGCAGTCCCAGTCTGATTTTCTTGATTTCTAGCCCTTTCCTGAAGGTCAGACAGCCGAGAGCTCAACAGGCTGCATCTTCTGCAACAAGGTAAGCATCAGCCCCCAGGCTACCGTTTTGCCAAGAGCCCCCCCAGAAACTACACAAGGTCCAGCAGCCTGGAGCCCCGAGCCCGCGGGCCACGCTCGGAGCTGGGCACCCCAGGGGTAGATGGTGGCTGAAGAAACCCTCAGGCGCAGGGAAGGGGAGGGAGTCCATGCTGACCAGCATGCTAGGAGGCAGCAGGCAGTGCTCAACAGCCCACCCCTCGCCTCCTTCTCGGAAAACACCCCACTGGACTCTGCTTAGTCCAACCTGGCCCCGCAGCACTCGACGAAAGGCAGAGCAACAGCAGAGCCGGCCAGGAAGCAGGGGGCTGTGGCTGGTCCCCCCAACCCCTCTATCACTTGCTCTCTCTAGTTTCTACAGGGACATCCATTGCAACAGCAGAAGTGGAGGCGACTTCACACGAACCACTTCTTTGCTTAGACCTAACAAGTAAAACCACAGGAGATGAGAATTCCTGCAATGGAACGTCTTGCTCAAAGTTACTAACCGTACACCATTTCAATGCAGAGCTGCTCCTCTTTAAGGAGATTGATCATGCATCCCTCACCCCCTCCAGCTGGACCTCCAAGCCACACACACAGAGCACCCAGCTAAGAAAGCAGACAGAAAACAGCAAAGTTTGCAGGAAGTCTGGTATCAAGGAGCCTCCCTCACCTTCAAGTCCAAGATATTTTCTGGCTCTGGTCATCTTGTGTTCAGCACGATCACAATTAAATACATTCAGTATTGGGTTTAGGGTCTTAGGGGGATGTATTGTGGTAGAAGCAAGAGAAAACAATGCATTTGTTACTGGGTTTTGGTTTAGCTTAGGCATTTACTTACTTGGGGTTTGTCGATAACCCTGAGGATCTTGCAAAGCTAGCACTGATTGCTTTGCTTTTCAGTAAAAACAAAAATGAGGAAGAAGGCCACATACAGCTTTTCTCTCCTTCAGGTATTCCAGAAAGAACCTGCCCTACTACCAGCTCCATCTGGCAAATGACTAAAAACCTCTGTCCCCAGATGATCAGTGATAAGACACTATGCCAGGAAGTGATGTGATGATGCAATTGGTAACAGCTAAGAAGTGCTTCTTCTAGCACTGACTCTTGCTGACCTACGCTGGACCAGATTCAGACAGGACTGCTAGAGTCAACAGCAGCTGCAAAGTTATAACCGCCTATGTTTCCCAGAGCATATAAAAGCCTGCTGGAAGGATTCACCCTAAAGGACAGGAACCACGCTTGGCAATATTGTCTCTAGCTTGGGTTGTTTCCTTCTGTGCATTGTAGGGAGAGGAGTCTTTATGCACGAGGAACTTGCCTTTCAATCACTTTGACAGAAGACTTGCTCCATAAACAAAGGAAAACATTTCAGTTGAATTGGTGCAGTGTGAACTGTATTTAAAACAGCTGTAATCTAATCTGCATAGTGCTGGGGCAGCATCCAACCTCTGCACTAGCCAGGGAAACTCCAGAACAGCAACATCACTCTGCACGGGGCCAAGCGTTGAGTCAGGGTAGATTAAAGCGTGTCATCTGACCTATGCTGGATCAAGTCCAGGAAACTAGTAACCTGACTTCTTCCTAAACTTCTTCTTAACAGCCTAAGAGTGAGGGGGGATAAAAACAACAACAACAACAACAAAGCACAATTAGAAGATAATTCTGCAAAGCAAGAGTTAAAAAAAAAAAATCCATGTAAAGGCATATACTTTGATATCAATTAGCTAGGTTAGTTTGAGACCAGTTGCAGAAATGCATGTGCTGACTAGAGGTTAAGGGCACAACGGCCTTTAACAGTCTTGGAATATTCAAGTGGAAGAATTTGTTTAAAAGCATGGTAATATTACAGGCTTGTAGACCATTACAAAACACTTTTCATAGTTGCTTTGCTGTTTATCTTATCACCTACTCCAGCTTTAATTCCCTCAAATTCAGGATGGAGTTTTATTTACACAGGTGCTGACGTTGTATACCTACTGTAACTAGTACACAGACTTGACAGTATTGAAAGACCATGGTTTTAACACAGGTCACAAAACCAAGGTAACCATTTTATAAACTCAAGGTGTAGCTCTGCTAAAAGCCACTTAAGTAGCATGGGTTCTCTTTCTTCATTTCAACCTGTGAGTAAACCTAAGCCTTGCACTCTTAAGTTTTGGTTTTTTTCGAGGGGAGAAGGAGGAATAAGACCTCTCAAACCCACTAAGGCACATTTTCTAAGAGATGAATTGCACTTGAAGCAAGCTGGAAACCAGAGGTAATAAGGAAAAAAGGTAAGTATACGGTCATGGTCATGCTTCCTCCACAAGTTTGGAACACCAGCAGTAGGGGGAATGCTGGAGAATGAAGACCGTGCAAGATAGCTACATGCCCCTTCGGTCTTGTCACTAGGGTTTGAGGTGGATGCTTAAGATGATCAGAGCTCAGAATTGCTCTTTAAGCCAAGCAACTAATTTTAAAAGAAGTCAGGGGTATCTGTTGTCCGCACAGCAAACTGGGACTTCAGCTGTCAACGCAGTTTGCAAGCTGCACTATTCAGAGGGTGTGAATTCAAAACCTGGAAATACTAGAAGCAGGAAAGCAGTGTTCCTAGTCTCCTCAAATTTACTCTACCATGACATCATCGTTTTGTAGAACATACTTTTTGTGGCACTGCCCTGCCCGCCTTACATTTGGTTTACTTGTGTGGGGTTTTTAAGCAGATCCCACGTGCATTAAAAAAAAAAAAAAAGAAAAAATTATTTTTGGAAGACAGTATTTTACAGTACATATGAAAATACTCTGGAAAAACATACAACTTCATTTACAAAAACACCAAGTTATAAAGAAATTACAATAAAGAGATAGCACAACATTTCTTTCATAGGATCAGAATTTCTCCCCACCCCTCAAAAAACCCTCCTGCACTTAACTGGGTAAGCAGTGTTACCGGTTTACAGAACTGGAACTTCAGACTACTACAAGTTTTCATGTAACCACGCAGAACAGCTTTCAGGGATTATCTGAAAACACTCTCTGCATGCCAATTCCTTTCAAGACTCTACCTTGCAGGTGGGTAGCAGTGTCACAACAGCCTTGGCTATTGCAATGTTTAAGTACATCTTCAGCTGTGTGTTCTGAGTTTAGCTTTCCTACCCAGCGACAACAAAAAAGCCCTCAAGTCTCATGCTGGAGCAGTCTCAAGACAAAAATCAGATACAACGGCATGGGACACGTCTATCATCTCCATACCTTGGTAGCATCCTCTGCTGCATTGTCTTCAATACTTCAATTATGTATGGGCCTCCACGGGAGGCAATACTTGTGTAGCACGTGGCCGTGTTAGGCAGGGGACAGCTGCTAGCTGAGGAAGCTGAGCCCCATTGTGATAGCTGCACAGGAGTGTATGTGCCAAACGGGAAAATAGCTTACGAGGAGAACAATAGATGCACATGCACTAGGAAAGCACAAATGAATACAAGCACGTTCATACACACTTGAAACCACAACGTGGTTGCAGTAACTACTTAACCTGTTGACATACATTCTGAATCCAAGTCACAGGGCAGCTTGGTTTTCGTGGCCTTTTCCAAAGCTGTTTCAGCTAGTGACGGTCAAGACTTTTGAAAAGACTAATAGGGATAACTCTGACAAGAATGTATTTGGGAAATGAAGACTGAAAAAAGTTAAGCTAAAAAGCATATTTTTGTTTACATCAATAAACGTGTAGAGTATTGATGTGAGGTAGTCTAGGCACTAGAAGAGTCCATTCAGCTTTTCAGTTAGCTACTGAGTAAAACCCCTTCCCAATTACATTGTCTGTAGATCTGCTGCTGACATCTTCTGGATTGCCACCGCCTTTGAATGCTGAATCCTGGCCAGTTAACTAGAAGAACAGAACACACAGACTCAAAATAATTGCTATACTGAAGTTACCTTCATATTTGAGTACAGCTTCCAGTCAACACATTAAACATATTAGCGGCCATTCTTAAAACAACATTTAGACAACACTACCCTTACCACACAGGAATCTCAAGCCTCGCAAGAAGTCGTACTACCCAAACCTTGAAATCTGTACCTGAAGTATTCATTAGTAGGTAACAGTTCTGCAAGCTGATTCTTTACAAGTGTCAAAATTGAGTTTTTTCTAGTTGTTCTGTGCCTCAAATCAGAGGTCAAGCCACACAAACAGCTGTTTAAGGCGAGTTATGTAGAGCAGGAAAACAAATCAAGCATTAATCAAAAGCTTCCACAAAAACAAGATTTAACAAGCAACTCCACACGCTCATTTCAGCAGTGGACAACCTGTTGAGTAGGCTGCTGACTTCTAAAGCAGCAAAACTATCAAGAGGCATTCAAAAATCATCTGCCAGAACAAGATTAGCTCATACGTCTACATTTATAAGATTCATATCCTCTTCCTTTTGAGATTTGGGGTTTTTTTCTGAATTAAAAACTGCTTCCAGTTCATTGAGCAATCGGTCAGTGCAGTAATATACAAGTACAGTAGTATTTAGAGAGCCTGCCACCAGACCAAAACCAGTCACTAGTGCCAGATCTTGGGGAAAAAAAATTGTTTAATAGCTATACAGTACGTTCAAGACAATTTCTCACACCTACATCCTAGTAAAACTAGCATTATGCTTAAATTTAGATTCCTGAATCCACTGGGGATGCATATATGCATTTCTGCTCAGTTATGTCATTCATTGTACATCAAGAATTAATTCTACTTCAAACCCTCCCTGGCCTAGCCCCCCTTCCTTACCTTTTCTCCGTCTGCTAGTGTTTTGGGCCGTTCTTCTGATGGAGGTGAATGAGGTCCCTCAGTGGTCAGTGAATAAGGTCGTTTAGGTGCAGTGTTCTTAGGATCTGTAATTCGAGTCCCACTTAATTCATGCTGTCCTTGGACAAAACGTGCTCCTGGTTGAGAAACTGTGTTACGTCCTGGAATGGTGCCACCAACTGGAGGTCCCAATGTTCTCATTGCAACTGTAGCCTCCGCTTCTGTAAGAGACACCGCGCTTCTAGAGTTCAGCCATGAAATTAAAGACTGCATTCCACCCACTACGTCAATACATACTTGAATCAGTAACAGGAATGGAGAGTCCCTTAGAGACTGATGGCACAGCTACACGAGGTAGCTTCTCTCTCTTGTTAGCACCGTTAGGTTTCTGGTACACAGCATTTCTGTAAGAGTCAGATGCTAGAGTTATAAAATGCTCGTTTGTAAAATACTATACATTTCCTTTCCAGAAAGCCCATGCAAGACACATGTCTGTCTTCTTAGCTCATTGTCACAGCTCTACCAAACAACAGGCCATCTAGCACGAGATCTTCATTTTGCTGAACTTCAGACCGCAAATTTAAACTTCAGCGTTTTCTTTAGTCAGTCTCTATGTACTTGTACTGTCTTCCAGCTTAGTATGTCCAGCACTCTGTACTGCTTTTCATGAATGTATCTGCTCTACCCATACAGGCATCCCATTTTATTTTATTTTTAATGCTACTCCTACAGTACCAAACGGTCTGAACACAGCAGGCATTACACATTTGGTACTCTTGGGCTATTACTCTCAAGATTACATATTCCTCCTGGGCTGAAGTAGCTCATGAACAAGCAGACCTCCCAGGAAGTGACACCCACTTTTACTGCCCGAGTTCTCATACTGCTGCACCAAGGCAGCAGCAGCTCTAGTGTTGCTGTGATCAAGATCAGCACTTCAGTAGAACATCATACTGCTTGGCATTAACCATACTTTTTGTTAGAAAGAACAAAATTACCTACATAGAAAACACTCCGGCTTCAACTTACACACTAACCCAAGGGGATCTACATTCAAGACCAAATAATTCCTCCGGTATCCACTTCTCCTTTCCTCCTACATGTCTTCATGGATATTAAATTCATTTTTTCAAGGATTTCTTTAACCTGCCTCTCCCCATGTGCCCAAAGGAGATGACAGCTTTGTTCCTGAAGCCATTAGAGCCCTCCACATGCTTATGAACAACACAGAGTCAAACAAGAAATCCTAGACCTCATTCACATCGCGAGTCAGTTAAAAAGGAGCTTCTTCACAGCTTTAAGGTTATGGTGCTAACCTTTCTCTCTCGGCTGTAGAGGTGTCCACTTTAGAAATCTTATGTAACAAAGAGGAATTATCTGGTGTTCTGGAGCCCGTGTCTCTGGAACTGTCCAAACAGCTTCCATCTGAAGAAGTCCTTTTGCGCTGAAGCCCACCAGCATTTTGACTAGTACCTGGCATGCTTTGCTGAAACAACACCATCAAAATAATGAAGTCTTCAAGTAATTATTAAAGCAAAAAAAAAAAATATTGCCAGAAGAGCCCGATTTTTATTATACCTTCTTTCTTTTCTGTAAGGTTTCTGCAGGCAAAAAATGGTGGAGGTGCTTTCTCTTCACGTGAGCTGCCTCGATCTTCATACCTTCCTTTAGCACATTGAGGTAGTTAGCCTGGCTGTAAACTAACAGGAAATGTAGTGTTGTAGCTTAGTGGGAATGTTTGCATTGGGTATTTGTCAAAGTTACACATGGTTTCGTGGGAAACAGCAAGCCTTGAAGTCTGCCCAGCCCAAACAAAGAACAAGAAGTTGTCTCAAGATGAAAGTGACCCCAGATGCCCATTTCACATCCAGTACAGACCAGACACGTAACAGCTATTTTAAGTTCAAACATGCATTTATGTGCTCAGTTACAGCTGTGGTTTGCTAGTCATGCAGCTCACCTCTGAGCTGATTTTAACCTGAAGGAGATCATACTCCTTGAAGATAGATCTAGATGACTTTCTGAATCAACCCAATTGTGCTCAGCTGATGAGAGAACAGACACCTTACTCAAGATTCAGACTAATTTTTTTTATTTGATATTTACAGTGGCGATTGTGCGGTTTTTTCCTAACAGTTCTGTAACATCATACAACTTTTCAGTAATTTAGGTGTTAAAACTCTACCTGTCCAAGACAGACGGGATTTGAAGGACATCTGACTTATCAGAACCACTACAATTTAAACCAGTTCTTCTTACGTGCCAGCAAGCAACCTTTCATGCAACTAAAAAACGCTATACTAGCACAGCAGTTTTTACAGAATTAAGGCACATTTAGAGAAGTTTAACAAGCCTGTCGTGAGCATAGCTGGAAAGTCAGCTTACTAGCATACAGAGTGGGAATCAAAGGAAGGACATGCAACCAAAACAAAAAGGCTTACAACAAGTCTTTCTGCAGGAGATCTAGAAGTGAAATAAAAGCACAAATGTGAACATTCACACCAGCAGGAACAGTTGCTTCAGAGTAAATCCAATAATGTTGTTATGGAAAAGTGAGATAAAGTTCATTTAACAAAAGCCTTCCAAACTGTGAGCCTTATACTCTTGAGCCCATCAACTTTGCCCTCTCAAAATATTCTCTCAAAGTCAAGGCACATGATAAAAGCTTTCTTGCACGTAACTACTGGTCACTCCGACATTTGCCAAAGGATATCACACCTCTCAAGAAATACCTTTTCTGGTCAATCTCTCTGCGTTCAAACCCTGTATCTGAAACATACGATAGGCTGTGCTTCACTAAACTGAGAGCACACAGCTATGCTAATCAAGTCTGTGCACAGAAATACAGGATTTAACATTAGTTCTAGCCTCTCAGCAGTACACAAACCTTGTTGACATGATTTACATTTGCCACAACATTCAAACAAAGTGCCACTGGATGTCACGTACAAGACAAGCATCAGTTCGGGTAACAGTGCAAGTCCGAGGAAGTCACCCCACCTGGCCTGAAACTCAGACAAGCGTTTTGATGCCTTTTTTCTGTGCTTTTCTCATATCCCAAAGCATGAGCTAAAAAGAAGGTCCGCTTTTGCTGCATTTACTCATGTTGTCTGAGCAACACAACACACAGCTCACGCTGGTACCATGGAGAAATGTTTGTTTGCACTGATGAAGAGTTTAAAGGAGTCCACTGTTTAGAACTTTTTGTCCAAACGCACCTGTCACTTCAGAAGAGTAACCCGATTTCCTTAGTTTGGCATTATGATAGCAAGGCATGAGCCTCACAGCACATGTGCGCTTCTGAAAGGCACAAGAGCAGTCAGCTTGGGAAGAAGTAAACAGACTGTGGAAAAGACCTATACTTTCAGACGACTGCTCACCCCCAAACCCCTTTATTCTAGCATTATCTAACAACGCTTGCGATATTACTTTATTTCTGCATCTATCAAAAGGAATAAAGTAAGATGAACATGGAGCTTGACGTGCAAGACTGCATGTCGTTACGATGTGACCACTCACTGCCTTTCAAAGTTCTGGGATGGTATCCTACACAAACTGTTATTTTGGAAACAATACTGTCAACAGGCATTCACAACTTAATTTTAGAGCCCGATACAGTTAATTCCCACTTCCAAAGTTCAGCAACTGACAACTGCTTTTGACAAGTGTAGCTACACCCAGTAAAGGGACATCTCTCTCCTGGCTTCACATCTGACTGTCCATTTCAGGAATCGCAGTTCCTTTCTGATCGTTTACTATGATCTGCAGAACTGTTATTTCACATAGGGGATATGGTATATAGGACTGTAGTACACACTTTTGTTTCAAGGTGGACTTACATTGCCAAAGTGTCAAAATAGTATGTTTCTAAGGCTAATCTTCTATGTGTCACGCTCTACAGAAATAGCTAATACCAGAAGGAAGCACAATTCACTTTGCGAAGCAACTTGCACTAGAATAAAAAAATGAAACCCTACGAGACTAGAGCAAAATAGAGGCTTACCTGTATCCTTGAATGACTGTGTAACGCACGTTAAATCAACGTTAACACTTGCTGCATTTTCCACTTTCCTAAACACGATTCCAAGAAACCACATTGACACATATCCACTCCTAAAAAGACAGAGTCACAAATCTATCATTTATGCACAGATGCCAGTTATTTGGGTGCTAGTATCTACTCTCAAGAAGGGATTAAGCAAAACAGTTTAGTTGTACGCAGCAGCTAAAGATGGGAGTCAGCCCATTCTCAAGTTCTCCGAGAACTCCTCCCTCAAGTTCTCCCTTCTTTAAAAAGATCCTACATGCTCAGAACCTTGCCCGTCAGACCTCGTACCTACAAAACAGTAGGTACGTAACTGAGCATCTCTCACAGGTAAGCTGAGGTGAAGGAATATAAACAAGGTACAATACATCGGCCAAACTCCAGTTCAGAAAAGTAATGGAACTCACTGTTTACAAAGTTCTCGGCTGCCAGGGAAAGACTGTGGCTTTACATGTGCAGTAGATATAAATTCATTCCTCTCCAAGTTTCCAACCAGCACACGAATTTTAGATTCCACAAGGCCAATCCTGACAAGAACAAGAGACATTTACTCATTTTTGACTGTATCCAGCACAGTAGTTATACGCTTTCTTATAATACAATGCTAATACAAAAATGCTAACCAGTCAGTAAGTAGTAAGATTCATTCAGCTGAGCAGATACTAGATATTTATATCACACACACTGGAGCTGGAGATGTTTCCAGGCACATTGGAGCTTCAAAGTTTCCAAAGACAGAGGCAGTAAGTAAGTTCAACTTGTACTCTTAACAGGTCAGACACAACACTTCAACATATAACCTATGATGAAAATATCAACAAGAAGCAGATTCCCAGCACCTCTGGCTGCATTTTGAAGTGCAGCAAAACTTCTTTTTTACCCCAAAGATCAAGGAGAACAACCCTTTAGAAAAGGCTCAAGCACAACTCTTCCATTACACCTGAGTAAAGATGCTATTCTTCCTGCAGATTGACCTGTGAAAAGAGTTTACCCTCTTCCAGCCAAACTGAAAAATATAGTTCCTTTACTAAACAAACGATCCAGTCAACACAGTCTCATCAGAGACTTACCCAAGAAATGTATCATGACCACAAAGGCTATTCTTTTAAATGAAGTACTGGCATTTTACCCTTCTACCTGAAACACTGCTACCCTTGAAAGCAGTCAGAACTCTCTACGTTCCTCACAAGTATCGTATGTTGATGAACAACAGAGATGTGCCATCTATTCCCAAATCCATTCAAGAGTTGGTGAACTAAACTTGTTCTTATAGCAAACGGAAGCAAGTTTGTCTTCTGCTTTTCATTTTCCCAGATGCAAAACTAAGCCCCGTTTGCTGCCATTTCTGTCACTGCAAAAACGCCAGCTTTTACTGCAGCCAGGACTTTCCTCATCTTTATTGTGAGATACAATAAGCCTTCTTCACTTAAAACATTTCACATTAAAAACTATTTGGCTCTAAGCCCTCTGCCCATAACTCCTTGTTGTATACCTAACTGCGACTGACATCAAGCTGTAGCTGACACGATTTTTAAGTGAACAAATTAACAAGTTCAGGTAAGAGGTATTACCTACTAGAGCTATCTTTAAACAGGAAATAAGATGTCTTTCAGAGGTAGCGCAAGAATTAAATCATTTGCCTTAAAGCGCAAGCCAAACCCTGAAGTATAACCAAGGTGTCCTCAGAACAGGGGTCTGGTACACACAGCGATTTTCCTTGCTTACTTGAGCAAGGCAGGCAAAGCACTCATTTCTTCAGAATAAGAACACCACACACATTACAGTACCTTAATTCCTCACCGTTTCCCCTTATTTCAAGACTCACAATTAGTCAGCCCATTCACACAGGTTCAACAAGTTATTATTGGCATGTCTCCCTTGAGACAGTGACAAATACCATGTCAGAAGCAGTCATGTTCTCTAACCACAGTTGAAGTGGTTCTCACATTACCTTTCACAAAGTAGATCAGCACTCCTGCAATTTACCTATCCACTACCAAGCATGCTGAGATGATCATTTCCAGCACTAAACACAAGATGCCTGAGCACACTACTAGATTAAAACTTAGTAAACACTATTTATCAGCATTCAGGTACTCTGTGCAGACGGTCAGGTTTCACCCCGATTAAACAGCCTTGTTTCACTTCACTGGAGAAAAGGAGGCTCTGGAACAGGCGGACTACATAACCAGAGCAACTTAGCATTGAGTGCAATCTAGTCCTAAATTAAATATTACATCCAGTAAAAAAGCTATGAAACCAAGTCTTCTAAGGCTCTACAACAGTTGTCCTCAAAGTGTCGGGGGGGGATGTACCCCAGGGGGTGCACAAGACAATCCACTGGGTCCAGGAAGAAAAGTTTAGAACTTCAGTAATGTGTACGTAACTTGTAAAGAAGTAGATCTAGACCGCAACTATGTGTTCAAAAATTACTATTTTTTTTTTGTTTTGCTCACAGGAGTGCACAAAAGTTTGGAGACCACTGGTCTATAAGTCAGTAAAAGATCAAGCTCTCCGGTGTCCACGACACATCTGATGACATCAAGTAATCCCCATTTACTTCAGTCTCTGCAACAAGGAACATCTTCCTAACTGAAGTAGCCTTGGGTAAGTAGTCTCCTTAGACTCCTGGCATCTGCTTCTCGAGATGACACAGAGCATACGCACGCTAACCCTCTTTGCTCCTTCTCATCATGACTTAGGTCTTTAGGTTAACTTCTTAAACAGCAAGATAACTTATGCTAACTTCCCTTCACAAGAAAGCTTTTAGTTTTGCTGAGGAACTGTCTACTTAACTCCGTACTGTATTCCATGCCTAGCTGCACAGTCGAGTACTTTATTTTTGTGAACTGTATTAACCAAATGAAGGGCAACACTGAACTGAGCGTCAATGATGTATTGAACCCACACTCAAAGCAAGACTTACCACTCTAAGTGATGCTCTTTAGTAGAGGCACTAGCGGTCAGCACAATATAATGTCTAGAAGAAAAGAAAAAGTAACATCCTAGCTCAGGACTTGATATTCCTTCAAATGAATCCAAAACTGCCTTAAATGTATAGAAAATGACTTCCAGACAAGACACATTATATCCTGCAGGCAGCACAGTATTAACTGAAGAAAAACTGATTACATCCTTCAGAATTGCGTTCTGCTGCCTTCTGAGTATCAGAGCTGATTTTTTTTTAATAAAAACAGTGTCAGTGGCAAAACACAAACAGTTTTTCTATCTTCCCTATACTTATCCTTACCAAAATTCCTATGACTACCTCCAGCTTCTGAAGAACAAACATATCAGTGCCATCTCGTATTTCGACTGCAAGCTAAAACTCACTATGCTAACCAGTACGGCAATCATTTCAAGTTCAGGTAACAGACTTCATACATACTTGTATTTCTGAAAGAAGTCCAGTGGTTCAAAGAGCTTTGACCAGTCTGATTTTCCTTGGAGAATCTCATTCGTAACTGCAAGACCTACAATTAAGGTTGAAAACCTTACTACCATTTTGTTTTTAAGGCTAGCAGAGCGTGACAGAAACTTTATAAGAGAGAGGTTTTGAACAGTAATCGACAGATCAAAAAGCAGGAATTCCCTTGACACAATACACGCCTACTACAACAGTTCATTGTAAAACTGGTCCCTTGTTGCCTGCAACAGGTATACTTCCCAGAGAACTCTTCTGCCTAAAAGGGCACAACACCGCACGGAATATAACCAAGTCAGGTAATGTGGTTTCGTATTGCAAGAATTACACCTGTTAAGCAGTTAATAAGCATGGAAAGAGCTTTACCATGTCTGAACTCCTCCACCATTACCGCTCGCGTTGATGTAGATACGTTGTATGTAGAGTTCTGCTGCGGATAGGCTGGGGTGATGATAGGCATTACGTGGTATCGGTCTGATGGGTTCACCTGTGATGTTAAAACAATTGCGCTCGGCACCAGCAGCTTAGCTTAGAAGAAAGTTTAAAGGCTTCCAAATTCCATGTCTACATACCCTAGGGTCCCATACTGGTAAATTAAGACTGCTCTCTTCCTGTTGTTTCAGCAATACAGGTCTTGGCCACTCCCTAAACAAGAAAAGCCAGGAACTGACTGCCCATTTAAAACTCTGCCATGTAATTCAGGGTAGGACTGAACGGTGTTGGTCTAAATCTTATATAAAGAACCAGCTCAGAAAGTGTTACTGCTTTACGCAACTCAAAATAGTCATAAGTAGCTCTTACCATTCTGAAAAAACCAAGAAGAACTTGTTCACCAGAGTAGAAGCCAAAGCGTTTGGGTAGAGTTGACATGTTCTCGCTACTAGCGCAGCACAGGAAACCCCACCAAGAAATCCCAGCACGTTGGAGTAAATGCCACGTCCTACAATGCAGACATTGTCGTTAGCCTGTAGTCTTCCCATGCCCAAGTATAGTCCTTCAAATTGACAGCACCACCTTCACAATCTATAGAATACCTAGCACCCTTCGGCCTCCAAGTCAGTTATTTTTGCAGTGCAACGAGGCCAAAACTGTTGGTCCTTACAGCGATGAGAAAAAGAATCGGTACCACACCACTTCCCAAAATACTGCTACTCTGAAATTTGCCTGCACTGCTACAGCTACTGCTTCACTCCAACTTCCCTTAAGAAGAAGGTTCTGCCATTCTTCTAGCACTTGCTCTAGTCACATGCGCAAACGGTATTTTCTTAGTCCTTATCTATCAAGCTTTTATACCTCACTGGGCTTTTTTATCCTTTCTAGTCAGGTTCCTGGTAAGCAATGCAGCACCTTGTCTTGTAGGCACTCCCCTCATCTCCCCACTCTACCCCCATTAAAAAAAACACAGAATCTACCTCACGGACAGTCCTTGAATCTAAACTAAAACACAGGTTTTGAACTAAAACCTGTTATTTAAACAGCTATCCAAAGATGAAGGACTTCTAACGCTATTGTTTTTTCAGCACGAGGTGCCTCTGAAAAGTTTAAAGATCACAAACAATCACATTACTCACGTTTTGCCCACAGTTTAATTGCGCGGAGCGTGAGCCGGAAGTTCTCTTTATTTGGCACTAGGTGCAGTATTTCATCAGTAACTCTGCAGCCTGTAAGAAAAAACAGTTGAAGTACGGCACTTCCTGGTAACAGGTACAAGTCAGTTCTGTGCTATACTGGATCAATAGCTTACAGTTTAGCCTGCAAGTCTATGAAAACAAGTTTGCGTTACTTGCTTTGTATTGCCTTAAAAATCAGAGGTTACACATAACCTTACAGACACATAACATAACAAATTAGAGGTTACACATTCAGTAGCACCTCAGGTAACTGGTGCCCTCAACAGCTTTTTCATACTTTAGACTACAGCCAACATTTTTCAATAAGGCCCTTCTACAGGATTCCGAAAGCTAGGTTTCTTTCGACAGCCAGGAACAATTAAACCAGTCAGTGTTAAACAGTGAGCAACTTCGGCTTCAGGTATTTTAAATATCCTTTTTTTTTTTTTAATCAACTACCACACATTCTTCTCTATCAAGTGCTCTACCTATTCATCTGAAGCAGTTTCTGTGGCAAACTGGAACACCACACACACCCCAATCAAAGAAACATGCAACACAGGTCTATCTAAACACACAACTTGAAACAGCTAAATTTAAGCCCACTCGCCACCTCCTCAGACCTCAAGTATACAGGGGATCAGTTTCTGCACCCTGTACAGAAACTTGGGGTGTGTAACGTGCATTCCATACCAACTTTAGTAACATTTTCTTGTTAAAGATGTGCAAATATGCTTACCATTTAAGCTCCGTATACATCTTATATCCAGGCTTCTGAGACACGAGTTGTCTCTGAGATCAAGATTCTCAGCAACAGTTGGCACAGACAGTCTTGCAAACACGAGATCAATCTTAAGAGGACAAAAGTGCCAACCGTTAGAATGCCCCGCAGTCTGCAAACAGCACACTGGTGGGGGACAGTTACTCAAGTCTAAAAAGAGTGGTTAACAGTTGTATTTAGAATTATGTGACTATAGATACATCTCCCAAGAGGTTTACTTCCCAGAAGACTCAATGCAATTTCTAGAAGTTCCCAATTTTATTTACAAAGCCTTCACTGCATCACCCCTTTCTTTTTAAGCTAGGGAAAGGAAGAGGGCATTTTAAGTTGGAAAAGATTACTCTAGACTTAGAGTTCCAATTAAAAGGGAACTTAAAATTATCCACAGAATTAAGACTTAAGTTCAGTCACCTCAACTATACTTCAGCAAAGGAGAGAGCATTTCCTTTATGCAGTAAGCCCTTTTGATTCTGAAGTATCTGGATTTTAGTACAGTCTGAGGCAAGAAGATTATCCTGTGAAAGTCTGTACCAGATAAAGGCCACAAAAAGGTCATTGAATAAATCTCTTTGTGATAGTGATACCAAGCAGTAACTCGCTTAGGTACTACAGCAGGCAGGTCTTGATTCATTGCCTAGGATGTATTCAAGATAGCTGGATTCCTGCAACTGACAAACCTAGGCGGGAGTCAAATGAGTACTTTCACTTTCCATTTTCCAGATTGTTTGTCCCACGACCACTTCATTTTGGATTTGCAGCAAAACATTTAGTCTGCTCACATGATTCGTACAGTGAACTACACCGTACACATCCCTCTGTAGATACCTAGCTTGGCAGAGCTAAGAAGACTTAGCAAGGACACCGCCTCTGCTCCCACTCTGCACGATCCTAGGGATAAATGCTATTCAAGCAGGCTACCCTGGTCTACAGCACAGGTCTAGAAAAAGATGTCCCTGATGCTCCCATGCCTGCTAGGCTCCCTAGGGGCTTCTTTTCCTATAAGCTCCCGTTCTACTGCAATGTCTTCTCCTGGGATACGTTGCGGTCCAAAATAGCACAGTCACAGCTCCCTGGAAAAGTTATCCTATTCCAAAGCAAGAAAAAATTTATTCACTTAAAAAAAAATAAACAAATGCTTACCTCAATGCCATCAAACTCAAACTTGACAACTGGTACATATGCATCTTCAACTGCCTGGAAAGGAGAGGATAACTGTGTAAGAAAACATGGTTTGCTACTTTAATGTTTCTCCTGAACTACGATCAAATGCAGAATTTACACTGCTAACTACTCAGTATAAAGACTGAGCTGCTTCCAAACCAAAAGAATTGTTCCTAAGCTGCAAGCAGTACAGCAAGCACTAAGATGGTATAATACTAGCTTTAACAAGTTATTTAGCCAAGAGATTCGGAGGCTGATCACATATTGTCATGAACAAACAGTGCACAATGAGCCATCAGTATCAGAGGTTGTAAGGTACTTAACCTTGGTGGTGAGGAAGAAAAGCAAGAGATTTCTGTAGCTATCTTACTACTGGTTAACATCCAGAGAAATCGAGGAAATTCTGTCCGCATTTGACAGCACGCACTAGCCTCCTGTATTTTTATTTTCTACCATGCCTGAGATGCTGTCAGCTACCTTATGGGACAGTTTTCAATTTTGTAGACCACTCGTCAGAACTGTGCCACAGCCCACTGAGTCTGTCTTCGGTCATCTAAACAAAGGCTCATTAGCTATGCATATGAAGTCTTTCAAAATGTCTGCACAAGGAAGACCAGGCTGAGAGAAACACTTCTCAGGAGTTCGGTTCTATACGCAAGGTACACAACATGTGCACCGGCGGGTCATTTTACAAGGCAGTTTTGTATAGTCACAGCACAGCTCCTATTGACTTTATGCAAAGCTGACTGTGCGTCTCTTCTACAAAGTCTCAGGCTGAGTAGCCAGAGAAGAACAGGACCAGAGGAGAATGAATTAGAGGTCCTAAAGTACACCCAGAGGAACACCATGGCAAAGGTACTGACAGAAACCTTTCCACATCACATTCAACTTCCTCAGCTCTCAGGCTGCCCCTTCCTCTACCTGCACGCAGTTACCTTCTTGCCAAGCCCCTTGCTACAGCTAAGATGAAAGCAAGGCTCCTAGGGACAACCTTGCTTTTTGATACTATAGCCCACTCATTCCCAAACCATGGGTAGGGGAGAAGTGAACCACAGAGATTCTGATCGGACGTACAGTCATTGGGGAAGGGAGCCAAAAGCTTGACTTCCAACACTTTCCTGCTGCGTAGACAGTATTTTACAAGGGACTCAGAAACAAGTCCCTTTTTAATTTTGGTTTGTAAGACAATCACTACCAATAGGAGTCTTTAACAGGAATATTCTTATTGTCGGAGTTGCACAATCTATCAAGGAGAGAGCTTGCTTACTCTCAGCTTTTTTATTTCCTCCTGACGTTGTAGTTTTTCAAAGAACGACTGAAAGAAATCCGATCTTTCTACATGTCTAGGAGCAACACAAGCCACATCTATGTCAGCACCTGCAAAGAGATGCCATTTCTTCTGTTACTCTTGGAAGACACTTTCAAACATTACAACTATGACCAGACAGCAAAAGAGCAAAAGTTTACCTTTAGTGTGTACTCCAAGCCTGTAAGAACCAAACGTAAATATTTTGCCACCAACATTTGCTACTACTGAAGGGGGAAGATTCTGTGGGTAGAAGAGAAAGAGTTTTCTGGAGAACAGAAAGATACACGTTGACCTACATGCAAGTTTAACTAGCATATAAGTTACTTAGAAAGACTACAACAGCCTCCATAAACAATGTCTTCTCCCTCCCATACTGAGCTGTTAGTCTAATAGACTGATACTGTTTTTCTGAAGGGAGTGCTTGCGACTCACAAACAGCAGCAACAAAAAAGGTGAGTAATGTAGCAGTCGCTTCATCAATTTAAACAAATTAAGACCTATTATCAGTCTTCCCTGCAGCAGAGCCGCATAAATTAACACCATCTAAGAGCCATACCAAAGGCAAGTCTAGAGTAGTAATTTCAAACTAGATTGAGTGCTGTAGGCTGTCTGGGGCAAGTTTACTGCCCAGTTACCGTCTATCTCCCCCCACAATGTCTTGTTTCAGCTTTGTTAACCGCTACAAGTCAACTGATCGAGCCACTTCACAAATTTATTCAGTGCCCCAAGGACTTGAAGGTCTTCATCTGAAGTATCTTTTATACATTATTTCAATGGCTCTTACTACAGATCTCCTTGATACTTAAGAAGGAAGTTAAATGTTGACCTTTAGCATAAATCCTAGTAGTATCGCCTTTGGAAGAAACAAAAAGGCTTCAGCTGTTTTGATAAGAACCTATCAAAAAACCTTACCTTGCTCTCACCGAGTTCTGAAATCCATTCTTTGACCAAGTTATTCAGTCTACCAAGAACGACCAGCCTGTAAAGAAAACTCATGTTAAGTTTGCCCTAAAAAAAACCCCAGGACATTAACAAATTTTACAGTCTTGTTATACCTGTGATTCAGTTCTTCCTCCTCTTCAAATACCCCCAATGCTTTCATCGCTTCAAGCAGCTTCTGAGTATGAATGGAATCTATATCCGTAGGAGGAGCCAAGCTAATTGCAGAAGTAATTCCATAGTGCCTCGGAGGCTGGTTCTGCAGCCTAGGAGTACTGGGGGAGAAAATAAAATACCAAAGACCCCACAAAAGAAAAAAACAAAAACCAACAAAACAACAACCACCACCTTACTGCAAAACACCCTTCCACTTACAGGTTTCCAAATCAGCTTCTGCCCTTTTGCCCAGCATTAACATAAATGAGGGAAAAAAGATCCTGCTTATGGTTTTTAGATAACTTGACCTAACTTAGAAGCCACAACTACTTCTTTAAAAAACACTTGTGGATATAAGAAAAGATCCAAGTTGCTACCATCTGAAGACAGCTTATTTGCATTGCGCTAGACAGTTAGAACTGATCGCCAGGAAATGAAAAGGTTTGAAATCCACGAAGGGTGACACTACGTACAGCACAAGTTTTGGACACATTTCAGTTTCACAGCACTTTCGAGTTAAGGTTATTCCCATCAGCTTCCTGATCACATTAAACAAGACAAGTTAACACTGGCTTCTTTTAGTTCAATGTATTTGCTGTGCTTCTACTGATTCTGAAAGGACATTATAGTTGATTGCAGAGCAAGGACAAAGTGGTCTGTTAAACAGAGTTGTTGCAGTAAATTCAGCATTACCCTGGTTTTGTCCATGGAAGAGGATGAAGGAAAACATCAACCAATCTGCAGCTAATGTTGCTAGCAGAGCCTTGTGCTCTTAACACAGCGTTCCATTTTTATAGCTCAGACACTTAGCTCTACATACATCTGGTTTAATCTAAATCCAAGAGATGTACGTCAGCACGCAGAGCAGCACAAGTTAAGCTCTGTTTGTAGAAGGTGCTCAAATCTGCTTTAGCTAGCTCACTGCCCAGTTAGGCTGAGCATTACCAGCTGAAACCAGGAGAGAGAAAGGAGTGGCACAGGAGGTAAGAACTGTACTTAATGGATCAAGGGTCTCTACAGAAACACTAGTAGCAAAAGGGGGACACACATTGAAAAGGTCTCTACAACTCATCATGCTTGTCAAAGAGTCCATATCCAGACCCTAAGGCTACAGGGATTACTGATGGCATTATTCAAACCGGCTATTTTCCTACTTCACAAATGGACAGCTCCAAATATTAGCTGGGTTAGTCAAGAGACGCTTAGAACTATTGAAGGCATCTGACCCACTTTGGCTAGAATGGGATGAGGCTCAAAGGACAGCCTCAACACTTGATTTTAAAAAGATAGCTTATTACAACTCCTTATTTCTAGTTGTTGCCTTTACTCTGCCACTGAGGGAAGATGGATTTCTCTCTCGCAGAGTAGCTTTGTCCAACTACAGACATAGCTTTTAGTCACCTAGTGGGCTCCCCCACCCCCCTTCTCTATGAGCTCATTTTTCAAACTTTTTTCTAGGCGTTTTCCAAAAAGCTGGAGGGGGTGGGGGGTGGTATTAGGACTGTAGCCCTATTAACTAGTCTCCCCAGTCAGAACGGCTGTTTACTTTCAAGTGTAACTAGGCCCTGACCTAATTTGCCTTGCCTTGTTTATAGGCATTGTCAACTTCCACTTCATAAGTAAAAATACTCCTAATGCGTATTTTCCTCCTTATGATACCATTTTCATAACAAATACAGAAGGAAAGCTCTATGTTTAATTGCTGTGCATTACTTCTAAATTAAAACGCCTACAGCAGCAACTTCCTACATGCTTTACGTATTACTTGCAGTGTACAACTTGCACTTCAGAAAGCTTGCACAACACAAGAATGGCTTTTAGACTTTGCTAGCATCCAAGATCTTTCCAGTGTACAGAAGGCCACCATCTAGCTGCCTTTCATTGCTCCATTCTTCCTACAGAGGCTATAATTAGAGACTGACATAAAGGCCAATATCAATGAGATATAACTGATATTATGAAGAGCAAATTCTTTTAGTCAATAGTAGATATTTTACAGTTGCTTGCATGTATTACTGAAAATTTGATCTCACACCTTAAAAGTTGAGGAAAATGGCACTTGGAAAGTTTTACTGAGAGAGTGACTTATGCCCAATAGAATTCGTTCCCCTTTTAGAATTAAATAAATAAATAATTAAATGCATAAAATCTTCCTTCTCTCTCTCTCAACTGTACCAGGCTGCCAGGCATATACAAAGAAGAGGTCTTATGAGACAAAGTAGCATACGTGGCATACTACCTATTCCTCCACCAGCCTTCTGTTTAAATGAGAAGTCTGTGGCAGTTTAATATTTTGCCAACTCTTGCTATGATTTGTCCACCATAGGGAACACCTCCAACGTACTTCTGTTGCGAGAGATCCCAATTTTATACAAGAAGTTCAACTGATTTGTTCCAAGTGGTGTCGCTCCTTTATAGCTTCACAAAGCCGCGAGCCATTTCTCCTGCATGCTCCGAGAGACAACGGATAAGTTTATACTATTACAGTTCAGGGAGTTGCCTTCAGCCTTCAGGGCGATGTATGAGCCTTCACTGTGAACGCGTCTCTCCCACTCATGAGGTTGGCTTGCCTCCAGCCAGGTAGAAATGTATCACGCCAGCCTTTTCCACCCTCACCACTTGGGAGGACGAATGACTGGAAATCAGCTCCTGAACCCCCAAAATCGATAGCACAAACCAAACCAAACCAAAACAAAAAAACCCAAACAACAAACCAACCAAGAAAACCCCCAAACCCCATGACCTTCACTGAAGTAAAACCACCTACACCTTCCATTCCTACCACACAAACTCATGCTAAAAATAGCCTGCAGACACCTGCTGGCAAGCTAAAGCACCTTGCTCCTGACGACAGCATTCAGAGAAAGCCACTTTTTTTCCTGCCTTGAAGCTGGGTCGGTAGCCCGAGAGCAGCACCCAGCCGCAGGCCGTTACAAGCTTATGGTGACAACGCAATGCCGAGACACGCACAGAGAACCTTACGCACAACTACGTTAAAACCAGGGGCTCTGACAAATTTTTCTAACCTAAATGATTCTATGACTGTAGGGTTCAATTATATGGAACTTAGTTACTGGGCCTGAAAGTAGCTCATGGTCGCAAGAGCATTCCAGACACCTTTAGAAGGCCTTGAACAGAATAAACCAGAAGACAGAAGAAGAAAGATCCCAATTAGAAAAACACAGGTGCACATTCCACGATAAAGGGAACTTGGCACAAACAACCTCAATCAGGGGCTTATCTTGGCCAATTGGACTGAGACAAGTTTCGCATGCTCTAGTTAATATAGCCAATTATGTCCTGTGTTTATGCGTGTGTAGAGAGCGAGTATAACTAACTGTATCTGACGTTTATACGCGTGGACAGTATCGATATAACCAATCACATTTTATGTTTGCGCACGTGGACACCAAATGCTTGCATGCAGCAGCCAATCAAAGCTTCTAAACAACTTAGAGAATTGTATAAGAATGATCAGCTAGGCTCAATAAACTGGCGACTTTAATCATCGTATTGGTGTTCTATCGTCCGGGCCCCGCATGGAATAACCCTAAACCCTACATATGACTCTATAAAGGAGGTGCTTGTCTCGTGGGGTTGGTATTTGAATGAGCCGTTGGTACTGCTGTTGGTACCCAAGCTGATGACAGGTTTGCAGGAGATGGGGGATATCCTGGAGGGGGAACAGTGTACCCAGCAGACGGAGGCTGACCAGGTGGAAACTAAGGAGGAAACGGTCTTGGTGGTAGCCCCGGTGGAATAGGAAGCGCATGGGGTGCTGGAGGATACACGGAAGGTGGAGGCACAGGCACAAAGACTGGTGTTGATGCTGGCAGTGTTGGGGCCCGAGTCCTTTGGGTACGTTCACTGTTCGGGCGGCCTCAATTTGAGCTTCTAAAGAAACCCCCACACATGTGTCACAGCTTGTTACTCTCTCTCCCCTCATTTTAAAGAGGAAAGCCAATGAAGCGGGAGCGTGGTGGCAAGCACTTCTTGTTCTCAACCGAAGCCTTTTTCTCCCTGCTCTCTGTTCATTTGAGACTACACTCATTTCTTGACCCTCCTACTAGCCTTCCACATCCTCACCCCCAACACTTCCCTCAGTCTGCTCTCCTCAGACTCAGCTTTGCGACTGTGGATGGAGGCTGCCCAGGCTTAAAAGAGACTCCCATCTCGCACGTGCCAATACTTCACACTTCTGATCTGCAAAGTACTGCACGGATAGTAACTCATCTTCTCCCAAACTTCTTTTATCTTCTTCCACGTACGCTTCCTACGCTGTTGCCTCACCATGCTGTATTTGGCCTGCTCTTGTCCCCGACTTGTTATTCTCCTGCTTACTCAATTGGAGATTTTAGACAATCTGTGGGATGGATCCTGGGGTTTGTTTTGATTTATCTTAAGATTTTATAAACGCAGGGCACCCTTACAATCTATCTATCTATAACACATATATGCCAAAAGGAAGGAGTGACCTGACCTGACCCTGCAATCACAGATAAAACAGACTCCTCTCTCGCCAACTGAGAGAAAGCAGCTTGGCTATTTGGGCTGACTACATTGAAGACATTCAAAATGGTCATAACAGAACAGTGTTGACTTTTCCAAGAATTTGCTCAATCAGCATCAACTAAGTTGTTAGAAAAAAAGAACGTTGGAGGCTGACTCCTACTGGGAAATCAATTTCTACAGCCCTGTTCAGCCAGTAACCACAAGGGTGGCTTTCCACCTGATCCTTTAATTGTATTTAATTTTGATAGGTAATTCTGGTTTCCTCAAAAAGACTTCCTTTGTCAGAGTCCTCTTCTCAATCAGGTACTGGAGGTTTATTTTAAATAATTTCACTGCAAGCACAGGTCCCCTTTGTTAAAGCCAGTTCAAATTAGGCCATTGAAAAATTAACGACCACTTGTATTCTCCACAACTATCTGTGCATACTTACTTCATTATGAATCAGCCGTTGCAGAAGTTAAGTGCTACGGCCTCGTTTAACAGCTTACAAGTAGTAATACGTTGAATTTCTGTAGCATACTTACAGTTCCCAGCCTGCTCTGCCACCCGCTGAGCCAATTGTACTGCCTCTCCCCGGATGACCTTTTGGAGTGGAGAGAGGAAAAAGCAAAAAATCCCATTCAGTTTATCTGAAGATAATTTTTTGAAAGGAATTCTGAAGTTACAGTTCCTTACCAGTGGTGGGTATTGACTGTCCTTGGGGGCCCAGACGACTTGCTAACGCTGCTTGTCTTCGCACAGGAACCCAACAGCCCTTGTGAATAAACGCAGACAGTTGGAAAAGAAGCCCTACTACAATACAAGAATCACTGCATACGTTGAAATAAAGCTTACCTTCTCTTCCAACAAACTGCTGATTGACAGAGAGGAAGATGTAGATGGTTCAGCGGCACTCACCAGAACAGCGGGAGGTGTAACAGTCATGAGGGGTGGTGGAGGCGGTGGCGGCTGCTGCTGCTGCTGTTGCTGCTGCCGAATCTGCTGATGGAGCCTTTTTGTGTAGCCAGTTCCACTTTTGAAGTTGTTCACAGCCTAGAGGCAGAAAAGCATTTACAAGAAGGTACGATGAAACTTCAGCAGATATACAAACAAAAGCCTTCACAGGGGAAAATTACTCGTGTATTCCTGTAAATGCCATCAATCCTAAAAGAAACCAACATACAGATGTATGAACACGTCACATTGAACGCTGATACTAATGACTGGTAGCTCAGAGGACCTGAATTTAAAGTACTTCAGCGTTAACGCCAAATGTGAAAGCGAGGCAATCGTGTTCAGTAAGAGCGGGACCTGAACTTGCCAGATCGTCTCTAAAGAGTCGTAAGCTTCTGTGACAGCAACAAATAGTGTATTTGAAAAGTCAATTTAGCCTTATTCAATTACGCCTTGCTTAAGGAGATGTAAATTAATATTTTCTTCCCGTTCCGCTTTTTACAAATAGCCTTTTCTGACAAGCACTTTATGTAAAACTCGTTACCTGGCGTAGGCACTTGTTGGGAATTAAGGCATCAGGCGAAATATCTGTCTCCTGACACGTTGGGCATATATGGTCCTCAGATTCCACTAATGCTGTTCTAATACCTGTGTAGAATTAGAATAATCAAAATAGTATTTAGCCAAACTAAGGAAGTTTTGGGGGTTCTCACCAATCATAAAGACATGTATATGATTAATGGGTGAATATGGTCTTGAACTGAGAGCATGAAGCTATAAATGTTCAATAGTGTAAAAAATTTCTAGTATGCAGCAAATAACTATACAGTTTTGTATTTCACCATTGGAACATCTGAAGATGTAGCGTAGGCTGTGTCTTGATGTTGCAGCTAGTCTTTTCCCCCACTATCTAGTACAGCGACAAGTCCCCAACCTCAAGGTTAATGAACAAAACGCATTTCAAAAAAAAACATTAGCAGGTTCAAAAAACCACTAGGAGGTTCGAGTTCTGAAGGTTTTAACCAACTCTCCCGTGGAGAAGAATGTGGATTAAATGCCCAACTATCCGTTTGTTGCAGACCACTGTAAGTCACCAGAGTTGGCTATATAATTTTGTATGAGACAAAGGGCTGTGGACAAACTAAAAGCATTCAGGATCTAATACTGTAATCCCCTGCACAATTAGCCACTCTCCTCATACTCGTCCTTCCGCTTGTAAAGAAGACTTAACTAGATACCTAAAAAGGGGAAAAGGCTTCCTGGCTTTTTTCACCCTTGATACCAGAAGAGCCCTTTCCTGTTCAGGGTATACTTCAGCATAAAATAGAACTGGTAACCAAGTAATTTTGTTCCCTCCTCTTTCTGCTTTCAGAAAATCAGGTGTGATGTTTAGAATTAACAAACATGGGAGTAACACTTACATTTGTCACAATAACTGTTGCCACAGCAGGGAATAACAGCTGCATCAGTCATTATGTCCTTACAGATGAGACATGACAACTCGTCTGGAAGAGGAGCATCTGAGGTGGAGGAAGAGGAGGAGGAGGAGGAGGAGGAGGAAGAAGAGGATGGCTCCTCTGGTAAGAAGGGAGGCTTCTCCATCCTTCCTCTAGCATAAGCTTCCCTGGAGGAGGGGTGGGGAAGGAAAAAGAAACGAGTTAAAGATGGGTAGAGGACAACTTTTCCAAGCTTTGCATTTTCTCAAAGCAAGAGAAGAGATGGAATTCTTCTCGCTCCACATTAGCCTCCTAAAAGGCAGGCGCTTAGTTTAAACTACTTTTCTATAGCCACAACACTAGAAGAGGGAGGGAGGAACAATCTTTCTTCTGCAGGACTCTCCCATTCATTGGATCAACTAAGAAAGAAGCTCAGACTAGAAAAATAATCTTTTCACAGCTAGAAAGCAGGTGAAATGAATCCCACCTCTCCTTTGCCAGAGGATGCATGTAAATTGCAGGCTCAGGATAACGTTAGTCTCCGAGCAATTACATTTTATAAAAGCAAGAAGTCTATGTTACAGCTTCTACAAAAGGAGATCCATGACGGAAAACCAGAAGTGCTACCATGGTCATTTTAAAACAGCCACTCCTGTCAGCACACGGCAGTATTTTCTCACTGTATAGCAACAGGAAAACGTCAGTCTGTTTCACACATGGGATTTCAGAAAAGTCAGAGGGGGAGGAAATCTCACTCCAGCAGCCATCTGTTAAACTTGGCAAGGAGCCTTTGAAACAGAAAACAGAAGCAAAATGAGCTTTCAAAGAGAGCAAATCCACTGTAAACGCGACTGAAATGTTTTGCAGAAACACAGGTTCTTGGCATACCACAACTTGAACCAAATTCCAGGGACACGAACAGTAGGACCACCCTCTTCTAACATTAGAAAGCACCACAGATTTTCAGGTTAAGATACAATGACAGTGCTTCCTCCCCTGTAACAACAGATGCTGGCCAACTCGGTTGCATTGCCACTCAGATATTTATGTGTGGTTTCTCTCGTTCACCTTTTGGTCAGTCCACTTAATTCCACACTTATGCTTTCATAGTTGGTATTGCATAGTTTCCAGTCTTTGTCAGCATAGCACCCTTTGTATCGGGTACCTCCAGCACAGAACTCCTTGGAATTCCTGTGCTCTTTTTCATTCTGGCAACAGACTCAAAATTGGTGTCCTCTTCAGAAAAGAAATGCAGACGTACCTCAAGACCCACACTTAAAATGACTTTCTAGTGATTATTTTAAGCAGCAAAAGCCTTTAACCCTCTCCTTTTACCTAGCGTAAGGGATGCTCAACTGAAATACTTATTCTCCTAAACAAATATAGCCAGGATGTTCCAAAGGCTTGAGCAGGGTTTTTCAACTCAAGCGACATTCTTTGGCTTAACTTCAGGTTCCTTAAGGGTGACATATCCCTTAGCTCACCATCCACTCAGAGAAGAGACACAAACCAGCTGCTCCTCCTCCACAGCACGGTTCAGAGACACTAATTCGGTGCTCTGAATCACTCACTGCAGATACCTACGTTCACTGTCTATACACGTGAAGGTTGAACTCGGACCTCACGCATATACCTTCAGTGACTACGGTTAAATGGCATCAATACTCAACCAGGGACTTAGTGCAATTAAAACACGCAAATATTCAATAGATGGGGCAGAGAGAAATGTCTTGCGTTTGTACAAAATAATAAAAACTGTGAACTGCCATTAAAAAGAGTGGAAAACAGAAACATTCCCACTAATACTGAAAGATATAAAAACATGCATGAAAGTTCACCCAGAAAGACCTATGGATGTACTGAATGTCTACGACCTAGGAAAAAGAAAAGTTCACACTTATAATTCCAGCTTCCCCTGGAATTTTGAAGGCCTCCGCAACATTGCCATACAACCTCTGCATTTCACCCCAACAGAAACAATTCTTAATATGAGTATTCATGTATTTGTTACGTAACTGCCAAGGTAAAACAATTAAAAACTAAGTAACACCACAAGTCCCCCACAATCGTACCCCATTTGTCGGGCGGTTCTTTGTAAAGTGGCCACGTTTTCCGCAACGAAAGCAAGTAGATGATGGCGGAGGCGGACCCAAGGGTTTCTTCAGGTAACTAAATGGTCTGGGGGAAAAAACCAAAAAGGTAGGCATGTGTCTCTCTTGTTAAAACAAACATCTCTGCAATTTTTCCACAATCTGCAAAGATCAGATTGGACACAATCAACACTTACTTGACTGGATCGTATTCACAGCAGGACCCTATCTTCAAAGCTTCTATTTCACCTTCTTCGGAAGCACTGGCTTCAGCCACACTGCCAGTCTGTTTAACAGGCAATTATTTGACACGCACATTAGAAACACATTTAAGCCCACACAGCCAAAGACAACACCGCTCACCCGATCCTGCAAAGAGCAGCACAACGCTAGCTGAGGTCGCATGAAAACAGTGGCTTACATAAAATACAGCTGTCCTGAAGATGTTCTGGGGAGTCCTTACGTCACTACAGGGTGTATATGTGCCTGCTAACCTACTTGCAAAGAGCATTCTAGGGCACTCAAAACCTTAGGCTCTCTTTGGGCCTCACATAAAGACTTGTGTAACCAATCCAATTTTCTTCCAAGCAGGCTCAGGCCATGTCCACCAAAAATTACCCTGTCCAGTATTTTTAAGCTGCTTTTTAAGCTCCAGACTAGCTGAACGAGAAGGCATCCACTGTACATTTAATTGAGACAAATGTACGCAAGGATCATTATTTACATTTTGCAGCATTAAAAGGAGACACACTTAAAGAGTTGGGGAAGCTGCTTCTGCTTGCGGAAATTCAGCTTCTGACACAGAAGCATCATTCAACCTTCAGGCGCACAATCTCTCTTAAATCCTTCACAGAGCTGATGGGGATAGGCACACCTTGCATCCCTGAATACCTGGGTCTGGGAAAAGGCCTTGTCAGAGCATGCCTTCACAGCCTTAAAAAGGATGAGACATCCAGCAACCATCCTTACCACGTGTATTCTAAGATACAAAGAAATACTGGCAACACTCTTTATCATGGGGACGAGGAATACAGCTGGAAAACTACTGTAAAAAGAAGCATGGAACAGCAACACACGATTCTGGCTGCTATGTGTGTTACTTCATGAAAAATGACATGAAATAAAAACTGATGGCTGGTGGGAGTTGTGCATTGTAACATGTAGCTGGGGTAGGTTCAGGATACTTTAACCAGGGAATCCGAAAGCTATTTGAAACGTTGGCATAAATAATTCAGACCGTAATTCAAGAGCAGAGCACAAAAAAACATCTCCTAAGGGAAGACGCATAACGGCCTCTTCCATACGCACGGTATCTCTTTCTGTGGAGGTGAAGCAGGCTGAAAACCACAGAAGACGGCCAGGAAGAGCAGAAAATTTGCTGCAGTAAATACACCAATTGCAAAGCATGTTCTAGCTTGACCTCACACCTATTTTAAAACAAATACTTAAGTGTGTCCAGCGTGTACAGCGTCGGTTTCTCTTTATTGGCTCATATTCCACACTGGAGTAGCAGAGGAGAGAAAAACACCTGCTTGAATATACAAAAATAAATTTTTTGCACGACAGATCACAGCTATTGCCATCTTCCATACCTGCCTCAACTCTGACCTCTAAACCCCAGTGCCCTTCTTACACCAGGAACTCAGCCATCTTTTCCAGATGCAGGAGCACGTCCCCACAATCCCCAGGAGACCTGCATCTCTATCAAAAGGCACTTGGAGCTAAAAGATGAATTGGCTGGCACAGGTCTCACCCTGCCCAGCAGCCCAGCAGCTTGGAGATTTGGGTTCACAAATACAACACACTTTAAAGCCAAAACACTCTCTCTAGCTGCTACTTTGCTTATTCTTCTTTGAAAGACATACTTGGCAATTTGAACATCTTTTCCACATCAATTCAACCAGATTTGTTTACATTCAAACTTTAAATCAAAAATATATAAAAATCCAAACTAAAAAAATTGCACCGTGCTCATAGTTTTTACCTAACTTTTTAAGCATCTTTTGCTCAAAATACTTCTATTTTGATTACAATCCAGTATTATTTCTCGGGAGTTACAGAGCACTTTTTTCACTTGAGTGCACTTTAGTTAGCTTATCTCCTAAAAGTACTTCATTCCTGATGACTAACAAAACTCACAGTGCAAAATGAGATGCAGCATCTCCCTGTGCAATGCTAGGCGCCTTGGGCAGTGGTCCTCAGAAACAGGACAAACAGAGAGTGCCTAAGCTTATCAGGGATGAAGCAAAGAGGAAAAGGCATCTAATTAGACCTACTCGAACATCCAAGCACGATCTTCAGACACAAACTTTCTTCCGCAACCAAATGTCTAAGACTGACTTTCCTTTCTGTTAAAATCAATCAATCAATCAATGAGACAGAGACTGTACTTGGCTTCAATAAGGGCTAACAGCAGAGTTGCCAGAGACCTGATGACGAACACAGGAGACTGGGGTGTGATTCATCTGACTAAACGTGGATGTCTCTAACGTAGACGCTCATGGCCGAGCCAAACTTGGTCCCATTTTTAGGCAACACAGAGTTAAGTCCGTATAACCAGTGAGTTCAAGGGACCGTTTATCTTATCCTAAATAAATACGTATATATTTGGTCAGAAAGACCGCCCATTAGATTCACTGATTTTATTCACTATATCTCCTTTAAAATAAAACAGGACCTCATGCCAGTTGTGCAGGCAGAGACAACTACAACTGCATTACAGATACACAGTTGAGGTCAGACAAACCACAGTCCACCTCTGCTCCATCCAGGTTGGCTCAAGACTGGGAATTTACATCGCCCTCACCTCCAAAACAGCTCCCGTAACCCCCAGAAGAAGGGAAATGGCAAATTCGCCTGGTAAAGCTCTTCCTATGAGCAACGACACCAGTCACTGGACCAGAGACAGAGAGCCAGTCCCCACCCACAGCCCACAGCTCCTGAAGGTCACCTAAGGAGATCTGCAGGTTCCAACTTTACCTCTTCTCAAGCCCAAATGCCGAGGGATTTATGCCAGAGAGAGCAGCTCCAACGGAATCTTCTGGCTGCGCTGGGTCCGTTGACCCAACTGGAAGGGACCATTCAAAAACTGCCACAGGGACCCCAACATTCCAAAGCATGCGGGGGGGCGGGGCTATGCAAATGACGGAGCCCCCAACAGCTGCTTCCACCCCACTGCCACCCACCAGACCTCACAGCACCGACTGCTACAACACACCAAACCTTCGCGGGGTGATGCCCCTCCACGCTCAACTTGAGGACGCAAGCTTTGAGGGTGGCATGGGCTTGAACCCGGACATGGCATCCTTGCTCCTGGAGGGCGAGATGGGCATGTTCACCTCCCTCCGAAAGAGGGAAAAATAACATCAGAAACTCTCAACCGGACACAACAAGAGCTTGAACTCATTGAAACCCGACACAGAAGATGTCTCTATGAACTACTTTTTAAACCTACTTTTTAACAACCAAAACACTTTAGTATGCTTTAGTGGTACGCTTCAGACAACCCTGATTAATTGCAAGAAATCACACGAGATCATCTGAACGCCACTTTGAAGGCTGTTTAATGTTTAAGCAAGTTGGGAAGAGATTTTGTCAGCCAGGAGTCCATCAGTTAGCACTTGCATCTTCAAGGGAACCAAGTTTTGTAACACAAGACGGGTATTTTTATCCCTAAACCCATTTACTCTCAGCAGGGGAAGGTAATTCACTGTATACTAGCACTCAGCCGTTCACACACACTTCCCCACTTTTACAAAAAAAAAACCCCAACATGTTGCACTAAGCAGTATTTCAGATGGAAGGCAAATGTAGGTAATCCCTCCCGAAATAGAGGCAGCTCAAAGCAATTGCCCTCCTGTCCCACAGGGAGCATCCCAACAGAAGACTGAGCTCCCCAACAGGTCTTGCGTGACTGCAATCCCTCCCCAGGAAGCCCAAAGAGAAATAGGATGCTCTTGAAAAATCCCAGCCCTCAGCACTTGAATGGTTTCAGAGCAAAAATCTGGACGAGAACAGCAGCCCCATTTGAGGCTCAGCAAAGCACAGCCTGGGAAAACCAAAGCCAGGAGATGAATTCGCAGCTTTTACAGAAGGCCTCTGCACAGCAGAAGCATCCTCACTTCCAACACCCTGGATTTTTCCCCTCCATCTCCAGCACTGCCTCCCATCTCCCCGTGCTCTCCTCTCGCCCACGCACCTTTCCCACCCATTCCGTGACCTCCCAACGCCTCTGTCTTTCTCTGTGTTTGTGTGGCAGATGGTACCTCGGAAACATCGTCCCAGACGCGTCACCTGCATCTCCTGCTCTTCTTCCTCTGCTGTCACATGACTGCTCCAGCTGCCTGAGGCACTTTTGGACCTCCAAAGCCCTTTCAGCCTGCCTCCCTTCTGCTGTTAAATCCTGCTCCTGCAAGAGAAGTGACAGCCACTTGCTCTCCCCTCTCTGGCATCTTACCTGCATCTTCCTGAGCTGGTGGGAACTGTCGCCATCAGCCCCGGCTGCACTCCACTCCAAGTCTTCTCCTGGCACGGGCGCAGCTCTGGGTGTGCTTGGTGCGTACCGTGCTTCCTGAAGGAGAACAGCAACAATCAAAGCGACTCCTGGGCAGTGTCCTGCTGGGAGAGCCGATCTGAAGGCAAGTTTGCTGCAGGTCCTGAGGCCGGCTGGTCCAGGGCTGCTCCCTGTCCCCCAGCTCGGCCACAGGTCCCACGTCTGGCTCCTTCCATTCCAACAGGATTTTGGAAAGCCCGCTCCCAGCTGTGAGCGCCAGCCCACGGGCACGGGGCACAAACAGCCCCCTCCCCCGAGGGCCCCAGCCCCCAACTGGCCTCTGTCCCCAAACCGCTAAAACTTCCAAACAGGCTCTCCCTCCAACTACCTGCCGTTTTAAGAAAACAAACTGTATGCTCCCAGACTCAGTAGGCTGACTAAGACTCTCAGAGGGTGATTTGGGATTCAATTCCAGAACAAAACAATATCCATTACAGAATCTCAGCCACCACCTCCATCATCGTCATCGCTGACCCACAAAAGCTGCCTTGTAAAAAATCTTACAGCTGATTAAAATTACCCTCTCCTCCCCAAATCTTTGTCCTTCTCATACCCTCAGCCTACTGCAGTAATAATCACATCACTATTCTGTAATTACCACCAATCTGAAACCCCTCCGACACATCATTCCCTGATGTGACTGACAGTACTGTTGAAAAGGGAGAACCATCACTAACCACGCACCCACCTGTTAGTCGTCCTGTCTCTGTGACCGACCACATCTACATGGCTATCTCTGCCTGACAGGAGGTGACCGGCCTGAGAAAAAAGAGAAAAAAAACCAAAAACCTTACATTGTCTTGGCTCTAGCGTAAGCAAGGAATTTATGATAGTGATACAAACAAGTTTAAGAGAAAGCAGGATAGCGGAAGAAGCAGAAAATATGGTATGTCTCACCCACCTCTAATTTCAGAGGAAGTTCCAGGGGAGGGTTTTTTTCTCTGTCTGTGGCGTCTTCTTACCACTGCACAGCCCAAGTGAGAAAACACACACCTGTGTTTTATGTAGAACTGTAAACTACAAGAGTAGAACTAGCCAGTCTACGTAATTGGACTTCTTTCCAGGACACATCGGTCACTCCTTTTACATTTCAGTGGAGAGCTTTGCGTTAAAAATCCCTAAATTCTGATACGAAAATAGCAAAACGTCACCTGTAAATCTTTGAAAGGAACAAAACATTGAAGGAAAACTGTTCATATAAACTGTAAATGACACTTTTTTTCCCTAGCTGACCAGGCCTGTCAACTATTGGCAGGAACACGAGCACCCTCACACCCATCCGTAATCCAAAGATCCTTACGTGTCTCCCTGAAAGGGGACTGAAACTGCTTCTTCAACATTTACACTGATGAAAGTTATACCTTACGGTCGAGGCCGACAACATAACTGACAGTACAGCACGGAACCAACAGAATGAACATTGAACAAAGGCAAACAAAACAAAGCCATAAAAAACGGGGATGCTTTGGTGCTCAAAAAGCCCCTCCTCGTGCAAAATCAGAAGCAAGAGAGAGCCTAACCCTATCAAGTATTTTACTATTCTCTATAGAAATAGCCACCAGAAAATACAGCCGTTTTCATAACAAAGCTGCCAGCTAAATTAGATGCCCTCATTTAAGGGCAACCACTTCTGGCAGCTCTTGGAGGGGTGGGACCAGAAGAAATCCGGGCAGTTTCACGGATTAATTTTACTTCTCCATTCTTCAAAACTGTTCCCCATCTGCAGGAATGACCGGGACACCACTTCAGGGAGCAAGGCAAGAAATACTTCACTCCAACATACAGTTTTAAACCACGCCCTCGCCCACTCTCCCCAGCTCTTCTAAGAAGCCCGAATTCACCATCTGACCTAGGGCAGAGACACACACAAGAGCCACCAGCACAACCAAGTCAGACGTGCTTGGAATTCAGGCATCCTCTTTTCATGGCGCTTGCTACCCGCCCAACAGCAGCAACCCTCCAACCAAAATTTCGAACCACGTACACAGCTTTCCAACAAACAAATGTGGGGAGAGGATGTTTCTAACGTGAATGGAGTAATTCCTGTTATTTGACACAGTCACCTTTTTATTCAACAGAAAACACTAGGGTATTAAAAGAGAATCAACCACGTCCTAGCTGTGAAACAGGAAAAAACCCCAAACACCTGATATCCCATCCAATTAGTTTCTCACTTCAACAAGTACAGTACAAAGGAGAGTATGAAAATAGAACTCAACCCGTACAGCCTCAGGACGTCGCTCAACTAACAGGCACTGAGACAATCAGACACATAGCGCAAATGAGTTAAGCTGTGCTGAGTGCACTTCCAGGAACACCAATCCGATATCTCAAAGCATCTTAAGGAGCAGACTCTGAGAATTCGGTCCCTTAGAAAAAGAAGAAACACACACTTGCCCTGTGCAGTTACTTCTCGTTTTTAACTTTAGGAAATACATGCACAAATGAAACTACAGTATTTCAAAATTAGCCAGGAAGCAAACTGTTAGGGAATGGCACTAAACAAACAGCAGGCACTCTGGACAAAGCAGGAAAAACAAATGGGGGGGGAATCAATTGGGCTAATTGAGCTGGCATGATTGAAGCAAGAGCCCCCTGACACACAAAGGTCTTTATATACCACAAAAACTTGAGGGCAGCAGCTGCTCTATCATGAAGAGGCAGCCCAGAGCTCATCCTGTGCAACCAGAAACATCCTGTTCTCTTCTGAATCTCTCTCCTCGTTCTAGTTTGGGTCAGAAAAGGGGACCCTAAGGTCTGACAGCCCCCAGACACAATCACCCTCACGGTTGCCCTTTCCCCCAAATGGAACCCCTTTCAGTTTATCACAACTCCTACCGTACCTGCTTCACTGGCAAAGGCACCTGCTGGCCAAATCACCGGACTGAGGCAAGCTGGGCAACGTTGCCGCGTGCCGCGATGGCTGAAGGCAGAAGCGAAGCCGTGGGGGATACCACGCTAGGCAGAGAGCCAGCGGAAGGCAGTGAGCAAAAAGGCTCTGCCTTCAATGCTGGAACTGAGGAAGTAGCTGCAGCAAGTTAAAAAGTGGCATTCAAAGACAAATCCCAGCACACCTGACATTCCAGCCTGCATTCAGGAACACAGTAGCATTCTCCCCTTGGTTTACAAGAACCACACCGTTAAGGACCAGTAGCATAGGTTCTTCAGCACTTGGAACAAGAATTCCACATGCAACACGTGCCAACAGAAATGCCTTGGCATAGACAGCAGCAGCTCGCGAGGGCCCATTTGCACCAAGGGGTAAGCAACCCAGGACAGCAACAATTAAACTGCTTACTGGGTAGGCAGGCAGAAGTCCTCCAGGTCCCACAAGATACTGGTTAGACAACAAGGGCGGTACACCTCGGGGCATCTTTGGAGGAGCTTGGCCTGGACAATCAAAACACAGACACATTAACAAGCCATTACAAAAGAAAAGCCTTCAGCATCCACACAAGATAGCTCACACCACTTCAAACTGCCTCCTAAGGGGCTGAAGTACCTCAGATTAAGAGTCTGGGAAGAACTTTAGGGGACCACCCACCCTGCAAGCCCTCACACTTGGCCCTGCTGTCAAGTTCCATTACACATACTGCATCCACACCAGAAAAGGAAAATAGCACACAAATCTGCAAACTGTTTTTTGGTTTGGTTTGGTTTGGGTTTGGTTTTGGGTTTTTTTTTTGTTTATGAGAAGAGTGAGCTTTTGGATGTTTGAAGCAAATAAATACACACTGAAAATGAAGAGTCTCATTCATGGATTTAAAATTACAAAGCAACCATTCACTCACAGCACAGACTGGATTTGCTTTGAGATGAAGTCAAACAGAGTAAGACGCAGTACAAAAAGAAGTAGAAGCAAAAGGCACACTTCTCAAAGTTCAGAAATATTTGGATAACGTACAATTTAGTTGATCATAAAGGCACTCATGTTGGCTACCGTTAGATTTCAGACTTGCTTTCGCGTTTGGTTTCTTGGTTGCTCAAGGAACACTGTCATAGAACACTTCTGTAAGCTGGGGTCAAGGAAGCTGCAGTGAAAAAAACAAGGACTCAGCTACAAAGTAACTTCACCACAAAAACAGACCTTGAAGAGAAAAGCAACGACCTGACCCAGAGAAAAAAAACTGAAGGAGATGGGATGCCTTCTCTGAACCAAGCTGAGATGAGAAAGGCTGAAGCCAAGTATTACGCAAAGAACAATGCACGTTGTGGTCAATTGTTTTACATCTTCCTAAGCTGCTGGTACTTCTTCAGCAGCTGTACACAGACAGCAGCTCTCACCTATAAAAGCTTACCTCATGCACTAGCACAGATACGTCTGGGTTTGACCTGCAATTACACCTCAGGAAGGGCAACTTCCTTTACGGATTCTGCTCATCAAGTAGCCCTCCTTCTCTACGCAACGGTTCACCTCAGCTAACCCAGAACTGGCAGAAAGTTCAGAGCACTTCCCACCCTCCAAAATGAGGGGAGTGGGGAGTTCCCTCAAGCTCTAAGTTTCAGCACATTTCATCTGGCATAAAAGCTTTGAAGTGTTTTACAAACACTGTTGCTCTTTCTTCAAGCATTTGAAGCAGACGAAGAATAGCAAACAGCCTTAACTGCTAGGCAATCTTTGAAATTTAACGCCTACAAACAGAGAAGCACCTTTGATGCTTTTCTGCATCAAGCAGCAGCTTCTGCACCTTCTGCAGAAGCAGCTGCTCTGCTTTCCAAAGATGAAAATACCCATCTAGGGACACAGCTCACCGCTCCTATTAAATAAAAGAGTAAGAGACTTAGTTTCTACAGCAGAGGTGTCCTTACAAACTCACACTCTCTACTAGGCAGGCTGCATACTCTGCATTGAACTCATCCCTAATCCTCTACGTGCTTATCAAGGTCAAGATTCATTTTATACTGACCTTGATAGAACGCAAGACAGCACAAAGGTGCCAGCTACTCAAAGAACTAATATAAGAGTAAATAACCAAAAATAACTTTCACAAGGATCAACTTTCACATTAAATTCAAAACCAAATTCCAGGATTAGCTTTTCGGGTTTTAAAAAAACAAACCACAAAATCTTACTGAGCTAACAATTCAGATATTCGATTTTTACATGAGACTGTTACGATTTTCTGTCACCCGCACTCTGACACCTCCTCCTTGTACAGAATACTAAACCCTGTCAGCACAGAAAGACAGTCAACTACTAAACGAATGCAACAGCATATTAGTACTGCTGCCTTTATCTAAGTAAGCAATACTTTAGAAAGTTACACTGATTATCCAACTAGTTACTAAAAAGTCAGTACCTCGCCTCTTCTATTACAGCCTTCTGCAGAAACTGCCATAGTATATTGGCAGATGCATAGACACACACTCACATTTACATACACCCACAGCCGTACTGAGAGCTGGACAAAACAAACTGAGTTTTCATTAATGAGTCTTTCAACAGGATTTCAGGAAACCAACATTGCTCGGCTGTATTCCAAAGTTATTAACTGATAACCCTCTTGAAATTAGTCTTCTTGTCTGGAATCCTTCCCTGTAACTCTTTCTGTTTGGAGATCCTCTCGTGGCAACACCTACTGGAAAGACAGGAATATTCTGTCTCATACTAGAAAAATCAAACCTAGACCAGGGCCCTACAAACAAAACAAAGGGAAGCACCGCACTAAGACCAAGAAGGGTTTCAATAGCCAAGGGAGTTCCAAGTCGTTTCAAAACAACCCCTATTTTAAACATATATACACACATATATATATATACACACGTACGTATGTATACACATATACGCACACAAGCACAGACTAGGTAGTAGGATATTTTTGAAAGAATAGAAATTGTAGGGACGTGTATACACATACACACAGATATGGACAGGAAAGGAAAACATGCTTGTAGTGGGGGGTGAGTACGCACCCACGTCTATGTGTGTGTGTATATGTGTATGTATACGCACACTCCCCTACAGACAATTTTTTCTTTAACTAGTATCCCACTACCTTTTCATGAAAAAACCTGAAGTACAGAGACAACTCTTACCAACAAGAAGCATCTCCAACACCGCTCATTGCTATCTATCGATGTACTCTAGTCTTAGAAAAACAACAGCTGCTTCAAGAATTCCGTAGCAATGACTCCCAGACACACAAAGTCCAAAACCAGAAGGCGGCTCACCCCACACACGCTTCGTTTCTCAGTCTTTCCCTGAGCAACTGCTGCCGCCTGCCCCCGTCGGCTCCGACACGGCGCGGCCCCCCCACACCACCGCTCCGTGCCTCCGACACGGACACCGCCGCCCCCCCGCAGGCGCCATCGCCCTCCTCGGGGCTTTCTCCGGGACCTGCCGGTCCATCGGTCCATCGCCCGGCCCCCGCTCACCTTCTCCCTCGGGGCAGGCTCAGCCGCAGCACTCTCCCCAGCACCCAAACATCTCGTTATTCTCATTCTCTGCACAGCCTATTTCCAAAATTGAAAACGTCCAGCTAGTTCTCCCACAAGGAAGGTGCCAGCACAGAACGCTGTTGCTGGCCCTCAACTTCTCTCTGCAGCCTGGTCGGAGGCCTAACACCGCTGGGGATCTGCGCTTCCTTAGCGATCTAAACAGCTCATCGCTCTCATTCCCTGTACAGCCCGCTTCCAATATAGAAAACGTCCAGCTGGTTCGCCCACAAGGAAGGTGCCAGGACTGAAAGCTGTTCCTGGCCCTCACTGTCCCTTTGCAGCCTATTCACAAGCTCCGCAGCACTGGGGATCTGCGCTTGCTCGGTGAACTGAACATCTCGTTATTCTCGTTCTCTGCAAAACCTACTTCCACAACTGGAAACAGCCAGCTAGTTCTCCCACAAGGAAGGTTCCAGACAAGAGAAGGCAAGAGGGGCTTAGGAGGAAGAGGTACCACGAGACAAAGGTCACCTTTGTCTCGGCAAGAGGAGGACGAGGAGGCAACACGAGGACACAGCAGGACACAGGAGGTAAAGCAGGAGGAGGCAAAAGGCGGTAGCAGGAAAAGGAGGAGGAGGAGGAGGCAACAGAAAGCGAAAAAGGAGGAGACCACGGGATGCCAGATGAGGCAACAGGAGGCAAGCGGAGGACGAGGCAACAGACAGCCGCAGGAGAAGGAAAAAAAGGAGGCAAGAGGAGGACGTAGCAGGACACAAGAGACAAAAGAAGGAGGACGCAACGGGAGGCAAGACAAAGAGAGAAAGGAGGAGACAACAGGATGCAACAGAAGGCAACACTAACAAAGAGAGAAGGAGGAGGCAACAGGAAGACACAGCGGGAGGAGAAATAGTGGAGGCGAGAGGAGGACACAGCAGCATGCAGGAGGTAAAGGAAGAAGCAACAAGAATCAATAGGAGAAGGAGGAGGAGGCATCAGGGTGCCACCGGAAACAACAGGAGGCAAGAGGAGTAAGAAAAAGATGAGGCACCAGGGAACGCGGGAGGACACCAGGGGTAACCTAGGAGGAGGCAAAAGGGAGCAAAAGAGGAGGAGGCAACAGCATGCCATAAGATGCATGAAGAGGAAGCAGGATAAAACAGGTAATGGAGGAGGATGAGGAGGATGTAGGAATCGGTGGAGGCAACAGGAGAAATAGGAAGCAACGTGATGAGGGAGGAGGCAAAAAGGAGGCAAAAGGAAAAGGCGTCTTTGTCCTTCCCGGGCCTCCTCTTGCCTTTTATTGCTGCCTCCTCCTCAACTTGCTTCACGCTTCTGCTCTTGCCTCCTGCTGCCTCCTCTCTCCTCCTCCTTCTCCTCTTCCTCTTCCTCCTTCGGCCTCACGTCGTGGTTTCAGCCCAGCCGGCAGCAAAGCACCACGCAGCCGCACGCTCACTCCTCCCTCCCCGTGGCCACGCTGGGAGGAGGAGAAAATACAAAGAAAGGCTCGTGGGTCGAGACAAGGACTGCCCCACTTACGGCCACGGGCAAAAGACAGGCTCAACTTGGGGAAGAAACAAAAGCCATTTGATTTGCTGCCGATCCAATCAAAACAAGGCTAAGGAGAAGTAAAAGCCCCCCTCCGAACACCTTCCCCCCAGCCCTCCCTCCTTCCCGCCTCAACTCCACTCCCGGCTCTCTCTACCTCCTCCCCCCGGCGGCGCAGGGGAACAGGCGACGGGGGTTGGGGTCAGCTCACCACACCTCGTCTCTGCCGCTCCGTCCTCCTCAGGGGGGGAGGACTCCTCACTCGTCCCCTGCTCCACCGTGGGGTCCCTCCCACGGGAGACAGTCCTTCACCAACTGCTCCCACGGGAGTCCTTTCTGCGGGCTGCAGTTCCTCACGAACTTCCCTGGCGTGAGGCCTTTCCACGGGCCGGTCTTCAGTCACACACTGCTCCAGCGCGGGCTTTCCCACGCAGTCACGGCCATTTGGGGGGGCCTCCGCTCCCCCGCTCACCTCCATGGGCTGCAGGGGGACAGCCTGCCGCCTCACCACCTCCTCCCCCTCCTTCTTCTTCCTCACCGACCTCGGGATCTGCAGAGCTGCTCCTCTCCCATTCCCATCCCCCTCCTCACTGCAGGCTCCCCCTCTTCAGGATGTTCTGCCAGAGGCGCTACCGCCGGCGCTGATTGGCTCGGCCTTCCAAGGGGCGGGTCCAACTGGGAGCCCGGGAACCTTCCAGCAGCTTCTCTCAGGAGCCACCCCTGCGGCCCCAGAAAAACCGCCCCACACAAACCCCTAACAATTTCTTTAGGGCCCACAGTTTCGCTTGGGGGGTTTAAGCCCTCAGTTTTAGGGCAGAAAGCCTCTTCTCAGGGTCCAAAGCCTCCTTTTCCCGTCCCAAAGTCTTAGTTTTGGCTTCCAGAGCCCCAGTCGGATGGGCCGCAGGCTCCGTTGCAGTTGGCAAAGGCTCCTTTTTGGAGCCCAAAGCCACCTTGTCAAGCTCCAAAGGATCCGGCCAGTTGGTTTGAGGGCCCACGCTGCATCCTGAGTTTGCAAACCCTCATTTTCATGCTCCAAACCCCTCTTCTAGGGCCCAAAGCCTCATTTTTTACCCTCCAAACCTGGGATTCTAGGGTTGAAAGCCTCCTTTTGGGGGTCCAAACCCTCGCTTTTTGGGCCCGGGGACGCATTTTGAGGGTTTTAATCGCTCTTCTAGGCTAACATGCCTCATTTTTACCTTTCAAACCTTCATTTCTAGGACAGAAAGCCACTTTTTAGAGTACGCAGCTTCCTTTATAAGGCCCAAGTACACATCTTTCTGTCCCGAAGCCTCCTTTTGACTGTCCAAATACTCCTTAGAGCGTCCCAACCCTTATTTTTCTGAACAAATCCTCATCTTGACGGTCCAAAGCTTCATTTATAAACTCCAGAGCCTCACTTCAGGCTCCACAACCTTGTTTCTAAACTCAAATTTTGAGGCTCCGAACCTCATTTTTAGGGCCCAATGCCTCATTTTCAGGGTCCAAAGAATCGTTTCCACAATCCAGCCCTTCATTTTTAGGGTCCTGAAGCCTCACTGCAAGGGCCCAAACACCCATCTTTAAGGTCCAAACCTTCCTTTTACAGCACACGCCCCACCGTTAGAGCCCCAAGCCTCATTCTTTACCTGCCAAAGCCTCCTTTTCAGGGACCATAGGCTCATTTTTAGGATCCGGTCTGCAACTAGGAGAGCCCAAGGCCTCATTTTGAGGGTCCAAATACTCAATTGGAGGGCCCAAAGCCTCATTTTGGAGGCCAAGCTCCTCGTTTAGGGTGCAAGGCATCTCTTCTTTAACGTACAACCCCTCATTTGGAGCCTCCAAAGACCCATTTCTAGGGCGCAAAGCCTCCGGTTTTGGTACCGAAGCATCCCTTGAAGGCACAAAACCTAATGCAGGGTTCAAAGCCTCAGTTTCATTTCCAAAGCCCCATTCTTAGGGCCCAAACCCTCCACAGGAGGGTCCAAAGGCCTCTTTTACAGCTGAGGGCCTCCCCCGGAGTGACCCAAGCCCTCTCTTTGGGGCCAAAGCCTCATGTCTTGGGGCCCTATCGAGACCAAGAGGTTCCCCTCCTTTGCAGAGCCCTAAGGGTCACGCGTAGCATCTCCCCCACCATTTTTAGTGCCCAAAGCCTCATTTGGAGGGCCAAAGTCCTCATTGTTCTGGTCCAAACCTTCTGGCCTTTTATGACCCATGCCCTTTTTTGAGGGCCCACAGTTTCATCTGGAGGGTTTAAACCCTCAGCTTTAAGGCAGAAAGCCACTCTTTTAGGGTCCAAATTTACACTTATAGGGCAGAAAGCCTCGCTTTCCCTTCCCAAAGTCTCAGTTTTGGCTTCCAGAGCCCCATCTGAGGCTCCAAACCCTCATTTTGAGGGTCCACAGGCTCCGTTGCAGTTGGCAAAGTCTCCTCTTCAGAGCCCCAAGCCACGTTTTAAGTTGCCGAACTCGCATTTTCAGACTCCAAAGCCTCATTTTTAGGATCCGGCCAGTCGTTTTCAGGGTCCAAGCCGCATCCTGAGTTTCCAGTCCCTCATTTTTATGCTCCGAACCCCTCTTTTAGGGCCCAAAGCCTCATTTTTAGAGTCCAGAGCTTTGATTCTAGCATTGAAAGCCTCCTTTTTATGGTCCAAAGCCTCATTTTGAAGGCCAGTCCCTTGCTGCGACACAGACAGGACCACCAACGGCCCTGGGTGGGAACCCAAAGGCCCATCAGGAGGTCGTGAGGGGACGAGAGAATAAACGCACAGAACAAGGCGCAGCCTTCAACAGCGCCCACCTATGGGACTCACAGAAGGCAGGAGTACAGCTTTACAGAGCTGGACCAGCCCCTCCAATAGCCCAGCCACAAAGCTTTCTAAACAAGGCAAAAACATTGACTACTTTTCTCGTCCCTACTTAAGATTCCCTGTAGAACCGGGTCTTGGCCTGACCGAGGCTGTGGGAGGGAGGAAGACGAGGGAAAACTTTGCAGGGAAAACGCCCAGACACAGTATGGCCTGGCATCAATAAAGGTAGGCACAAGCAAGCCCTTGGGAGCAAACTCTTTATTCTCTGCCTGGGGGAGCTGCCCGGGGGCTCTGTGGCCCTGGAGCCGCACACCTCCTCAGGACACCCTCCACAAGGCTCCCAGCTACCGCCCTCTTCAACGACTCGGGCTGCACGGGCTCCTCCAGGAGAAGCTTTAAACGCACTGGTCTGTGCCGGGCTCCTGCCTGGGTAGGGGGCTTGGGACCCGCTGGAGGCATGGGCTCTCTTGGAAACTGGGGGCCCATGGAGGGAAGGGTGTCTGCGGTGCTCCCTGGCCGGAGTATACGCAGAGTTTCCCGTGCGGGCACTGAAGACCTTGCTGTGGCTCCGGAGGTGGAATCCCTGGACTCCTGAAGGCCTTCTGTTGGCCGGCGAGCACCTTGCGCGGCGCCTCGGCGGAGAGATGGGAGGAGAGTACGTGAGCTCTCCTCTTTGAGTTGTCCCGCTTCCTCTGAAGGCGTGACTATTGCAGGGAGGCTGAGAGGTGGCAAGACTTCCCTTGGTTGAAGCTTCTCTGATTTTTGCTTGGACTTCCTTTCCTCCTCTAACTTCTTCCTCACCGTTTCCAGAATTTCAAGGACAATGGTTTTGGCATACCCGATCAATTCAGCATCCAGCTGCTGAACTCTGGAGATGGCGTTTTGGATGCTCTCCTTGGCAATCTCACGGCTCACTCGTGAGACATCAGCAGCGTTTTGCAGTGGTTGCAACACGGGCACCTTTGCTCTCTTGCTTGCTTCTGGGATCTGCCGTTCCGATGCTCCGGCTGGTCCTTGTCCTTCTGTCACGCCTTGAATCTTCAGGATCTCGGAAAACTGACAGCGGAAGTCCTGTTCAAACTGAGACGCTACAAAGGATGACAAGGTGGAGCTAACACGTTCAACAGCCTCTTTGGTCCTTTTGTCGACAGAAGGCTGTGAAGATGCTCTGTCGGAAGCTGCTAGTTCCGCCTCCCTCCATCTCTCTTCTCCGGATTTGCCTGCTCTGCTGGTGCTTCCCACAACAAGCTCTGAGAGCTTCTGCCTGCCTGCTGGCCCAGGCTCGGCTGCATCAGACGGGCTGGGTACCAAGTGCTCCCCAAAGCTCTCCAACACGCTCGCCACAATCTCTTGAGCCACCAGTCTGATCTTGTCCCGGCGATCCGCAGAAGTGTCCAAAGGCTCTGGCCTTCTGGCGCTGGCAAACAACCTTCCACGGACCTCATGGGGAGCCCTCCTTAAGACGCGGACGGACTGACCCAGCGCCTTCACCCGCTCCAGCACCGCCTGGACCACGGTCTCAGCCACCTCTTTAAGCTCCTGGTCTTCTGCCAGCGTAGCCCGCAGCACCGTAGGCTGTATGCTGTTAGGCGCTTCTTCTCCGGCACACGCTGCAGACTAAAAGGAGGAGCAGTTAATGAGTGAATGGGTTCCTTCACCTCCCTTTGCTTTCCTCTTCCTCCTCACGGGACCCCTGCCCAGATGAGCCCCTAGCAGTCAAGCTGGAAAAACTCTGGTTTCTCTGTAGGCCACCTGGCACACGGAGGTTTCTGGTCTCCTGCGGCCAGGAGCCAAGTGTTATGGGCACCTCTCAGAATCAAGCAGGTGCCATTTTGCTTAGAGCAAAGGGCACTGTAGCCCCCCTGGACCTCAGCACGGTGAACCAATAGCGGAGGGAAAGCTGTCGAAGGTACTGGACCAGGCCCTTCTGCCGCGGGTCCCAGCTGCTCTTGGGGCACTGCTGCCCTCTATCAGGGTGCCCTGTTTGCCCCTTTTCAGGGCCGAATGCCAGGAATGGCTGTTCTGAGAGCAGAAAAGAAAACGATCCTTCTTCTTGAGGCACCTGGCTGTTGTCTGCCAGCCCAAGGAAACGTCCTCGGGACAGGAGGCAGCGTGAAGGTCCACCACGGGCTGCCGGCCTCGTGCAAAGTGGGGAAGAAATTGCAAGTCAAGCACAGAGCCAGGCAGCAGCCGGAAACTGACATTTGCTCTTTTGCAGCTTGACAGCCTGAGTGCCACGGCAGAAGGAGCTTAACCCTTCACCCCGGCGTAGACAGCACCCCACGCTATCCAGAAATGCTTCCCAAGAGGCTGTTGCAAGGGATGGAGCCGGGCAACGTTTAACGGGACCCCCGCTAACGAGAACCGGGCAACAGCAGGCTCTCTGCTAAGCTAATCAAAGACCTCCTGGAAGAGAAAACCAACCCACGAATGGCCAAGCACCGGCACTGTCAGGTTCAGGGACACTGCATCTTCGGATGCAGAAGTCTTTGGATGAAACCAAGAGTTTTTCAACCAGGCGCGAAACCAGCACCATGGACCGTGCGGCCACTTAGTGCAGCAGGTTCGTGCTAAATGTGCGAGTCCCTGCTCAGAAGTGGCCACTGAGAGTGCCCAGGCACACTTCTGTGTCAGAAAGGGCTAGTGCCTCGTGTCTCAGAGACACAGGAAGGCAAGCAACCGCTTCTTGGTCTCTGACAGCCACCCTCAAACAAGGACACGTCGCACACCGGCCAGGCACCACCTCCTCAGCGACCAAGCACCCTTCGCAAGCCCTGAGCAGCTGTGTGCGTGTGTGGCAGCGTCCTCTCCCGAGTCCCAGGTACCAACGTGCTGCCGCACAGCAGAGGCAGCCCCCAGCATCCACCTGGCTCCTACTCACCGGCCTTCCTTTGAGAGCGGACTTTTCGGAGCTGCTCTCATTGCCTGGCTGCCTTCTCTTTCCCAGCTGCTGCTGCTGCTGGCACTTGGCCTGCTGGAGGAGGCGTTGGTCTTTTTCAAGAGCCTCCAGTCTTTCCATCGGCTTCCTGGTCACAGTCAGATGCCTGTCAAGAGAAAGGAAGGCAGCTGAGAAGGAGCAGCTCTGTCCCTCTTGCCCAGGCCATTTTCTGCTCGGCCGCTCCCATCACCCTGCTCCTGGTTACTTTGCTCCAGTAGTCCCCCTGCCTGTCCAAGGCTCCACACACAGACTGCGCCAACGTGACTGCAGCCCGCACCGGCTCCTTCCACCACTGGCCTTTGTTTGTTTACTGGAACAGGAGGCTCCAGCACTTCTCTCAGGGACCAGGGGCCCCCTTCACGTTACTTGGCCTTTTCTTACCTCTGCCTCCTCTTCCTCTCTCCACCTGGCAAACTCTGTCTTTGCTCCTGCGGCAGCCACTCTTGCGGGTGAGAAGCGTCAGTCCCTCCCGGCAGTTTGGAGGCATCCTCTGATTGGGCCAGGTCTTGCTGAAGCTTTTTCTGAAAGGTGACATCGGGTTGTGGCTTGCTGTTGCCTGGACAAGCGCTCACGCCCCTGCATGCTGAGGCACCCCGCGGACCCAGGACAGCGATCTGCTTCAGCCACGCGACAAGGGCAGAAAAGAAATGCTTCCCCCGGGACTCCGCGTGCTTGCACGTGACTTTCCTGCCCGTGCCCACCCCTGCACCCTGCGCTAGCTCAGCTCGCAGCCCGGTACTCCTCTCCCTGACACAAGACCCGGCCCAGCAGCACAGCCCTCACCTCTTCGGCACTGACCGCCTCCCCTCCCCAACATGCTGCAAGTAAAGCCCCAGCCCTCGGCACTGTGCCGCTGACCGGTGTCCACGAACACTCCACTTTGCCTACCTCCTCTCGCAGGAACGTTTTCTCTGCCTCCAGCTTGAGCGTGGTCAGATACTGCCTGTACTCATTGAACTCCTTCAGAGTGCAAACCACCTATGGAGAGACGAGGGGAGAAATCCCCCGAGAACTCTCAAGCCGGCTCCGTAGGCTGCCTTCCCCAAAACGGCCCAAACCCAGCGGCGGGAGGGGAGCTGCTCCTCTGCACACCCTCCCCTCCCCTCCGCTTCGCTCCCCTCCCCTCCCCAGTGGCGGGGCCCCTGACTCCCCCCCAGCCAGGGCCGAGCGGTGCTCCTCGCCTCAGCACCAGGCCTCGCACCGGCTGCCTCCTCGACGCTCAGGCAGCGCGGGGCAGCCGGAGAAGAGCAGGAGTGGGAATTGCCAGAGGGACGCTGGCGCTACTTCTGCTCCCAGGGAAAGCAGCCCCACAGCCCTGTGCCCTCCGCCAGCAACAGGCGGCTGCAGCAAGCGCTCTGGGAACCCCGCTTGATGAGGACTGTTTTTATCAGCCCCATGCCCAAACCTACTCTGCCGTCACTGGTGATGTAACCCTCCCTCTTCAGCCTCTGCAGGTTGTCCTTGCGTTTGTGGTAGGCCCGCAGATGCGGGTCATGCAGGCTGTTGTAGTCGGTGCTCAGCAGGCGGCAGTATGGATCTCCCAGATTGAAACAGCCAGAGGGCTGGTGAAGCTGTGAGAGAGATTTTGCAGACTATGAAGGAGGAAGGAGAGAGCAGCAAAGGGGTGCCAAGCGGTACTTGTGAAAAGGTAAAGGTCCTCTGAGGACCAACACTCTTCTCCATCCTTCTGAAGCCACAGAGGACACCACAGCCGGGCTGCGGGGTCAGGCTGGGCTGGGCTAGGCTGGGCTGGGGGAGAGAAGACAAAGCCCACCAGCAAAGTAGGCATCTTAGGCCAGCAGGAAGAACTGCAGACCTTGCCAGTCCTCCTCTTTGTCTCTGCACCAGGGAGCCAGGAGCTTCCCTCTACTCCCCAGCGCTGCCAGACTGAGGGGCTGCGGCGCCCGCTGTAGAACAGGCGGCCACAAGGACTTCTCTGAATGACGGGGACCCCGTAAAAGAGGAGAGCTCTTCTACCCCTTTCTACTTCCTTTACCTTTTCCCCCAGCTTTGTCCTGCAGAAGACAGGCTTGGAGCCCGCATGCACAGGGATCTTGACCCCAAGTGGGAGGTCCAGCAGCCCAGTACCTCCTTCTGCCAGTGGCTGTCTCCTGTTCCCGAGCTAGAAAGAGGGAGACACTCATGGGCACTCAGGCACTATCTCCATAAGCCTCCTGCACGGCAGTTGCGAGAAAGGCTCTCAGAAGACTCCAACCAAGGGGAGCGCCCAGAGCGGCCCAGGCAAAAGCTGCTCTCTCCTTCCTCGCCCCTGTCCCCACAACTCCCGACCCTCCCTCAACCCACGTCCGCGTCCTTTCGCAGCAAGCCCTCCCACCTGCTTAGCCGTAAGCCAGGCTGGGCAGAGAGGCAGGACTCCCTGCAAACTCTCCCCAGCCCGACCACCTTGGGATCCCTCCCAGCTCCCCAGCCATGTCCCAGGCTCCCGCGCTGAGCCCTCTCCATCGGCCCATTGCTCACCTTTCCCCCCTTCCCCACTACGCTCAGCAGTGCGTCCACGTTTCGGACGCCAGCAGTGACACGGTGCTCCATGGCTCCTTCCAAGAGCTCTCCTGGAGCTGCGACCCTGCGCTGGCACCTCTCGCTCCAGAGGCACCCAGCTGTGGCCACCACAGCCGCTCTTCCAGCAAGCGCCTATATAGAGCAGTTGCACATTGTTGCATCATTGCATTGCTGCATCATCACGTTGCTGCACCACCGCATTGTTGCATCATCGTCTTGCCACGCCGCCGCCCAGCCGCCCCAGGGCCCACCTGCAGGCCCGTCTGGACACGCATGAGGGCCACCCGCTCTCGCTGACCCTGCTTTGAGCAGGGGGCCTCCACTCGGTGCTGACCTGCTGCCCCTTCTTCCTCCTTCTACCTCTTTTTCCCAGCTTTGGCCTTCAGATGGCAGGGCTGGAGCTGGGCCGCCCGCGGGCGGCTGCTGCTGCTGCTGCTGCACTGGATTTGGTAGACCAGTTTTAGACCACTTCCCTGTCACGGGCAAAGCAGCCTCAACTTGGGGAATTGCACTGAATTACATTTTTGGCCCACTGCCCTCAACATCTCCTTCCTGATTTGCGTCTTGAGAAACACAGAGGACAAACGAAGGATGCAGGAAGCCCCTCTCCTCCCCTTCAGCCCAGACACCTCTCTGTCCCCTCCTCAGTCTCCCCTGCCCTCGTTTCTGCTGCGCGTCACCCTCTGTGACACCCTCCCAGTGCCTCCCGGGAGGTGACGGGCGGCGCAGGACGTTCTGCATCGGTGCAGGGAGCACCTCAGTGCCGCCTGCTGCTTCTGACCCATCAGCTTCCTCCCACACCAGTGACCTCACCGCACCCCAGCAATGTCACCTGCCACCGCACCACCCTCTTGCTTGCCTCTCTCCTCTGCCTCTGGTTCTCACAGTCCCTGCCCTCCTCCTGCTTCCCCAAGGGGCTGAGGAGCTCAGAGCTGGGGGAAAGTGGGCACAGCGCTGCTACAGAAACCTGCCGCTGGTGATTCGCGGGTTGAGTCCCCCATGGAAAGGAGGCACTGTCACCTCTGTCAGGAAGAAAATACCCTCCTGATCACTGCAACACGCTCGCTCACAGCCCACGCTGCACTTATTGGAGAGGGACCAAAAAGATCCATTCATTGCCTCTGACACTCAAACGGTTTTAGCACGGACCTGACTAGTGTTTTCCCGACCCTCTTGCAGAAGGGGATAAGGAGCCACCAACAACCGCAGCCTCTGCATCTCCAGACCCCGCTGGGGAACACACTCGGCACTTGCTTTCTGCAGAGACGCCGCTTCCTCAGCAGCGGGGGGACGGGTGTGAGCCTGGCAATATATAAAACAGTAAAAGCAGGGGCAAGCCAGTGTTACTGGTCAGCGTGTCCTGCTGGGCAATCTGAAGTTCTAGTCAAAATGACACCTCCTCTCGGAATCCACAAAGACCCTGTCCATGGTTTTTTTGTCCTGGCAAGGCAGCATAAAAAAAGAAAAAAAACTAATTTAAAGAAGCCAAGAATATTAGGCAGAACAGCGTATCTTCCAGGATTTTGTAACTTGGAACCTGCAGACCGACGCAGATGCCACTGCAAATGCAGACACCATTGCAACTACCAGCTCAGAGGCAGATACCGTTACAGATTAAGATACCATGGCAGAGGCAAAGGCCGCTGCAGATGCAGGCACCACTGCAGAGGCAGGTACCACTGCAGATGAAGATACTGTTGCAGTTAACGTTGCACACATACCGTTATGCCAAACTTTTTATAGTCCAAGATTCTGTAACTTGCATCCAAGCTCTGTGCCCCCCAGAACCATCATCTCCATCTTCTCCACCATCTCCTCCTGCCCTCAGCCACAGAAGGAAGTCTGTCTCGATAGCTTCAGTAATTTGACCAGAAGAAAGCAAGAAAACGTGTTCCTGTACTAAGGAGGAAGGGCAGGAACTCGGCAGTCATTTTCCTTTTGTTACAATCATTAGGGATGTCCGTCCTTGCTATAAGAGAGATTCCCTTTGCAAGAACCAGGTGGCATCTCTCAGGGGAAGTTAGCTTCTAGTTCTAACTCTTGACTATTTTCTGACTTTCCTCACCTTTTGGAGCTGGGCCAGGGCCCTCTCCACATCAGACATCGCTTTTTGGAGTTAAGCAACAGTAACCCTGAGTTTCTCATGTCTACTCATTTCTGCCTTGCTCTCGTAATCCTCGGGAAGGATGCAGAAAGACTCTCAGAACTGTGACCTCTTTGTCTGGCCGGCCCAAATACATTGATTACAATACAGATTCCTCCTACATGGTCTATTTGTGCTAACCAGCCACTTAATTCACAGGCATATGAAAGCAGCTCTTCTCAGGAAAAAAAAAAACAACAACAACCATAACCAAACCCAAAACCCACTACAGATGACCAGAAGCGTCAGCTTTCAAACTGGCATTGTTTGAAAACAGAAACACTCTGCCCAGCCACAAACGCAAAGGTGTGCTTTTAGTACATAACATCAAGAAACAAGACGTTCAGTTGCGTTTCACGGTTATTGGGCCCGTTACATTGCCATGTTCACAGACACACAGAGGAAAAAAACCCCTTATAAACCTCTCTAAAGTGGGTCAGAGGAATAGCCACTCTCACAAAGATTGCTCCAGACAGAGTCAACAAGATCAACCATGAAACGCTGAGCAAATGCCCCAGCTGCAGCTTTCTCGGAGGGGTCCTCCTGTTTCTGCAGCGTTTGCATCGGCTGGCGTTCGCAAGGTGCCTTTCAAGACAATGCTGCGTGTCAAAATTCAGCCTCTTGTTGGTACGTCTTTGACCTGGACTTGGAAGAGTGACCACAATGTACAACTCATCAATCCACACAAAATCAAGGACACCAGTATTTGCATTCTCCAGCCCCTCCAGTCCCTGTGGATGAAAAACAAACACCCCTGCCCCCATGTTCCTGTGAAGAAGCGATGGGCCAAACTAATCCTCTCCTGCTGCCCTAGCATGCACTAGTCTAATTAGACATTGTTTTATTGGGCTTGCAGAGAAAGAGAGCCTTGGGACAAGCTGAAGGCTGTCCAGGATTTTCTGCACTTTTCAGCGTTTACGGTTTATATCCAGTTTGGTGTAAGTAAAGACTGAAAAAAGAAATGGAGAAGGCTGATGAATGGTGAGTAAGCATTACTGTAAAGGTGGATAATTATTATTAGGATGGTGACAGTTTTTTATCAGAAATAAAATTCTATTATTATAAATAAACACCGTTATGAAGAGGAAGCCTTGCCTTTTCTGTCGACTGCTAATTGGGTATTGCTCTTATCGTTCCCTGACTCCTTGGAAATCACGAACGCATGCGCACCACAAGGCATGTCTCGTTATTTTGGGAACGTGTTATTTCCCACTGAGTACCAAGACGACAGCTCTTAATTGTACGTCCCGAGAGCAGCCTCCACCGACTGTCCCCTGCTGCGCACCAACACGAACAGCACTGTGCTCTCCCCTGCCCATCTCCACGCTCCGGAGGAGCTGTTCACACACCCCTGCCCGGGCCATGCTGCCTCAAAATTCCTCCTGTGCTGCTCAAGGCCCTGAAAACTGTCACGCTACAGCTGTACCCAGATCACTGTTCCTCATTCTGAGCGAGACCGCCTGGTCCTGTGTATTCCCACCTGTCTACAGCAGCTGTTGCCTTCTGTCTTGTAAGCGTTTTGGAAAAGTACCCCTTTTTTCCTGAATACCCTCTTTGACCTCACTACAGGACAGGTCCCCAGTCCACCACCACGGCTGGTAAAGGCCGTAGCCATACAGAATTGCGCAGGGATGACAAATACCCAGTGGTCCAGCTCGCTTCAATTGTTTAAGACAAGGCTTTTGGCTAGAACACAGTCGAGAAAATTTAAAACCTAACACTCCCATCTGGACCGGCAGCTCTTTCTTCATCAGTTCTTTGCATTGCTCTCATTCCTCGGGAGTACACAGCAAGCAAAGATCAGTCACAAACATGCACGAGACCGGACATCCACATACTTGCTGCCTACCCAGTAACATTAGCAAGGCCCTGCCTAAACACAAAGATTAAATTAATGTACAGATTTCCTACGCAGGAAGCAACTAAGGATCAACCAAATACAACCATCTGTTGTTACCTATTTGCACAAGAGGCACACGCTGCTTCCGCTTCTATCTTTCAGGCTGTTACCCATGAGAAAACGGAAGCACGTTTTATTGCAAGAGGAAACCTTCAATTGGAAAGCCAGTTCATGGCCTGGTTTGCCTCTCTATGCACGTATCTAGTGAACAGCCGAGGAAACGTTACACGAGCAATTAGCAAAGCAAACCCAGGACACCTCAAGAGGTCCCGCAACTACACCAGTCTGTCTTTCCTTTTCACCCCAGTTCCCAAAGCACCAAGGCAGGAGCAGGCAGGGCACTCATGCGCTCGGCTCACACCAGGGAGGAGAGAGCAGGAGCAGCCCTCTGTCACCCAGGCTTAGCAACAACAATTTCTGCTCTCATCTGGGGCTTAGTCCATGTGTAGTCATACGTGTGAGTTATGGCCTAGCCATGGTGATACTGCTCAGCTCAGGGTTCAACATGAGACCTTGTCCTTTAAGGAGGACCATTACTCCATAGCTTCACTAGGCAAGCCTGATTACTTTGTATAAACTATGCATGCTTTGCTGAGGACCCCACCCTTGAAGAAGGAACTAAAGACTGATAAAAAGGAAACATCCTGCTCCAGAAGGCCCCCGAAGATTGCCAAAGAAGCATGAACCAGTGTCCTGATTTCAGCCGGGACAGACTTAATTGTCTTCCTAGTAGCTGGTACAGTGCTGTGCTTTGAGTTCAGTATGCAAAGAATGTTGATAACACTGATGGTTTCAGTTGTCGCTAAGTAGTGTTTAGTCTAAAGTCAAGGATTTTTCAGCTTCTCATCCCCAGCCAGTGAGAAAGCGGGAGGGGCACAAGAAGTTGGGAGGGGACGGAGCCAGGGCAGCTGACCCAAACTGGCCAACAGGGTATCCCATACCATGTGAAGTCACATCTAGTATAGGAACTGGGGGGAGCGGGGGCGGGGGATCGCCGCTCGGGGACTAGCTGGGTGTCGATCGATCGGCGGGTGGTGAGCGATTGCACTGCGCATCATTTGTACATTCCGATCCTTTCATTATTGCTGTTGTCATTTTATTAGTGTTATCATTATCGTTATTAGTTCCTTCTTTTCGGTTCTATTAAACCACGCCTATCTCAACTCATGAGTTTTACTTCTTTTCCCAATTTGCTCCCCCATCCCACTGGGTGGAGGGGAGTGAGTGAGCGGCTGCGTGGTGCTCAAGTTGCTGGCTGGGGTTAAACCATGACAATCTCCCTCCAAACAAGGGAAAAATAACATCAGAAACTCTCAACCGGACACAACAAGAGCTTGAACTCATTGAAACCCGACACAGAAGATGTCTCTATGAACTACTTTTTAAACCTACTTTTTAACAACCAAAACACTTTAGTACGCTTTAGTGGTACGCTTCAGACAACCATGATTAATTGCAAGAAATCACACGAGATCATCTGAACGCCACTTTGAAGGCTGTTTAATGTTTAAGCAAGTTGGGAAGAGATTTTGTCAGCCAGGAGTCCATCAGTTAGCACTTGCATCTTCAAGGGAACCAAGTTTTGTAACACAAGACGGGTATTTTTATCCCTAAACCCATTTACTCTCAGCAGGGGAAGGTAATTCACTGTATACTAGCACTCAGCCGTTCACACACACTTCCCCACTTTTACAAAAAAAAAAACCCAACATGTTGCACTAAGCAGTATTTCAGATGGAAGGCAAATGTAGGTAATCCCTCCCGAAATAGAGGCAGCTCAAAGCAATTGCCCTCCTGTCCCACAGGGAGCATCCCAACAGAAGACTGAGCTCCCCAACAGGTCTTGCGTGACTGCAATCCCTCCCCAGGAAGCCCAAAGAGAAACAGGATGCTCTTGAAAAATCCCAGCCCTCAGCACTTGAATGGTTTCAGAGCAAAAATCTGGACGAGAACAGCAGCCCCGTTTGAGGCTCAGCAAAGCACAGCCTGGGAAAACCAAAGCCAGGAGATGAATTCGCAGCTTTTACAGAAGGCCTCTGCACAGCAGAAGCATCCTCACTTCCAACACCCTGGATTTTTCCCCTCCATCTCCAGCACTGCCTCCCATCTCCCCGTGCTCTCCTCTCGCCCAGGCACCTTTCCCACCCATTCCGTGACCTCCCAACGCCTCTGTCTTTCTCTGTGTTTGTGTGGCAGATGGTACCTCGGAAACATCGTCCCAGACGCGTCACCTGCATATCCTGCTCTTCTTCCTCTGCTGTCACATGACTGCTCCAGCTGCCTGAGGCACTTTTGGACCTCCAAAGCCCTTTCAGCCTGCCTCCCTTCTGCTGTTAAATCCTGCTCCTGCAAGAGAAGTGACAGCCACTTGCTCTCCCCTCTCTGGCATCTTACCTGCATCTTCCTGAGCTGGTGGGAACTGTCGCCATCAGCCCCGGCTGCACTCCACTCCAAGTGTTCTCCTGGCACGGGCGCAGCTCTGGGTGTGCTTGGTGCGTACCGTGCTTCCTGAAGGAGAACAGCAACAATCAAAGCGACTCCTGGGCAGTGTCCTGCTGGGAGAGCCGATCTGAAGGCAAGTTTGCTGCAGGTCCTGAGGCCGGCTGGTCCAGGGCTGCTCCCTGTCCCCCAGCTCGGCCACAGGTCCCACGTCTGGCTCCTTCCATTCCAACAGGATTTTGGAAAGCCCGCTCCCAGCTGTGAGCGCCAGCCCACGGGCACGGGGCACAAACAGCCCCCTCCCCCGAGGGCCCCAGCCCCCAACTGGCCTCTGTCCCCAAACCGCTAAAACTTCCAAACAGGCTCTCCCTCCAACTACCTGCCGTTTTAAGAAAACAAACTGTATGCTCCCAGACTCAGTAGGCTGACTAAGACTCTCAGAGGGTGATTTGGGATTCAATTCCAGAACAAAACAATATCCATTACAGAATCTCAGCCACCACCTCCATCATCGTCATCGCTGACCCACAAAAGCTGCCTTGTAAAAAATCTTACAGCTGATTAAAATTACCCTCTCCTCCCCAAATCTTTGTCCTTCTCATACCCTCAGCCTACTGCAGTAATAATCACATCACTATTCTGTAATTACCACCAATCTGAAACCCCTCCGACACATCATTCCCTGATGTGACTGACAGTACTGTTGAAAAGGGAGAACCATCACTAACCACGCACCCACCTGTTAGTCGTCCTGTCTCTGTGACCGACCACATCTACATGGCTATCTCTGCCTGACAGGAGGTGACCGGCCTGAGAAAAAAAAGAAAAAAAAACAAAAACCTTACATTGTCTTGGCTCTAGCGTAAGCAAGGAATTTATGATAGTGATACAAACAAGTTTAAGAGAAAGCAGGATAGCGGAAGAAGCAGAAAATATGGTATGTCTCACCCACCTCTAATTTCAGAGGAAGTTCCAGGGGAGGGTTTTTTTCTCTGTCTGTGGCGTCTTCTTACCACTGCACAGCCCAAGTGAGAAAACACACACCTGTGTTTTATGTAGAACTGTAAACTACAAGAGTAGAACTAGCCAGTCTACGTAATTGGACTTCTTTCCAGGACACATCGGTCACTCCTTTTACATTTCAGTGGAGAGCTTTGCGTTAAAAATCCCTAAATTCTGATACGAAAATAGCAAAACGTCACCTGTAAATCTTTGAAAGGAACAAAACATTGAAGGAAAACTGTTCATATAAACTGTAAATGACACTTTTTTTCCCTAGCTGACCAGGCCTGTCAACTATTGGCAGGAACACGAGCACCCTCACACCCATCCGTAATCCAAAGATCCTTACATGTCTCCCTGAAAGGGGACTGAAACTGCTTCTTCTACATTTACACTGATGAAAGTTATACCTTACGGTCGAGGCCGACAACATAACTGACAGTACAGCACGGAACCAACAGAATGAACATTGAACAAAGGCAAACAAAACAAAGCCATAAAAAACGGGGATGCTTTGGTGCTCAAAAAGCCCCTCCTCGTGCAAAATCAGAAGCAAGAGAGAGCCTAACCCTATCAAGTATTTTACTATTCTCTATAGAAATAGCCACCAGAAAATACAGCCGTTTTCATAACAAAGCTGCCAGCTAAATTAGATGCCCTCATTTAAGGGCAACCACTTCTGGCAGCTCTTGGAGGGGTGGGACCAGAAGAAATCCGGGCAGTTTCACGGATTAATTTTACTTCTCCATTCTTCAAAACTGTTCCCCATCTGCAGGAATGACCGGGACACCACTTCAGGGAGCAAGGCAAGAAATACTTCACTCCAACATACAGTTTTAAACCACGCCCTCGCCCACTCTCCCCAGCTCTTCTAAGAAGCCCGAATTCACCATCTGACCTAGGGCAGAGACACACACAAGAGCCACCAGCACAACCAAGTCAGACGTGCTTGGAATTCAGGCATCCTCTTTTCATGGCGCTTGCTACCCGCCCAACAGCAGCAACCCTCCAACCAAAATTTCGAACCACGTACACAGCTTTCCAACAAACAAATGTGGGGAGAGGATGTTTCTAACGTGAATGGAGTAATTCCTGTTACTTGACACAGTCACCTTTTTATTCAACAGAAAACACTAGGGTATTAAAAGAGAATCAACCACGTCCTAGCTGTGAAACAGGAAAAAAACCCCAAACACCTGATATCCCATCCAATTAGTTTCTCACTTCAACAAGTACAGTACAAAGGAGAGTATGAAAATAGAACTCAACCCGTACAGCCTCAGGACGTCGCTCAACTAACAGGCACTGAGACAATCAGACACATAGCGCAAATGAGTTAAGCTGTGCTGAGTGCACTTCCAGGAACACCAATCCGATATCTCAAAGCATCTTAAGGAGCAGACTCTGAGAATTCGGTCCCTTAGAAAAAGAAAAAACACACACTTGCCCTGTGCAGTTACTTCTCGTTTTTAACTTTAGGAAATACATGCACAAATGAAACTACAGTATTTCAAAATTAGCCAGGAAGCAAACTGTTAGGGAATGGCACTAAACAAACAGCAGGCACTCTGGACAAAGCAGGAAAAACAAACGGGGGGGAATCAATTGGGCTAATTGAGCTGGCACGATTGAAGCAAGAGCCCCCTGACACACAAAGGTCTTTATATACCACAAAAACTTGAGGGCAGCAGCTGCTCTATCATGAAGAGGCAGCCCAGAGCTCATCCTGTGCAACCAGAAACATCCTGTTCTCTTCTGAATCTCTCTCCTCGTTCTAGTTTGGGTCAGAAAAGGGGACCCTAAGGTCTGACAGCCCCCAGACACAATCACCCTCACGGTTGCCCTTTCCCCCAAATGGAACCCCTTTCAGTTTATCACAACTCCTACCGTACCTGCTTCACTGGCAAAGGCACCTGCTGGCCAAATCACCGGACTGAGGCAAGCTGGGCAACGTTGCCGCGTGCCGCGATGGCTGAAGGCAGAAGCGAAGCCGTGGGGGATACCACGCTAGGCAGAGAGCCAGCGGAAGGCAGTGAGCAAAAAGGCTCTGCCTTCAATGCTGGAACTGAGGAAGTAGCTGCAGCAAGTTAAAAAGTGGCATTCAAAGACAAATCCCAGCACACCTGACATTCCAGCCTGCATTCAGGAACACAGTAGCATTCTGCCCTTGGTTTACAAGAACCACACCGTTAAGGACCAGTAGCATAGGTTCTTCAGCACTTGGAACAAGAATTCCACATGCAACACGTGCCAACAGAAATGCCTTGGCATAGACAGCAGCAGCTCGCGAGGGCCCATTTGCACCAAGGGGTAAGCAACCCAGGACAGCAACAATTAAACTGCTTACTGGGTAGGCAGGCAGAAGTCCTCCAGGTCCCACAAGACACTGGTTAGACAACAAGGGCGGTACACCTCGGGGCATCTTTGGAGGAGCTTGGCCTGGACAATCAAAACACAGACACATTAACAAGCCATTACAAAAGAAAAGCCTTCAGCATCCACACAAGATAGCTCACACCACTTCAAACTGCCTCCTAAGGGGCTGAAGTACCTCAGATTAAGAGTCTGGGAAGAACTTTAGGGGACCACCCACCCTGCAAGCCCTCACACTTGGCCCTGCTGTCAAGTTCCATTACACATACTGCATCCACACCAGAAAAGGAAAATAGCACACAAATCTGCAAACTGTTTTTTGGTTTGGTTTGGTTTGGTTTTGGTTTTGGGGGTTTTTTTTGTTTATGAGAAGAGTGAGCTTTTGGATGTTTGAAGCAAATAAACACACACTGAAAATGAAGAGTCTCATTCATGGATTTAAAATTACAAAGCAACCATTCACTCACAGCACAGACTGGATTTGCTTTGAGATGAAGTCAAACAGAGTAAGACGCAGTACAAAAAGAAGTAGAAGCAAAAGGCACACTTCTCAAAGTTCAGAAATATTTGGATAACGTACAATTTAGTTGATCATAAAGGCACTCATGTTGGCTACCGTTAGATTTCAGACTTGCTTTCGCGTTTGGTTTCTTGGTTGCTCAAGGAACACTGTCATAGAACACTTCTGTAAGCTGGGGTCAAGGAAGCTGCAGTGAAAAAAACAAGGACTCAGCTAAAAAGTAACTTCACCACAAAAACAGACCTTGAAGAGAAAAGCAACGACCTGACCCAGAGAAAAAAAACTGAAGGAGATGGGATGCCTTCTCTGAACCAAGCTGAGATGAGAAAGGCTGAAGCCAAGTATTACGCAAAGAACAATGCACGTTGTGGTCAATTGGTTTACATCTTCCTAAGCTGCTGGTACTTCTTCAGCAGCTGTACACAGACAGCAGCTCTCACCTATAAAAGCTTACCTCATGCACTAGCACAGATACGTCTGGGTTTGACCTGCAATTACACCTCAGGAAGGGCAACTTCCTTTACGGATTCTGCTCATCAAGTAGCCCTCCTTCTCTACGCAACGGTTCACCTCAGCTAACCCAGAACTGGCAGAAAGTTCAGAGCACTTCCCACCCTCCAAAATGAGGGGAGTGGGGAGTTCCCTCAAGCTCTAAGTTTCAGCACATTTCATCTGGCATAAAAGCTTTGAAGTGTTTTACAAACACTGCTGCTCTTTCTTCAAGCATTTGAAGCAGACGAAGAATAGCAAACAGCCTTAACTGCTAGGCAATCTTGGAAATTTAACGCCTACAAACAGAGAAGCACCTTTGATGCTTTTCTGCATCAAGCAGCAGCTTCTGCACCTTCTGCAGAAGCAGCTGCTCTGCTTTCCAAAGATGAAAATACCCATCTAGGGACACAGCTCACCGCTCCTATTAAATAAAAGAGTAAGAGACTTAGTTTCTACAGCAGAGGTGTCCTTACAAACTCACACTCTCTACTAGGCAGGCTGCATACTCTGCATTGAACTCATCCCTAATCCTCTACGTGCTTATCAAGGTCAAGATTCATTTTATACTGACCTTGATAGAACGCAAGACAGCACAAAGGTGCCAGCTACTCAAAGAACTAATATAAGAGTAAATAACCAAAAATAACTTTCACAAGGATCAACTTTCACATTAAATTCAAAACCAAATTCCAGGATTAGCTTTTCGGGTTTTAAAAAAACAAACCACAAAATCTTACTGAGCTAACAATTCAGATATTCGATTTTTACATGAGACTGTTACGATTTTCTGTCACCCGCACTCTGACACCTCCTCCTTGTACAGAATACTAAACCCTGTCAGCACAGAAAGACAGTCAACTACTAAACGAATGCAACAGCATATTAGTACTGCTGCCTTTATCTAAGTAAGCAATACTTTAGAAAGTTACACTGATTATCCAACTAGTTACTAAAAAGTCAGTACCTCGCCTCTTCTATTACAGCCTTCTGCAGAAACTGCCATAGTATATTGGCAGATGCATAGACACACACTCACATTTACATACACCCACAGCCGTACTGAGAGCTGGACAAAACAAACTGAGTTTTCATTAATGAGTCTTTCAACAGGATTTCAGGAAACCAACATTGCTCGGCTGTATTCCAAAGTTATTAACTGATAACCCTCTTGAAATTAGTCTTCTTGTCTGGAATCCTTCCCTGTAACTCTTTCTGTTTGGAGATCCTCTCGTGGCAACACCTACTGGAAAGACAGGAATATTCTGTCTCATACTAGAAAAATCAAACCTAGACCAGGGCCCTACAAACAAAACAAAGGGAAGCACCGCACTAAGACCAAGAAGGGTTTCAATAGCCAAGGGAGTTCCAAGTCGTTTCAAAACAACCCCTATTTTAAACATATATACACACATATATATATATACACACGTACGTATGTATACACATATACGCACACAAGCACAGACTAGGTAGTAGGATATTTTTGAAAGAATAGAAATTGTAGGGACGTGTATACACATACACACAGATACGGACAGGAAAGGAAAACATGCTTGTAGTGGGGGGTGAGTACGCACCCACGTCTATGTGTGTGTGTATATGTGTATGTATACGCACACTCCCCTACAGACAATTTTTTCTTTAACTAGTATCCCACTACCTTTTCATGAAAAAACCTGAAGTACAGAGACAACTCTTACCAACAAGAAACATCTCCAACACCGCTCATTGCTATCTATCGATGTACTCTAGTCTTAGAAAAACAACAGCTGCTTCAAGAATTCCGTAGCAATGACTCCCAGACACACAAAGTCCAAAACCAGAAGGCGGCTCACCCCACACACGCTTCGTTTCTCAGTCTTTCCCTGAGCAACTGCTGCCGCCTGCCCCCGTCGGCTCCGACACGGCGTGGCCCCCCCACACTACCACTCCGTGCCTCCGACACGGACACCGCCGCCCCCCCGCAGGCGCCATCGCCCTCCTCGGGGCTTTCTCCGGGACCTGCCGGTCCATCGGTCCATCGCCCGGCCCCCGCTCACCTTCTCCCTCGGGGCAGGCTCAGCCGCAGCACTCTCCCCAGCACCCAAACATCTCGTTATTCTCATTCTCTGCACAGCCTATTTCCAAAATTGAAAACGTCCAGCTAGTTCTCCCACAAGGAAGGTGCCAGCACAGAACGCTGTTGCTGGCCCTCAACTTCTCTCTGCAGCCTGGTCGGAGGCCTAACACCACTGGGGATCTGCGCTTCCTTAGCGATCTAAACAGCTCATCGCTCTCATTCCCTGTACAGCCCGCTTCCAATATAGAAAACGTCCAGCTGGTTCGCCCACAAGGAAGGTGCCAGGACTGAAAGCTGTTCCTGGCCCTCACTGTCCCTTTGCAGCCTATTCACAAGCTCCGCAGCACTGGGGATCTGCGCTTGCTCGGTGAACTGAACATCTCGTTATTCTCGTTCTCTGCAAAACCTACTTCCACAACTGGAAACAGCCAGCTAGTTCTCCCACAAGGAAGGTTCCAGACAAGAGAAGGCAAGAGGGGCTTAGGAGGAAGAGGTACCACGAGACAAAGGTCACCTTTGTCTCGGCAAGAGGAGGACGAGGAGGCAACACGAGGACACAGCAGGACACAGGAGGTAAAGCAGGAGGAGGCAAAAGGCGGTAGCAGGAAAAGGAGGAGGAGGAGGCAACAGAAAGCGAAAAAGGAGGAGACCACGGGATGCCAGATGAGGCAACAGGAGGCAAGCGGAGGACGAGGCAACAGACAGCCGCAGGAGAAGGAAAAAAAGAAGGCAAGAGGAGGACGTAGCAGGACACAAGAGACAAAAGAAGGAGAACGCAACGGGAGGCAAGACAAAGAGAGAAAGGAGGAGACAACAGGATGCAACAGAAGGCAACACTAACAAAGAGAGAAGGAGGAGGCAACAGGAAGACACAGCGGGAGGAGAAATAGTGGAGGCAAGAGGAGGACACAGCAGCATGCAGGAGGTAAAGGAAGAAGCAACAAGAATCAATAGGAGAAGGAGGAGGAGGCATCAGGGTGCCACCGGAAACAACAGGAGGCAAGAGGAGTAAGAAAAAGATGAGGCACCAGGGAACGCGGGAGGACACCAGGGGTAACCTAGGAGGAGGCAAAAGGGAGCAAAAGAGGAGGAGGCAACAGCATGCCATAAGATGCATGAAGAGGAAGCAGGATAAAACAGGTAATGGAGGAGGATGAGGAGGATGTAGGAATCGGTGGAGGCAACAGGAGAAATAGGAAGCAACGTGATGAGGGAGGAGGCAAAAAGGAGGCAAAAGGAAAAGGCGTCTTTGTCCTTCCCGGGCCTCCTCTTGCCTTTTATTGCTGCCTCCTCCTCAACTTGCTTCACGCTTCTGCTCTTGCCTCCTGCTGCCTCCTCTCTCCTCCTCCTTCTCCTCTTCCTCCTCCTTCGGCCTCACGTCGTGGTTTCAGCCCAGCCGGCAGCAAAGCACCACGCAGCCGCACGCTCACTCCTCCCTCCCCGTGGCCACGCTGGGAGGAGGAGAAAATACAAAGAAAGGCTCGTGGGTCGAGACAAGGACTGCCCCACTTACGGCCACGGGCAAAAGACAGGCTCAACTTGGGGAAGAAACAAAAGCCATTTGATTTACTGCCGATCCAATCAAAACAAGGCTAAGGAGAAGTAAAAGCCCCCCTCCGAACACCTTCCCCCCAGCCCTCCCTCCTTCCCGCCTCAACTCCACTCCCGGCTCTCTCTACCTCCTCCCCCCGGCGGCGCAGGGGAACAGGCGACGGGGGTTGGGGTCAGCTCACCACACCTCGTCTCTGCCGCTCCGTCCTCCTCAGGGGGGGAGGACTCCTCACTCGTCCCCTGCTCCACCGTGGGGTCCCTCCCACGGGAGACAGTCCTTCACCAACTGCTCCCACGGGAGTCCTTTCTGCGGGCTGCAGTTCCTCACGAACTTCCCTGGCGTGAGGCCTTTCCACGGGCCGGTCTTCAGTCACACACTGCTCCAGCGCGGGCTTTCCCACGCAGTCACGGCCATTTGGGGGGGCCTCCGCTCCCCCGCTCACCTCCATGGGCTGCAGGGGGACAGCCTGCCGCCTCACCACCTCCTCCCCCTCCTTCTTCTTCCTCACCGACCTCGGGATCTGCAGAGCTGCTCCTCTCCCATTCCCATCCCCCTCCTCACTGCAGGCTCCCCCTCTTCAGGATGTTCTGCCAGAGGCGCTACCGCCGGCGCTGATTGGCTCGGCCTTCCAAGGGGCGGGTCCAACTGGGAGCCCGGGAACCTTCCAGCAGCTTCTCTCAGGAGCCACCCCTGCGGCCCCAGAAAAACCGCCCCACACAAACCCCTAACAATTTCTTTAGGGCCCACAGTTTCGCTTGGGGGGTTTAAGCCCTCAGTTTTAGGGCAGAAAGCCTCTTCTCAGGGTCCAAAGCCTCCTTTTCCCGTCCCAAAGTCTTAGTTTTGGCTTCCAGAGCCCCAGTCGGATGGGCCGCAGGCTCCGTTGCAGTTGGCAAAGGCTCCTTTTTGGAGCCCAAAGCCACCTTGTCAAGCTCCAAAGGATCCGGCCAGTTGGTTTGAGGGCCCACGCTGCATCCTGAGTTTGCAAACCCTCATTTTCATGCTCCAAACCCCTCTTCTAGGGCCCAAAGCCTCATTTTTTACCCTCCAAACCTGGGATTCTAGGGTTGAAAGCCTCCTTTTGGGGGTCCAAACCCTCGCTTTTTGGGCCCGGGGACGCATTTTGAGGGTTTTAATCGCTCTTCTAGGCTAACATGCCTCATTTTTACCTTTCAAACCTTCATTTCTAGGACAGAAAGCCACTTTTTAGAGTACGCAGCTTCCTTTATAAGGCCCAAGTACACATCTTTCTGTCCCGAAGCCTCCTTTTGACTGTCCAAATACTCCTTAGAGCGTCCCAACCCTTATTTTTCTGAACAAATCCTCATCTTGACGGTCCAAAGCTTCATTTATAAACTCCAGAGCCTCACTTCAGGCTCCACAACCTTGTTTCTAAACTCAAATTTTGAGGCTCCGAACCTCATTTTTAGGGCCCAATGCCTCATTTTCAGGGTCCAAAGAATCGTTTCCACAATCCAGCCCTTCATTTTTAGGGTCCTGAAGCCTCACTGCAAGGGCCCAAACACCCATCTTTAAGGTCCAAACCTTCCTTTTACAGCACACGCCCCACCGTTAGAGCCCCAAGCCTCATTCTTTACCTGCCAAAGCCTCCTTTTCAGGGACCATAGGCTCATTTTTAGGATCCGGTCTGCAACTAGGAGAGCCCAAGGCCTCATTTTGAGGGTCCAAATACTCAATTGGAGGGCCCAAAGCCTCATTTTGGAGGCCAAGCTCCTCGTTTAGGGTGCAAGGCGTCTCTTCTTTAACGTACAACCCCTCATTTGGAGCCTCCAAAGACCCATTTCTAGGGCGCAAAGCCTCCGGTTTTGGTACCGAAGCATCCCTTGAAGGCACAAAGCCTAATGCAGGGTTCAAAGCCTCAGTTTCATTTCCAAAGCCCCATTCTTAGGGCCCAAACCCTCCACAGGAGGGTCCAAAGGCCTCTTTTACAGCTGAGGGCCTCCCCCGGAGTGACCCAAGCCCTCTCTTTGGGGCCAAAGCCTCATGTCTTGGGGCCCTATTGAGACCAAGAGGTTCCCCTCCTTTGCAGAGCCCTAAGGGTCACGCGTAGCATCTCCCCCACCATTTTTAGTGCCCAAAGCCTCATTTGGAGGGCCAAAGTCCTCATTGTTCTGGTCCAAACCTTCTGGCCTTTTATGACCCATGCCCTTTTTTGAGGGCCCGCAGTTTCATCTGGAGGGTTTAAACCCTCAGCTTTAAGGCAGAAAGCCACTCTTTTAGGGTCCAAATTTACACTTATAGGGCAGAAAGCCTCGCTTTCCCTTCCCAAAGTCTCAGTTTTGGCTTCCAGAGCCCCATCTGAGGCTCCAAACCCTCATTTTGAGGGTCCACAGGCTCCGTTGCAGTTGGCAAAGTCTCCTCTTCAGAGCCCCAAGCCACGTTTTAAGTTGCCGAACTCGCATTTTCAGACTCCAAAGCCTCATTTTTAGGATCCGGCCAGTCGTTTTCAGGGTCCAAGCCGCATCCTGAGTTTCCAATCCCTCATTTTTATGCTCCGAACCCCTCTTTTAGGGCCCAAAGCCTCATTTTTAGAGTCCAGAGCTTTGATTCTAGCATTGAAAGCCTCCTTTTTATGGTCCAAAGCCTCATTTTGAAGGCCAGTCCCTTGCTGCGACACAGACAGGACCACCAACGGCCCTGGGTGGGAACCCAAAGGCCCATCAGGAGGTCGTGAGGGGACGAGAGAATAAACGCACAGAACAAGGCGCAGCCTTCAACAGCGCCCACCTATGGGACTCACAGAAGGCAGGAGTACAGCTTTACAGAGCTGGACCAGCCCCTCCAATAGCCCAGCCACAAAGCTTTCTAAACAAGGCAAAAACATTGACTACTTTTCTCGTCCCTACTTAAGATTCCCTGTAGAACCGGGTCTTGGCCTGACCGAGGCTGTGGGAGGGAGGAAGACGAGGGAAAACTTTGCAGGGAAAACGCCCAGACACAGTATGGCCTGGCATCAATAAAGGTAGGCACAAGCAAGCCCTTGGGAGCAAACTCTTTATTCTCTGCCTGGGGGAGCTGCCCGGGGGCTCTGTGGCCCTGGAGCCGCACACCTCCTCAGGACACCCTCCACAAGGCTCCCAGCTACCGCCCTCTTCAACGACTCGGGCTGCACGGGCTCCTCCAGGAGAAGCTTTAAACGCACTGGTCTGTGCCGGGCTCCTGCCTGGGTAGGGGGCTTGGGACCCGCTGGAGGCATGGGCTCTCTTGGAAACTGGGGGCCCATGGAGGGAAGGGTGTCTGCGGTGCTCCCTGGCCGGAGTATACGCAGAGTTTCCCGTGCGGGCACTGAAGACCTTGCTGTGGCTCCGGAGGTGGAATCCCTGGACTCCTGAAGGCCTTCTGTTGGCCGGCGAGCACCTTGCGCGGCGCCTCGGCGGAGAGATGGGAGGAGAGTACGTGAGCTCTCCTCTTTGAGTTGTCCCGCTTCCTCTGAAGGCGTGACTATTGCAGGGAGGCTGAGAGGTGGCAAGACTTCCCTTGGTTGAAGCTTCTCTGATTTTTGCTTGGACTTCCTTTCTTCCTCTAACTTCTTCCTCACCGTTTCCAGAATTTCAAGGACAATGGTTTTGGCATACCCGATCAATTCAGCATCCAGCTGCTGAACTCTGGAGATGGCGTTTTGGATGCTCTCCTTGGCAATCTCACGGCTCACTCGTGAGACATCAGCAGCGTTTTGCAGTGGTTGCAACACGGGCACCTTTGCTCTCTTGCTTGCTTCTGGGATCTGCCGTTCCGATGCTCCGGCTGGTCCTTGTCCTTCTGTCACGCCTTGAATCTTCAGGATCTCGGAAAACTGACAGCGGAAGTCCTGTTCAAACTGAGACGCTACAAAGGATGACAAGGTGGAGCTAACACGTTCAACAGCCTCTTTGGTCCTTTTGTCGACAGAAGGCTGTGAAGATGCTCTGTCGGAAGCTGCTAGTTCCGCCTCCCTCCATCTCTCTTCTCCGGATTTGCCTGCTCTGCTGGTGCTTCCCACAACAAGCTCTGAGAGCTTCTGCCTGCCTGCTGGCCCAGGCTCGGCTGCATCAGACGGGCTGGGTACCAAGTGCTCCCCAAAGCTCTCCAACACGCTCGCCACAATCTCTTGAGCCACCAGTCTGATCTTGTCCCGGCGATCCGCAGAAGTGTCCAAAGGCTCTGGCCTTCTGGCGCTGGCAAACAACCTTCCACGGACCTCATGGGGAGCCCTCCTTAAGACGCGGACGGACTGACCCAGCGCCTTCACCCGCTCCAGCACCGCCTGGACCACGGTCTCAGCCACCTCTTTAAGCTCCTGGTCTTCTGCCAGCGTAGCCCGCAGCACCGTAGGCTGTATGCTGTTAGGCGCTTCTTCTCCGGCACACGCTGCAGACTAAAAGGAGGAGCAGTTAATGAGTGAATGGGTTCCTTCACCTCCCTTTGCTTTCCTCTTCCTCCTCACAGGACCCCTGCCCAGACGAGCCCCTAGCAGTCAAGCTGGAAAAACTCTGGTTTCTCTGTAGGCCACCTGGCACACGGAGGTTTCTGGTCTCCTGCGGCCAGGAGCCAAGTGTTATGGGCACCTCTCAGAATCAAGCAGGTGCCATTTTGCTTAGAGCAAAGGGCACTGTAGCCCCCCTGGACCTCAGCACGGTGAACCAATAGCGGAGGGAAAGCTGTCGAAGGTACTGGACCAGGCCCTTCTGCCGCGGGTCCCAGCTGCTCTTGGGGCACTGCTGCCCTCTATCAGGGTGCCCTGTTTGCCCCTTTTCAGGGCCGAATGCCAGGAATGGCTGTTCTGAGAGCAGAAAAGAAAACGATCCTTCTTCTTGAGGCACCTGGCTGTTGTCTGCCAGCCCAAGGAAACGTCCTCGGGACAGGAGGCAGCCTGAAGGTCCACCGCGGGCTGCCGGCCTCGTGCAAAGTGGGGAAGAAATTGCGAGTCAAGCACAGAGACAGGCAGCAGCCGGAAACTGACATTTGCTCTTTTGCAGCTTGACAGCCTGAGTGCCACGGCAGAAGGAGCTTAACCCTTCACCCCGGCGTAGACAGCGCCCCACACTATCCAGAAATGCTTCCCAAGAGGCTGTTGCAAGGGATGGAGCCGGGCAACGTTTAACGGGACCCCCGCTAACGAGAACCGGGCAACAGCAGGCTCTCCGCTAAGCTAATCAAAGACCTCCTGGAAGAGAAAACCAACCCACGAATGGCCAAGCACCGGCACTGTCAGGTTCAGGGACACTGCATCTTCGGATGCAGAAGTCTTTGGATGAAACCAAGAGTTTTTCAACCAGGCGCGAAACCAGCACCATGGACCGTGCGGCCACTTAGTGCAGCAGGTTCGTGCTAAATGTGCGAGTCCCTGCTCAGAAGTGGCCACTGAGAGTGCCCAGGCACACTTCTGTGTCAGAAAGGGCTAGTGCCTCGTGTCTCAGAGACACAGGAAGGCAAGCAACCGCTTCTTGGTCTCTGACAGCCACCCTCAAACAAGGACACGTCGCACACCGGCCAGGCACCACCTCCTCAGCGACCAAGCACCCTTCGCAAGCCCTGAGCAGCTGTGTGCGTGTGTGGCAGCGTCCTCTCCCGAGTCCCAGGTACCAACGTGCTGCCGCACAGCAGAGGCAGCCCCCAGCATCCACCTGGCTCCTACTCACCGGCCTTCCTTTGAGAGCGGACTTTTCGGAGCTGCTCTCATTGCCTGGCTGCCTTCTCTTTCCCAGCTGCTGCTGCTGCTGGCACTTGGCCTGCTGGAGGAGGCGTTGGTCTTTTTCAAGAGCCTCCAGTCTTTCCATCGGCTTCCTGGTCACAGTCAGATGCCTGTCAAGAGAAAGGAAGGCAGCTGAGAAGGAGCAGCTCTGTCCCTCTTGCCCAGGCCATTTTCTGCTCGGCCGCTCCCATCACCCTGCTCCTGGTTACTTTGCTCCAGTAGTCCCCCTGCCTGTCCAAGGCTCCAAACACAGACTGCGCCAACGTGACTGCAGCCCGCACCGGCTCCTTCCACCACTGGCCTTTGTTTGTTTACTGGAACAGGAGGCTCCAGCACTTCTCTCAGGGACCAGGGGCCCCCTTCAAGAGCAAGCGTTACTTGGCCTTTTCTTACCTCTGCCTCCTCTTCCTCTCTCCACCTGGCAAACTCTGTCTTTGCTCCTGCGGCAGCCACTCTTGCGGGTGAGAAACGTCAGTCCCTCCCGGCAGTTTGGAGGCATCCTCTGATTGGGCCAGGTCTTGCTGAAGCTTTTTCTGAAAGGTGACATCGGGTTGTGGCTTGCTGTTGCCTGGACAAGCGCTCACGCCCCTGCATGCTGAGGCACCCCGCGGACCCAGGACAGCGATCTGCTTCAGCCACGCGACGAGGGCAGAAAAGAAATGCTTCCCCCGGGACTCCGCGTGCTTGCACGTGACTTTCCTGCCCGTGCCCACCCCTGCACCCTGCGCTAGCTCAGCTCGCAGCCCGGTACTCCTCTCCCTGCCACAAGACCCGGCCCAGCAGCACAGCCCTCACCTCTTCGGCACTGACCGCCTCCCCTCCCCAACATGCTGCAAGTAAAGCCCCAGCCCTCGGCACCGTGCCGCTGACCGGTGTCCACGAACACTCCGCTTTGCCTACCTCCTCTCGCAGGAACGTTTTCTCTGCCTCCAGCTTGAGCGTGGTCAGATACTGCCTGTACTCATTGAACTCCTTCAGAGTGCAAACCACCTATGGAGAGACGAGGGGAGAAATCCCCCGAGAACTCTCAAGCCGGCTCCGTAGGCTGCCTTCCCCAAAACGGCCCAAACCCAGCGGCGGGAGGGGAGCTGCTCCTCTGCACACCCTCCCCTCCCCTCCGCTTCGCTCCCCTCCCCTCCCCAGTGGCGGGGCCCCTGACTCCCCCCCAGCCAGGGCCGAGCGGTGCTCCTCGCCTCAGCACCAGGCCTCGCACCGGCTGCCTCCTCGACGCTCAGGCAGCGCGGGGCAGCCGGAGAAGAGCAGGAGTGGGAATTGCCAGAGGGACGCTGGCGCTACTTCTGCTCCCAGGGAAAGCAGCCCCACAGCCCTGTGCCCTCCGCCAGCAACAGGCGGCTGCAGCAAGCGCTCTGGGAACCCCGCTTGATGAGGACTGTTTTTATCAGCCCCATGCCCAAACCTACTCTGCCGTCACTGGTGATGTAACCCTCCCTCTTCAGCCTCTGCAGGTTGTCCTTGCGTTTGTGGTAGGCCCGCAGATGCGGGTCATGCAGGCTGTTGTAGTCGGTGCTCAGCAGGCGGCAGTATGGATCTCCCAGATTGAAACAGCCAGAGGGCTGGTGAAGCTGTGAGAGAGATTTTGCAGACTATGAAGGAGGAAGGAGAGAGCAGCAAAGGGGTGCCAAGCGGTACTTGTGAAAAGGTAAAGGTCCTCTGAGGACCAACACTCTTCTCCATCCTTCTGAAGCCACAGAGGACACCACAGCCGGGCTGCGGGGTCAGGCTGGGCTGGGCTAGGCTGGGCTGGGGGAGAGAAGACAAAGCCCACCAGCAAAGTAGGCATCTTAGGCCAGCAGGAAGAACTGCAGACCTTGCCAGTCCTCCTCTTTGTCTCTGCACCAGGGAGCCAGGAGCTTCCCTCTACTCCCCAGCGCTGCCAGACTGAGGGGCTGCGGCGCCCGCTGTAGAACAGGCGGCCACAAGGACTTCTCTGAATGACGGGGACCCCGTAAAAGAGGAGAGCTCTTCTACCCCTTTCTACTTCCTTTACCTTTTCCCCCAGCTTTGTCCTGCAGAAGACAGGCTTGGAGCCCGCATGCACAGGGATCTTGACCCCAAGTGGGAGGTCCAGCAGCCCAGTACCTCCTTCTGCCAGTGGCTGTCTCCTGTTCCCGAGCTAGAAAGAGGGAGACACTCATGGGCACTCAGGCACTATCTCCATAAGCCTCCTGCACGGCAGTTGCGAGAAAGGCTCTCAGAAGACTCCAACCAAGGGGAGCGCCCAGAGCGGCCCAGGCAAAAGCTGCTCTCTCCTTCCTCGCCCCTGTCCGCACAACTCCCGACCCTCCCTCAACCCACGTCCGCGTCCTTTCGCAGCAAGCCCTCCCACCTGCTTAGCCGTAAGCCAGGCTGGGCAGAGAGGCAGGACTCCCTGCAAACTCTCCCCAGCCCGACCACCTTGGGATCCCTCCCAGCTCCCCGGCCATGTCCCAGGCTCCCGCGCTGAGCCCTCTCCATCGGCCCATTGCTCACCTTTCCCCCCTTCCCCACTACGCTCAGCAGTGCGTCCACGTTTCGGACGCCAGCAGTGACACGGTGCTCCATGGCTCCTTCCAAGAGCTCTCCTGGAGCTGCGACCCTGCGCTGGCACCTCTCGCTCCAGAGGCACCCAGCTGTGGCCACCACAGCCGGTCTTCCAGCAAGCGCCTATATAGAGCAGTTGCACATTGTTGCATCATTGCATTGCTGCATCATCACGTTGCTGCACCACCGCATTGTTGCATCATCGTCTTGCCACGCCGCCGCCCAGCCGCCCCAGGGCCCACCTGCAGGCCCGTCTGGACACGCATGAGGGCCACCCGCTCTCGCTGACCCTGCTTTGAGCAGGGGGCCTCCACTCGGTGCTGACCTGCTGCCCCTTCTTCCTCCTTCTACCTCTTTTTCCCAGCTTTGGCCTTCAGGTGGCAGGGCTGGAGCTGGGCCGCCCGCGGGCGGCTGCTGCTGCTGCTGCTGCACTGGATTTGGTAGACCAGTTTTAGACCACTTCCCTGTCACGGGCAAAGCAGCCTCAACTTGGGGAATTGCACTGAATTACATTTTTGGCCCACTGCCCTCAACATCTCCTTCCTGATTTGCGTCTTGAGAAACACAGAGGACAAACGAAGGATGCAGGAAGCCCCTCTCCTCCCCTTCAGCCCAGACACCTCTCTGTCCCCTCCTCAGTCTCCCCTGCCCTCGTTTCTGCTGCGCGTCACCCTCTGTGACACCCTCCCAGTGCCTCCCGGGAGGTGACGGGCGGCGCAGGACGTTCTGCATCGGTGCAGGGAGCACCTCAGTGCCGCCTGCTGCTTCTGACCCATCAGCTTCCTCCCACACCAGTGACCTCACCGCACCCCAGCAATGTCACCTGCCACCGCACCACCCTCTTGCTTGCCTCTCTCCTCTGCCTCTGGTTCTCACAGTCCCTGCCCTCCTCCTGCTTCCCCAAGGGGCTGAGGAGCTCAGAGCTGGGGGAAAGTGGGCACAGCGCTGCTACAGAAACCTGCCGCTGGTGATTCGCGGGTTGAGTCCCCCATGGAAAGGAGGCACTGTCACCTCTGTCAGGAAGAAAATACCCTCCTGATCACTGCAACACGCTCGCTCACAGCCCACGCTGCACTTATTGGAGAGGGACCAAAAAGATCCATTCATTGCCTCTGACACTCAAACGGTTTTAGCACGGACCTGACTAGTGTTTTCCCGACCCTCTTGCAGAAGGGGATAAGGAGCCACCAACAACCGCAGCCTCTGCATCTCCAGACCCCGCTGGGGAACACACTCGGCACTTGCTTTCTGCAGAGACGCCGCTTCCTCAGCAGCGGGGGGACGGGTGTGAGCCTGGCAATATATAAAACAGTAAAAGCAGGGGCAAGCCAGTGTTACTGGTCAGCGTGTCCTGCTGGGCAATCTGAAGTTCTAGTCAAAATGACACCTCCTCTCGGAATCCACAAAGACCCTGTCCATGGTTTTTTTGTCCTGGCAAGGCAGCATAAAAAAAGAAAAAAAACTAATTTAAAGAAGCCAAGAATATTAGGCAGAACAGCGTATCTTCCAGGATTTTGTAACTTGGAACCTGCAGACCGACGCAGATGCCACTGCAAATGCAGACACCATTGCAACTACCAGCTCAGAGGCAGATACCGTTACAGATTAAGATACCATGGCAGAGGCAAAGGCCGCTGCAGATGCAGGCACCACTGCAGAGGCAGGTACCACTGCAGATGAAGATACTGTTGCAGTTAACGTTGCACACATACCGTTATGCCAAACTTTTTATAGTCCAAGATTCTGTAACTTGCATCCAAGCTCTGTGCCCCCCAGAACCATCATCTCCATCTTCTCCACCATCTCCTCCTGCCCTCAGCCACAGAAGGAAGTCTGTCTCGATAGCTTCAGTAATTTGACCAGAAGAAAGCAAGAAAACGTGTTCCTGTACTAAGGAGGAAGGGCAGGAACTCGGCAGTCATTTTCCTTTTGTTACAGTCATTAGGGATGTCCGTCCTTGCTATAAGAGAGATTCCCTTTGCAAGAACCAGGTGGCATCTCTCAGGGGAAGTTAGCTTCTAGTTCTAACTCTTGACTATTTTCTGACTTTCCTCACCTTTTGGAGCTGGGCCAGGGCCCTCTCCACATCAGACATCGCTTTTTGGAGTTAAGCAACAGTAACCCTGAGTTTCTCATGTCTACTCATTTCCGCCTTGCCCTCGTAATCCTCGGGAAGGATGCAGAAAGACTCTCAGAACTGTGACCTCTTTGTCTGGCCGGCCCAAATACATTGATTACAATACAGATTCCTCCTACATGGTCTATTTGTGCTAACCAGCCACTTAATTCACAGGCATATGAAAGCAGCTCTTCTCAGGAAAAAAAAAACCAACAACAACCATAACCAAACCCAAAACCCACTACAGATGACCAGAAGCGTCAGCTTTCAAACTGGCATTGTTTGAAAACAGAAACACTCTGCCCAGCCACAAACGCAAAGGTGTGCTTTTAGTACATAACATCAAGAAACAAGACGTTCAGTTGCGTTTCACGGTTATTGGGCCCGTTACATTGCCATGTTCACAGACACACAGAGGAAAAAAACCCCTTATAAACCTCTCTAAAGTGGGTCAGAGGAATAGCCACTCTCACAAAGATTGCTCCAGACAGAGTCAACAAGATCAACCATGAAACGCTGAGCAAATGCCCCAGCTGCAGCTTTCTCGGAGGGGTCCTCCTGTTTCTGCAGCGTTTGCATCGGCTGGCGTTCGCAAGGTGCCTTTCGAGACAATGCTGCGTGTCAAAATTCAGCCTCTTGTTGGTACGTCTTTGACCTGGACTTGGAAGAGTGACCACAATGTACAACTCATCAATCCACACAAAATCAAGGACACCAGTATTTGCATTCTCCAGCCCCTCCAGTCCCTGTGGATGAAAAACAAACACCCCCGCCCCCATGTTCCTGTGAAGAAGCGATGGGCCAAACTAATCCTCTCCTGCTGCCCTAGCATGCACTAGTCTAATTAGACATTGTTTTATTGGGCTTGCAGAGAAAGAGAGCCTTGGGACAAGCTGAAGGCTGTCCAGGATTTTCTGCACTTTTCAGCGTTTACGGTTTATATCCAGTTTGGTGTAAGTAAAGACTGAAAAAAGAAATGGAGAAGGCTGATGAATGGTGAGTAAGCATTACTGTAAAGGTGGATAATTATTATTAGGATGGTGACAGTTTTTTATCAGAAATAAAATTCTATTATTATAAATAAACACCGTTATGAAGAGGAAGCCTTGCCTTTTCTGTCGACTGCTAATTGGGTATTGCTCTTATCGTTCCCTGACTCCTTGGAAATCACGAACGCATGCGCACCACAAGGCATGTCTCGTTATTTTGGGAACGTGTTATTTCCCACTGAGTACCAAGACGACAGCTCTTAATTGTACGTCCTGAGAGCAGCCTCCACCGACTGTCCCCTGCTGCGCACCAACACGAACAGCACTGTGCTCTCCCCTGCCCATCTCCACGCTCCGGAGCAGCTGTTCACACACCCCTGCCCGGGCCATGCTGCCTCAAAATTCCTCCTGTGCTGCTCAAGGCTGTGAAAACTGTCACGCTACAGCTGTACCCAGATCACTGTTCCTCATTCTGAGCGAGACCGCCTGGTCCTGTGTATTCCCACCTGTCTACAGCAGCTGTTGCCTTCTGTCTTGTAAGCGTTTTGGAAAAGTACCCCTTTTTTCCTGAATACCCTCTTTGACCTCACTACAGGACAGGTCCCCAGTCCACCACCACGGCTGGTAAAGGCCGTAGCGATACAGAATTGCGCAGGGATGACAAATACCCAGTGGTCCAGCTCGCTTCAATTGTTTAAGACAAGGCTTTTGGCTAGAACACAGTCGAGAAAATTTAAAACCTAACACTCCCATCTGGACCGGCAGCTCTTTCTTCATCAGTTCTTTGCATTGCTCTCATTCCTCGGGAGTACACAGCAAGCAAAGATCAGTCACAAACATGCACGAGACCGGACATCCACATACTTGCTGCCTACCCAGTAACATTAGCAAGGCCCTGCCTAAACACAAAGATTAAATTAATGTACAGATTTCCTACGCAGGAAGCAACTAAGGATCAACCAAATACAACCATCTGTTGTTACCTATTTGCACAAGAGGCACACGCTGCTTCCGCTTCTATCTTTCAGGCTGTTACCCATGAGAAAACGGAAGCACGTTTTATTGCAAGAGGAAACCTTCAATTGGAAAGCCAGTTCATGGCCTGGTTTGCCTCTCTATGCACGTATCTAGTGAACAGCCGAGGAAACGTTACACGAGCAATTAGCAAAGCAAACCCAGGACACCTCAAGAGGTCCCGCAACTACACCAGTCTGTCTTTCCTTTTCACCCCAGTTCCCAAAGCACCAAGGCAGGAGCAGGCAGGGCACTCATGCGCTCGGCTCACACCAGGGAGGAGAGAGCAGGAGCAGCCCTCTGTCACCCAGGCTTAGCAACAACAATTTCTGCTCTCATCTGGGGCTTAGTCCATGTGTAGTCATACGTGTGAGTTATGGCCTAGCCATGGTGATACTGCTCAGCTCAGGGTTCAACATGAGACCTTGTCCTTTAAGGAGGACCATTACTCCATAGCTTCACTAGGCAAGCCTGATTACTTTGTATAAACTATGCATGCTTTGCTGAGGACCCCACCCTTGAAGAAGGAACTAAAGACTGATAAAAAGGAAACATCCTGCTCCAGAAGGCCCCCGAAGATTGCCAAAGAAGCATGAACCAGTGTCCTGATTTCAGCCGGGACAGAGTTAATTGTCTTCCTAGTAGCTGGTACAGTGCTGTGCTTTGAGTTCAGTATGCAAAGAATGTTGATAACACTGATGGTTTCAGTTGTTGCTAAGTAGTGTTTAGTCTAAAGTCAAGGATTTTTCAGCTTCTCATCCCCAGCCAGTGAGAAAGCGGGAGGGGCACAAGAAGTTGGGAGGGGACGGAGCCAGGGCAGCTGACCCAAACTGGCCAACAGGGTATCCCATACCATGTGAAGTCACATCTAGTATAGGAACTGGGGGGAGCGGGGGCGGGGGATCGCCGCTCGGGGACTAGCTGGGTGTCGATCGATCGGCGGGTGGTGAGCGATTGCACTGCGCATCATTTGTACATTCCGATCCTTTCATTATTGCTGTTGTCATTTTATTAGTGTTATCATTATCGTTATTAGTTCCTTCTTTTCGGTTCTATTAAACCACTCCTATCTCAACTCATGAGTTTTACTTCTTTTCCCGATTTGCTCCCCCATCCCACTGGGTGGAGGGGAGTGAGTGAGCGGCTGCGTGGTGCTCAAGTTGCTGGCTGGGGTTAAACCATGACAATCTCCCTCCGAACAAGGGAAAAATAACATCAGAAACTCTCAACCGGACACAACAAGAGCTTGAACTCTTTGAAACCCGACACAGAAGATGTCTCTATGAACTACTTTTTAAACCTACTTTTTAACAACCAAAACACTTTAGTACGCTTTAGTGGTACGCTTCAGACAACCCTGATTAATTGCAAGAAATCACACGAGATCATCTGAACGCCACTTTGAAGGCTGTTTAATGTTTAAGCAAGTTGGGAAGAGATTTTGTCAGCCAGGAGTCCATCAGTTAGCACTTGCATCTTCAAGGGAACCAAGTTTTGTAACACAAGACGGGTATTTTTATCCCTAAACCCATTTACTCTCAGCAGGGGAAGGTAATTCACTGTATACTAGCACTCAGCCGTTCACACACACTTCCCCACTTTTACAAAAAAAAAACCCCAACATGTTGCACTAAGCAGTATTTCAGATGGAAGGCAAATGTAGGTAATCCCTCCCGAAATAGAGGCAGCTCAAAGCAATTGCCCTCCTGTCCCACAGGGAGCATCCCAACAGAAGACTGAGCTCCCCAACAGGTCTTGCGTGACTGCAATCCCTCCCCAGGAAGCCCAAAGAGAAATAGGATGCTCTTGAAAAATCCCAGCCCTCAGCACTTGAATGGTTTCAGAGCAAAAATCTGGACGAGAACAGCAGCCCCATTTGAGGCTCAGCAAAGCACAGCCTGGGAAAACGAAAGCCAGGAGATGAATTCGCAGCTTTTACAGAAGGCCTCTGCACAGCAGAAGCATCCTCACTTCCAACACCCTGGATTTTTCCCCTCCATCTCCAGCACTGCCTCCCATCTCCCCGTGCTCTCCTCTCGCCCACGCACCTTTCCCACCCATTCCGTGACCTCCCAACGCCTCTGTCTTTCTCTGTGTTTGTGTGGCAGATGGTACCTCGGAAACATCGTCCCAGACGCGTCACCTGCATCTCCTGCTCTTCTTCCTCTGCTGTCACATGACTGCTCCAGCTGCCTGAGGCACTTTTGGACCTCCAAAGCCCTTTCAGCCTGCCTCCCTTCTGCTGTTAAATCCTGCTCCTGCAAGAGAATTGACAGCCACTTGCTCTCCCCTCTCTGGCATCTTACCTGCATCTTCCTGAGCTGGTGGGAACTGTCGCCATCAGCCCCGGCTGCACTCCACTCCAAGTCTTCTCCTGGCACGGGCGCAGCTCTGGGTGTGCTTGGTGCGTACCGTGCTTCCTGAAGGAGAACAGCAACAATCAAAGCGACTCCTGGGCAGTGTCCTGCTGGGAGAGCCGATCTGAAGGCAAGTTTGCTGCAGGTCCTGAGGCCGGCTGGTCCAGGGCTGCTCCCTGTCCCCCAGCTCGGCCACAGGTCCCACGTCTGGCTCCTTCCATTCCAACAGGATTTTGGAAAGCCCGCTCCCAGCTGTGAGCGCCAGCCCACGGGCACGGGGCACAAACAGCCCCCTCCCCCGAGGGCCCCAGCCCCCAACTGGCCTCTGTCCCCAAACCGCTAAAACTTCCAAACAGGCTCTCCCTCCAACTACCTGCCGTTTTAAGAAAACAAACTGTATGCTCCCAGACTCAGTAGGCTGACTAAGACTCTCAGAGGGTGATTTGGGATTCAATTCCAGAACAAAACAATATCCATTACAGAATCTCAGCCACCACCTCCATCATCGTCATCGCTGACCCACAAAAGCTGCCTTGTAAAAAATCTTACAGCTGATTAAAATTACCCTCTCCTCCCCAAATCTTTGTCCTTCTCATACCCTCAGCCTACTGCAGTAATAATCACATCACTATTCTGTAATTACCACCAATCTGAAACCCCTCCGACACATCATTCCCTGATGTGACTGACAGTACTGTTGAAAAGGGAGAACCATCACTAACCACGCACCCACCTGTTAGTCGTCCTGTCTCTGTGACCGACCACATCTACATGGCTATCTCTGCCTGACAGGAGGTGACCGGCCTGAGAAAAAAAAGAAAAAAAACCAAAAACCTTACATTGTCTTGGCTCTAGCGTAAGCAAGGAATTTATGATAGTGATACAAACAAGTTTAAGAGAAAGCAGGATAGCGGAAGAAGCAGAAAATATGATATGTCTCACCCACCTCTAATTTCAGAGGAAGTTCCAGGGGAGGGTTTTTTTCTCTGTCTGTGGCGTCTTCTTACCACTGCACAGCCCAAGTGAGAAAACACACACCTGTGTTTTATGTAGAACTGTAAACTACAAGAGTAGAACTAGCCAGTCTACGTAATTGGACTTCTTTCCAGGACACATCGGTCACTCCTTTTACATTTCAGTGGAGAGCTTTGCGTTAAAAATCCCTAAATTCTGATACGAAAATAGCAAAACGTCACCTGTAAATCTTTGAAAGGAACAAAACATTGAAGGAAAACTGTTCATATAAACTGTAAATGACACTTTTTTTCCCTAGCTGACCAGGCCTGTCAACTATTGGCAGGAACACGAGCACCCTCACACCCATCCGTAATCCAAAGATCCTTACATGTCTCCCTGAAAGGGGACTGAAACTGCTTCTTCTACATTTACACTGATGAAAGTTATACCTTACGGTCGAGGCCGACAACATAACTGACAGTACAGCACGGAACCAGCAGAATGAACATTGAACAAAGGCAAACAAAACAAAGCCATAAAAAACGGGGATGCTTTGGTGCTCAAAAAGCCCCTCCTCGTGCAAAATCAGAAGCAAGAGAGAGCCTAACCCTATCAAGTATTTTACTATTCTCTATAGAAATAGCCACCAGAAAATACAGCCGTTTTCATAACAAAGCTGCCAGCTAAATTAGATGCCCTCATTTAAGGGCAACCACTTCTGGCAGCTCTTGGAGGGGTGGGACCAGAAGAAATCCGGGCAGTTTCACGGATTAATTTTACTTCTCCATTCTTCAAAACTGTTCCCCATCTGCAGGAATGACCGGGACACCACTTCAGGGAGCAAGGCAAGAAATACTTCACTCCAACATACAGTTTTAAACCACGCCCTCGCCCACTCTCCCCAGCTCTTCTAAGAAGCCCGAATTCACCATCTGACCTAGGGCAGAGACACACACAAGAGCCACCAGCACAACCAAGTCAGACGTGCTTGGAATTCAGGCATCCTCTTTTCATGGCGCTTGCTACCCGCCCAACAGCAGCAACCCTCCAACCAAAATTTCGAACCACGTACACAGCTTTCCAACAAACAAATGTGGGGAGAGGATGTTTCTAACGTGAATGGAGTAATTCCTGTTACTTGACACAGTCACCTTTTTATTCAACAGAAAACACTAGGGTATTAAAAGAGAATCAACCACGTCCTAGCTGTGAAACAGGAAAAAAACCCCAAACACCTGATATCCCATCCAATTAGTTTCTCACTTCAACAAGTACAGTACAAAGGAGAGTATGAAAATAGAACTCAACCCGTACAGCCTCAGGACGTCGCTCAACTAACAGGCACTGAGACAATCAGACACATAGCGCAAATGAGTTAAGCTGTGCTGAGTGCACTTCCAGGAACACCAATCCGATATCTCAAAGCATCTTAAGGAGCAGACTCTGAGAATTCGGTCCCTTAGAAAAAGAAAAAACACACACTTGCCCTGTGCAGTTACTTCTCGTTTTTAACTTTAGGAAATACATGCACAAATGAAACTACAGTATTTCAAAATTAGCCAGGAAGCAAACTGTTAGGGAATGGCACTAAACAAACAGCAGGCACTCTGGACAAAGCAGGAAAAACAAACGGGGGGGGGGAATCAATTGGGCTAATTGAGCTGGCATGATTGAAGCAAGAGCCCCCTGACACACAAAGGTCTTTATATACCACAAAAACTTGAGGGCAGCAGCTGCTCTATCATGAAGAGGCAGCCCAGAGCTCATCCTGTGCAACCAGAAACATCCTGTTCTCTTCTGAATCTCTCTCCTCGTTCTAGTTTGGGTCAGAAAAGGGGACCCTAAGGTCTGACAGCCCCCAGACACAATCACCCTCACGGTTGCCCTTTCCCCCAAATGGAACCCCTTTCAGTTTATCACAACTCCTACCGTACCTGCTTCACTGGCAAAGGCACCTGCTGGCCAAATCACCGGACTGAGGCAAGCTGGGCAACGTTGCCGCGTGCCGCGATGGCTGAAGGCAGAAGCGAAGCCGTGGGGGATACCACGCTAGGCAGAGAGCCAGCGGAAGGCAGTGAGCAAAAAGGCTCTGCCTTCAATGCTGGAACTGAGGAAGTAGCTGCAGCAAGTTAAAAAGTGGCATTCAAAGACAAATCCCAGCACACCTGACATTCCAGCCTGCATTCAGGAACACAGTAGCATTCTGCCCTTGGTTTACAAGAACCACACCGTTAAGGACCAGTAGCATAGGTTCTTCAGCACTTGGAACAAGAATTCCACATGCAACACGTGCCAACAGAAATGCCTTGGCATAGACAGCAGCAGCTCGCGAGGGCCCATTTGCACCAAGGGGTAAGCAACCCAGGACAGCAACAATTAAACTGCTTACTGGGTAGGCAGGCAGAAGTCCTCCAGGTCCCACAAGATACTGGTTAGACAACAAGGGCGGTACACCTCGGGGCATCTTTGGAGGAGCTTGGCCTGGACAATCAAAACACAGACACATTAACAAGCCATTACAAAAGAAAAGCCTTCAGCATCCACACAAGATAGCTCACACCACTTCAAACTGCCTCCTAAGGGGCTGAAGTACCTCAGATTAAGAGTCTGGGAAGAACTTTAGGGGACCACCCACCCTGCAAGCCCTCACACTTGGCCCTGCTGTCAAGTTCCATTACACATACTGCATCCACACCAGAAAAGGAAAATAGCACACAAATCTGCAAACTGTTTTTTGGTTTGGTTTGGTTTGGTTTTGGTTTTGGGGTTTTTTTTTGTTTATGAGAAGAGTGAGCTTTTGGATGTTTGAAGCAAATAAATACACACTGAAAATGAAGAGTCTCATTCATGGATTTAAAATTACAAAGCAACCATTCACTCACAGCACAGACTGGATTTGCTTTGAGATGAAGTCAAACAGAGTAAGACGCAGTACAAAAAGAAGTAGAAGCAAAAGGCACACTTCTCAAAGTTCAGAAATATTTGGATAACGTACAATTTAGTTGATCATAAAGGCACTCATGTTGGCTACCGTTAGATTTCAGACTTGCTTTCGCGTTTGGTTTCTTGGTTGCTCAAGGAACACTGTCATAGAACACTTCTGTAAGCTGGGGTCAAGGAAGCTGCAGTGAAAAAAACAAGGACTCAGCTAAAAAGTAACTTCACCACAAAAACAGACCTTGAAGAGAAAAGCAACGACCTGACCCAGAGAAAAAAAACTGAAGGAGATGGGATGCCTTCTCTGAACCAAGCTGAGATGAGAAAGGCTGAAGCCAAGTATTACGCAAAGAACAATGCACGTTGTGGTCAGTTGTTTTACATCTTCCTAAGCTGATGGTACTTCTTCAGCAGCTGTACACAGACAGCAGCTCTCACCTATAAAAGCTTACCTCATGCACTAGCACAGATACGTCTGGGTTTGACCTGCAATTACACCTCAGGAAGGGCAACTTCCTTTACGGATTCTGCTCATCAAGTAGCCCTCCTTCTCTACGCAACGGTTCACCTCAGCTAACCCAGAACTGGCAGAAAGTTCAGAGCACTTCCCACCCTCCAAAATGAGGGGAGTGGGGAGTTCCCTCAAGCTCTAAGTTTCAGCACATTTCATCTGGCATAAAAGCTTTGAAGTGTTTTACAAACACTGCTGCTCTTTCTTCAAGCATTTGAAGCAGACGAAGAATAGCAAACAGCCTTAACTGCTAGGCAATCTTTGAAATTTAACGCCTACAAACAGAGAAGCACCTTTGATGCTTTTCTGCATCAAGCAGCAGCTTCTGCACCTTCTGCAGAAGCAGCTGCTCTGCTTTCCAAAGATGAAAATACCCATCTAGGGACACAGCTCACCGCTCCTATTAAATAAAAGAGTAAGAGACTTAGTTTCTACAGCAGAGGTGTCCTTACAAACTCACACTCTCTACTAGGCAGGCTGCATACTCTGCATTGAACTCATCCCTAATCCTCTACGTGCTTATCAAGGTCAAGATTCATTTTATACTGACCTTGATAGAACGCAAGACAGCACAAAGGTGCCAGCTACTCAAAGAACTAATATAAGAGTAAATAACCAAAAATAACTTTCACAAGGATCAACTTTCACATTAAATTCAAAACCAAATTCCAGGATTAGCTTTTCGGGTTTTAAAAAAACAAACCACAAAATCTTACTGAGCTAACAATTCAGATATTCGATTTTTACATGAGACTGTTACGATTTTCTGTCACCCGCACTCTGACACCTCCTCCTTGTACAGAATACTAAACCCTGTCAGCACAGAAAGACAGTCAACTACTAAACGAATGCAACAGCATATTAGTACTGCTGCCTTTATCTAAGTAAGCAATACTTTAGAAAGTTACACTGATTATCCAACTAGTTACTAAAAAGTCAGTACCTCGCCTCTTCTATTACAGCCTTCTGCAGAAACTGCCATAGTATATTGGCAGATGCATAGACACACACTCACATTTACATACACCCACAGCCGTACTGAGAGCTGGACAAAACAAACTGAGTTTTCATTAATGAGTCTTTCAACAGGATTTCAGGAAACCAACATTGCTCGGCTGTATTCCAAAGTTATTAACTGATAACCCTCTTGAAATTAGTCTTCTTGTCTGGAATCCTTCCCTGTAACTCTTTCTGTTTGGAGATCCTCTCGTGGCAACACCTACTGGAAAGACAGGAATATTCTGTCTCATACTAGAAAAATCAAACCTAGACCAGGGCCCTACAAACAAAACAAAGGGAAGCACCGCACTAAGACCAAGAAGGGTTTCAATAGCCAAGGGAGTTCCAAGTCGTTTCAAAACAACCCCTATTTTAAACATATATATACACATATATATATACACACGTACGTATATATACACATATACGCACACAAGCACAGACTAGGTAGTAGGATATTTTTGAAAGAATAGAAATTGTAGGGACGTGTATACACATACACACAGATACGGACAGGAAAGGAAAACATGCTTGTAGTGGGGGGTGAGTACGCACCCACGTCTATGTGTGTGTGTATATGTGTATGTATACGCACACTCCCCTACAGACAATTTTTTCTTTAACTAGTATCCCACTACCTTTTCATGAAAAAACCTGAAGTACAGAGACAACTCTTACCAACAAGAAGCATCTCCAACACCGCTCATTGCTATCTATCGATGTACTCTAGTCTTAGAAAAACAACAGCTGCTTCAAGAATTCCGTAGCAATGACTCCCAGACACACAAAGTCCAAAACCAGAAGGCGGCTCACCCCACACACGCTTCGTTTCTCAGTCTTTCCCTGAGCAACTGCTGCCGCCTGCCCCCGTCGGCTCCGACACGGCGCGGCCCCCCCACACCACCGCTCCGTGCCTCCGACACGGACACCGCCGCCCCCCCGCAGGCGCCATCGCCCTCCTCGGGGCTTTCTCCGGGACCTGCCGGTCCATCGGTCCATCGCCCGGCCCCCGCTCACCTTCTCCCTCGGGGCAGGCTCAGCCGCAGCACTCTCCCCAGCACCCAAACATCTCGTTATTCTCATTCTCTGCACAGCCTATTTCCAAAATTGAAAACGTCCAGCTAGTTCTCCCACAAGGAAGGTGCCAGCACAGAACGCTGTTGCTGGCCCTCAACTTCTCTCTGCAGCCTGGTCGGAGGCCTAACACCGCTGGGGATCTGCGCTTCCTTAGCCATCTAAACAGCTCATCGCTCTCATTCCCTGTACAGCCCGCTTCCAATATAGAAAACGTCCAGCTGGTTCGCCCACAAGGAAGGTGCCAGGACTGAAAGCTGTTCCTGGCCCTCACTGTCCCTTTGCAGCCTATTCACAAGCTCCGCAGCACTGGGGATCTGCGCTTGCTCGGTGAACTGAACATCTCGTTATTCTCGTTCTCTGCAAAACCTACTTCCACAACTGGAAACAGCCAGCTAGTTCTCCCACAAGGAAGGTTCCAGACAAGAGAAGGCAAGAGGGGCTTAGGAGGAAGAGGTACCACGAGACAAAGGTCACCTTTGTCTCGGCAAGAGGAGGACGAGGAGGCAACACGAGGACACAGCAGGACACAGGAGGTAAAGCAGGAGGAGGCAAAAGGCGGTAGCGGGAAAAGGAGGAGGAGGAGGAGGCAACAGAAAGCGAAAAAGGAGGAGACCACGGGATGCCAGATGAGGCAACAGGAGGCAAGCGGAGGACGAGGCAACAGACAGCCGCAGGAGAAGGAAAAAAAGGAGGCAAGAGGAGGACGTAGCAGGACACAAGAGACAAAAGAAGGAGGACGCAACGGGAGGCAAGACAAAGAGAGAAAGGAGGAGACAACAGGATGCAACAGAAGGCAACACTAACAAAGAGAGAAGGAGGAGGCAACAGGAAGACACAGCGGGAGGAGAAATAGTGGAGGCAAGAGGAGGACACAGCAGCATGCAGGAGGTAAAGGAAGAAGCAACAAGAATCAATAGGAGAAGGAGGAGGAGGCATCAGGGTGCCACCGGAAACAACAGGAGGCAAGAGGAGTAAGAAAAAGATGAGGCACCAGGGAACGCGGGAGGACACCAGGGGTAACCTAGGAGGAGGCAAAAGGGAGGCAAAAGGGAGCAAAAGAGGAGGAGGCAACAGCATGCCATAAGATGCATGAAGAGGAAGCAGGATAAAACAGGTAATGGAGGAGGATGAGGAGGATGTAGGAATCGGTGGAGGCAACAGGAGAAATAGGAAGCAACGTGATGAGGGAGGAGGCAAAAAGGAGGCAAAAGGAAAAGGCGTCTTTGTCCTTCCCGGGCCTCCTCTTGCCTTTTATTGCTGCCTCCTCCTCAACTTGCTTCACGCTTCTGCTCTTGCCTCCTGCTGCCTCCTCTCTCCTCCTCCTTCTCCTCTTCCTCCTCCTTCGGCCTCACGTCGTGGTTTCAGCCCAGCCGGCAGCAAAGCACCACGCAGCCGCACGCTCACTCCTCCCTCCCCGTGGCCACGCTGGGAGGAGGAGAAAATACAAAGAAAGGCTCGTGGGTCGAGACAAGGACTGCCCCACTTACGGCCACGGGCAAAAGACAGGCTCAACTTGGGGAAGAAACAAAAGCCATTTGATTTACTGCCGATCCAATCAAAACAAGGCTAAGGAGAAGTAAAAGCCCCCCTCCGAACACCTTCCCCCCAGCCCTCCCTCCTTCCCGCCTCAACTCCACTCCCGGCTCTCTCTACCTCCTCCCCCCGGCGGCGCAGGGGAACAGGCGACGGGGGTTGGGGTCAGCTCACCACACCTCGTCTCTGCCGCTCCGTCCTCCTCAGGGGGGGAGGACTCCTCACTCGTCCCCTGCTCCACCGTGGGGTCCCTCCCACGGGAGACAGTCCTTCACCAACTGCTCCCACGGGAGTCCTTTCTGCGGGCTGCAGTTCCTCACGAACTTCCCTGGCGTGAGGCCTTTCCACGGGCCGGTCTTCAGTCACACACTGCTCCAGCGCGGGCTTTCCCACGCAGTCACGGCCATTTGGGGGGGCCTCCGCTCCCCCGCTCACCTCCATGGGCTGCAGGGGGACAGCCTGCCGCCTCACCACCTCCTCCCCCTCCTTCTTCTTCCTCACCGACCTCGGGATCTGCAGAGCTGCTCCTCTCCCATTCCCATCCCCCTCCTCACTGCAGGCTCCCCCTCTTCAGGATGTTCTGCCAGAGGCGCTACCGCCGGCGCTGATTGGCTCGGCCTTCCAAGGGGCGGGTCCAACTGGGAGCCCGGGAACCTTCCAGCAGCTTCTCTCAGGAGCCACCCCTGCGGCCCCAGAAAAACCGCCCCACACAAACCCCTAACAATTTCTTTAGGGCCCACAGTTTCGCTTGGGGGGTTTAAGCCCTCAGTTTTAGGGCAGAAAGCCTCTTCTCAGGGTCCAAAGCCTCCTTTTCCCGTCCCAAAGTCTTAGTTTTGGCTTCCAGAGCCCCAGTCGGATGGGCCGCAGGCTCCGTTGCAGTTGGCAAAGGCTCCTTTTTGGAGCCCAAAGCCACCTTGTCAAGCTCCAAAGGATCCGGCCAGTTGGTTTGAGGGCCCACGCTGCATCCTGAGTTTGCAAACCCTCATTTTCATGCTCCAAACCCCTCTTCTAGGGCCCAAAGCCTCATTTTTTACCCTCCAAACCTGGGATTCTAGGGTTGAAAGCCTCCTTTTGGGGGTCCAAACCCTCGCTTTTTGGGCCCGGGGACGCATTTTGAGGGTTTTAATCGCTCTTTTAGGCTAACATGCCTCATTTTTACCTTTCAAACCTTCATTTCTAGGACAGAAAGCCACTTTTTAGAGTACGCAGCTTCCTTTATAAGGCCCAAGTACACATCTTTCTCTCCCGAAGCCTCCTTTTGACTGTCCAAATACTCCTTAGAGCGTCCCAACCCTTATTTTTCTGAACAAATCCTCATCTTGACGGTCCAAAGCTTCATTTATAAACTCCAGAGCCTCACTTCAGGCTCCACAACCTTGTTTCTAAACTCAAATTTTGAGGCTCCGAACCTCATTTTTAGGGCCCAATGCCTCATTTTCAGGGTCCAAAGAATCGTTTCCACAATCCAGCCCTTCATTTTTAGGGTCCTGAAGCCTCACTGCAAGGGCCCAAACACCCATCTTTAAGGTCCAAACCTTCCTTTTACAGCACACGCCCCACCGTTAGAGCCCCAAGCCTCATTCTTTACCTGCCAAAGCCTCCTTTTCAGGGACCATAGGCTCATTTTTAGGATCCGGTCTGCAACTAGGAGAGCCCAAGGCCTCATTTTGAGGGTCCAAATACTCAATTGGAGGGCCCAAAGCCTCATTTTGGAGGCCAAGCTCCTCGTTTAGGGTGCAAGGCGTCTCTTCTTTAACGTACAACCCCTCATTTGGAGCCTCCAAAGACCCATTTCTAGGGCGCAAAGCCTCCGGTTTTGGTACCGAAGCATCCCTTGAAGGCACAAAGCCTAATGCAGGGTTCAAAGCCTCAGTTTCATTTCCAAAGCCCCGTTCTTAGGGCCCAAACCCTCCACAGGAGGGTCCAAAGGCCTCTTTTACAGCTGAGGGCCTCCCCCGGAGTGACCCAAGCCCTCTCTTTGGGGCCAAAGCCTCATGTCTTGGGGCCCTACCGAGACCAAGAGGTTCCCCTCCTTTGCAGAGCCCTAAGGGTCACGCGTAGCATCTCCCCCACCATTTTTAGTGCCCAAAGCCTCATTTGGAGGGCCAAAGTCCTCATTGTTCTGGTCCAAACCTTCTGGCCTTTTATGACCCATGCCCTTTTTTGAGGGCCCACAGTTTCATCTGGAGGGTTTAAACCCTCAGCTTTAAGGCAGAAAGCCACTCTTTTAGGGTCCAAATTTACACTTATAGGGCAGAAAGCCTCGCTTTCCCTTCCCAAAGTCCCAGTTTTGGCTTCCAGAGCCCCACTTGAGGCTCCAAACCCTCATTTTGAGGGTCCACAGGCTCCGTTGCAGTTGGCAAAGTCTCCTCTTCAGAGCCCCAAGCCACGTTTTAAGTTGCCGAACTCGCATTTTCAGACTCCAAAGCCTCATTTTTAGGATCCGGCCAGTCGTTTTCAGGGTCCAAGCCGCATCCTGAGTTTCCAATCCCTCATTTTTATGCTCCGAACCCCTCTTTTAGGGCCCAAAGCCTCATTTTTAGAGTCCAGAGCTTTGATTCTAGCATTGAAAGCCTCCTTTTTATGGTCCAAAGCCTCATTTTGAAGGCCAGTCCCTTGCTGCGACACAGACAGGACCACCAACGGCCCTGGGTGGGAACCCAAAGGCCCATCAGGAGGTCGTGAGGGGACGAGAGAATAAACGCACAGAACAAGGCGCAGCCTTCAACAGCGCCCACCTATGGGACTCACAGAAGGCAGGAGTACAGCTTTACAGAGCTGGACCAGCCCCTCCAATAGCCCAGCCACAAAGCTTTCTAAACAAGGCAAAAACATTGACTACTTTTCTCGTCCCTACTTAAGATTCCCTGTAGAACCGGGTCTTGGCCTGACCGAGGCTGTGGGAGGGAGGAAGACGAGGGAAAACTTTGCAGGGAAAACGCCCAGACACAGTATGGCCTGGCATCAATAAAGGTAGGCACAAGCAAGCCCTTGGGAGCAAACTCTTTATTCTCTGCCTGGGGGAGCTGCCCGGGGGCTCTGTGGCCCTGGAGCCGCACACCTCCTCAGGACACCCTCCACAAGGCTCCCAGCTACCGCCCTCTTCAACGACTCGGGCTGCACGGGCTCCTCCAGGAGAAGCTTTAAACGCACTGGTCTGTGCCGGGCTCCTGCCTGGGTAGGGGGCTTGGGACCCGCTGGAGGCATGGGCTCTCTTGGAAACTGGGGGCCCATGGAGGGAAGGGTGTCTGCGGTGCTCCCTGGCCGGAGTATACGCAGAGTTTCCCGTGCGGGCACTGAAGACCTTGCTGTGGCTCCGGAGGTGGAATCCCTGGACTCCTGAAGGCCTTCTGTTGGCCGGCGAGCACCTTGCGCGGCGCCTCGGCGGAGAGATGGGAGGAGAGTACGTGAGCTCTCCTCTTTGAGTTGTCCCGCTTCCTCTGAAGGCGTGACTATTGCAGGGAGGCTGAGAGGTGGCAAGACTTCCCTTGGTTGAAGCTTCTCTGATTTTTGCTTGGACTTCCTTTCTTCCTCTAACTTCTTCCTCACCGTTTCCAGAATTTCAAGGACAATGGTTTTGGCATACCCGATCAATTCAGCATCCAGCTGCTGAACTCTGGAGATGGCGTTTTGGATGCTCTCCTTGGCAATCTCACGGCTCACTCGTGAGACATCAGCAGCGTTTTGCAGTGGTTGCAACACGGGCACCTTTGCTCTCTTGCTTGCTTCTGGCATCTGCCGTTCCGATGCTCCGGCTGGTCCTTGTCCTTCTGTCACGCCTTGAATCTTCAGGATCTCGGAAAACTGACAGCAGAAGTCCTGTTCAAACTGAGACGCTACAAAGGATGACAAGGTGGAGCTAACACGTTCAACAGCCTCTTTGGTCCTTTTGTCGACAGAAGACTGTGAAGATGCTCTGTCGGAAGCTGCTAGTTCCGCCTCCCTCCATCTCTCTTCTCCGGATTTGCCTGCTCTGCTGGTGCTTCCCACAACAAGCTCTGAGAGCTTCTGCCTGCCTGCTGGCCCAGGCTCGGCTGCATCAGACGGGCTGGGTACCAAGTGCTCCCCAAAGCTCTCCAACACGCTCGCCACAATCTCTTGAGCCACCAGTCTGATCTTGTCCCGGCGATCCGCAGAAGTGTCCAAAGGCTCTGGCCTTCTGGCGCTGGCAAACAACCTTCCACGGACCTCATGGGGAGCCCTCCTTAAGACGCGGACGGACTGACCCAGCGCCTTCACCCGCTCCAGCACCGCCTGGACCACGGTCTCAGCCACCTCTTTAAGCTCCTGGTCCTCTGCCAGCGTAGCCCGCAGCACCGTAGGCTGTATGCTGTTAGGCGCTTCTTCTCCGGCACACGCTGCAGACTAAAAGGAGGAGCAGTTAATGAGTGAATGGGTTCCTTCACCTCCCTTTGCTTTCCTCTTCCTCCTCACAGGACCCCTGCCCAGACGAGCCCCTAGCAGTCAAGCTGGAAAAACTCTGGTTTCTCTGTAGGCCACCTGGCACACGGAGGTTTCTGGTCTCCTGCGGCCAGGAGCCAAGTGTTATGGGCACCTCTCAGAATCAAGCAGGTGCCATTTTGCTTAGAGCAAAGGGCACTGTAGCCCCCCTGGACCTCAGCACGGTGAACCAATAGCGGAGGGAAAGCTGTCGAAGGTACTGGACCAGGCCCTTCTGCCGCGGGTCCCAGCTGCTCTTGGGGCACTGCTGCCCTCTATCAGGGTGCCCTGTTTGCCCCTTTTCAGGGCCGAATGCCAGGAATGGCTGTTCTGAGAGCAGAAAAGAAAACGATCCTTCTTCTTGAGGCACCTGGCTGTTGTCTGCCAGCCCAAGGAAACGTCCTCGGGACAGGAGGCAGCCTGAAGGTCCACCGCGGGCTGCCGGCCTCGTGCAAAGTGGGGAAGAAATTGCGAGTCAAGCACAGAGCCAGGCAGCAGCCGGAAACTGACATTTGCTCTTTTGCAGCTTGACAGCCTGAGTGCCACGGCAGAAGGAGCTTAACCCTTCACCCCGGCGTAGACAGCACCCCACACTATCCAGAAATGCTTCCCAAGAGGCTGTTGCAAGGGATGGAGCCGGGCAACGTTTAACGGGACCCCTGCTAACGAGAACCGGGCAACAGCAGGCTCTCCGCTAAGCTAATCAAAGACCTCCTGGAAGAGAAAACCAACCCACGAATGGCCAAGCACCGGCACTGTCAGGTTCAGGGACACTGCATCTTCGGATGCAGAAGTCTTTGGATGAAACCAAGAGTTTTTCAACCAGGCGCGAAACCAGCACCATGGACCGTGCGGCCACTTAGTGCAGCAGGTTCGTGCTAAATGTGCGAGTCCCTGCTCAGAAGTGGCCACTGAGAGTGCCCAGGCACACTTCTGTGTCAGAAAGGGCTAGTGCCTCGTGTCTCAGAGACACAGGAAGGCAAGCAACCGCTTCTTGGTCTCTGACAGCCACCCTCAAACAAGGACACGTCGCACACCGGCCAGGCACCACCTCCTCAGCGACCAAGCACCCTTCGCAAGCCCTGAGCAGCTGTGTGCGTGTGTGGCAGCGTCCTCTCCCGAGTCCCAGGTACCAACGTGCTGCCGCACAGCAGAGGCAGCCCCCAGCATCCACCCGGCTCCTACTCACCGGCCTTCCTTTGAGAGCGGACTTTTCGGAGCTGCTCTCATTGCCTGGCTGCCTTCTCTTTCCCAGCTGCTGCTGCTGCTGGCACTTGGCCTGCTGGAGGAGGCGTTGGTCTTTTTCAAGAGCCTCCAGTCTTTCCATCGGCTTCTTGGTCACAGTCAGATGCCTGTCAAGAGAAAGGAAGGCAGCTGAGAAGGAGCAGCTCTGTCCCTCTTGCCCAGGCCATTTTCTGCTCCCATCACCCTGCTCCTGGTTACTTTGCTCCAGTAGTCCCCCTGCCTGTCCAAGGCTCCAAACACAGACTGCGCCAACGTGACTGCAGCCCGCACCGGCTCCTTCCACCACTGGCCTTTGTTTGTTTACTGGAACAGGAGGCTCCAGCACTTCTCTCAGGGACCAGGGGCCCCCTTCAAGAGCAAGCGTTACTTGGCCTTTTCTTACCTCTGCCTCCTCTTCCTCTCTCCACCTGGCAAACTCTGTCTTTGCTCCTGCGGCAGCCACTCTTGCGGGTGAGAAACGTCAGTCCCTCCCGGCAGTTTGGAGGCATCCTCTGATTGGGCCAGGTCTTGCTGAAGCTTTTTCTGAAAGGTGACATCGGGTTGTGGCTTGCTGTTGCCTGGACAAGCACTCACGCCCCTGCATGCTGAGGCACCCCGCGGACCCAGGACAGCGATCTGCTTCAGCCACGCGACGAGGGCAGAAAAGAAATGCTTCCCCCGGGACTCCGCGTGCTTGCACGTGACTTTCCTGCCCGTGCCCACCCCTGCACCCTGCGCTAGCTCAGCTCGCAGCCCGGTACTCCTCTCCCTGACACAAGACCCGGCCCAGCAGCACAGCCCTCACCTCTTCGGCACTGACCGCCTCCCCTCCCCAACATGCTGCAAGTAAAGCCCCAGCCCTCGGCACCGTGCCGCTGACCGGTGTCCACGAACACTCCGCTTTGCCTACCTCCTCTCGCAGGAACGTTTTCTCTGCCTCCAGCTTGAGCGTGGTCAGATACTGCCTGTACTCATTGAACTCCTTCAGAGTGCAAACCACCTATGGAGAGACGAGGGGAGAAATCCCCCGAGAACTCTCAAGCCGGCTCCGTAGGCTGCCTTCCCCAAAACGGCCCAAACCCAGCGGCGGGAGGGGAGCTGCTCCTCTGCACACCCTCCCCTCCCCTCCGCTTCGCTCCCCTCCCCTCCCCAGTGGCGGGGCCCCTGACTCCCCCCCAGCCAGGGCCGAGCGGTGCTCCTCGCCTCAGCACCAGGCCTCGCACCGGCTGCCTCCTCGACGCTCAGGCAGCGCGGGGCAGCCGGAGAAGAGCAGGAGTGGGAATTGCCAGAGGGACGCTGGCGCTACTTCTGCTCCCAGGGCAAGCAGCCCCACAGCCCTGTGCCCTCCGCCAGCAACAGGCGGCTGCAGCAAGCGCTCTGGGAACCCCGCTTGATGAGGACTGTTTTTATCAGCCCCATGCCCAAACCTACTCTGCCGTCACTGGTGACGTAACCCTCCCTCTTCAGCCTCTGCAGGTTGTCCTTGCGTTTGTGGTAGGCCCGCAGATGCGGGTCATGCAGGCTGTTGTAGTCGGTGCTCAGCAGGCGGCAGTATGGATCTCCCAGATTGAAACAGCCAGAGGGCTGGTGAAGCTGTGCGAGAGATTTTGCAGACTATGAAGGAGGAAGGAGAGAGCAGCAAAGGGGTGCCAAGCGGTACTTGTGAAAAGGTAAAGGTCCTCTGAGGACCAACACTCTTCTCCATCCTTCTGAAGCCACAGAGGACACCACAGCCGGGCTGCGGGGTCAGGCTGGGCTGGGCTAGGCTGGGCTGGGGGAGAGAAGACAAAGCCCACCAGCAAAGTAGGCATCTTAGGCCAGCAGGAAGAACTGCAGACCTTGCCAGTCCTCCTCTTTGTCTCTGCACCAGGGAGCCAGGAGCTTCCCTCTACTCCCCAGCGCTGCCAGATTGAGGGGCTGCGGCGCCCGCTGTAGAACAGGCGGCCACAAGGACTTCTCTGAATGACGGGGACCCCGTAAAAGAGGAGAGCTCTTCTACCCCTTTCTACTTCCTTTACCTTTTCCCCCAGCTTTGTCCTGCAGAAGACAGGCTTGGAGCCCGCATGCACAGGGATCTTGACCCCAAGTGGGAGGTCCAGCAGCCCAGTACCTCCTTCTGCCAGTGGCTGTCTCCTGTTCCCGAGCTAGAAAGAGGGAGACACTCATGGGCACTCAGGCACTATCTCCATAAGCCTCCTGCACGGCAGTTGCGAGAAAGGCTCTCGGAAGACTCCAACCAAGGGGAGCGCCCAGAGCGGCCCAGGCAAAAGCTGCTCTCTCCTTCCTCGCCCCTGTCCCCACAACTCCCGACCCTCCCTCAACCCACGTCCGCGTCCTTTCGCAGCAAGCCCTCCCACCTGCTTAGCCGTAAGCCAGGCTGGGCAGAGAGGCAGGACTCCCTGCAAACTCTCCCCAGCCCGACCACCTTGGGATCCCTCCCAGCTCCCCGGCCATGTCCCAGGCTCCCGCGCTGAGCCCTCTCCATCGGCCCATTGCTCACCTTTCCCCCCTTCCCCACTACGCTCAGCAGTGCGTCCACGTTTCGGACGCCAGCAGTGACACGGTGCTCCATGGCTCCTTCCAAGAGCTCTCCTGGAGCTGCGACCCCGCGCTGGCACCTCTCGCTCCAGAGGCACCCAGCTGTGGCCACCACAGCCGGTCTTCCAGCAAGCGCCTATATAGAGCAGTTGCACATTGTTGCATCATTGCATTGCTGCATCATCACGTTGCTGCACCACCGCATTGTTGCATCATCGTCTTGCCACGCCGCCGCCCAGCCGCCCCAGGGCCCACCTGCAGGCCCGTCTGGACACGCATGAGGGCCACCCGCTCTCGCTGACCCTGCTTTGAGCAGGGGGCCTCCACTCGGTGCTGACCTGCTGCCCCTTCTTCCTCCTTCTACCTCTTTTTCCCAGCTTTGGCCTTCAGATGGCAGGGCTGGAGCTGGGCCGCCCGCGGGCGGCTGCTGCTGCTGCTGCTGCACTGGATTTGGTAGACCAGTTTTAGACCACTTCCCTGTCACGGGCAAAGCAGCCTCAACTTGGGGAATTGCACTGAATTACATTTTTGGCCCACTGCCCTCAACATCTCCTTCCTGATTTGCGTCTTGAGAAACACAGAGGACAAACGAAGGATGCAGGAAGCCCCTCTCCTCCCCTTCAGCCCAGACACCTCTCTGTCCCCTCCTCAGTCTCCCCTGCCCTCGTTTCTGCTGCGCGTCACCCTCTGTGACACCCTCCCAGTGCCTCCCGGGAGGTGACGGGCGGCGCAGGACGTTCTGCATCGGTGCAGGGAGCACCTCAGTGCCGCCTGCTGCTTCTGACCCATCAGCTTCCTCCCACACCAGTGACCTCACCGCACCCCAGCAATGTCACCTGCCACCGCACCACCCTCTTGCTTGCCTCTCTCCTCTGCCTCTGGTTCTCACAGTCCCTGCCCTCCTCCTGCTTCCCCAAGGGGCTGAGGAGCTCAGAGCTGGGGGAAAGTGGGCACAGCGCTGCTACAGAAACCTGCCGCTGGTGATTCGCGGGTTGAGTCCCCCATGGAAAGGAGGCACTGTCACCTCTGTCAGGAAGAAAATACCCTCCTGATCACTGCAACACGCTCGCTCACAGCCCACGCTGCACTTATTGGAGAGGGACCAAAAAGATCCATTCATTGCCTCTGACACTCAAATGGTTTTAGCACGGACCTGACTAGTGTTTTCCCGACCCTCTTGCAGAAGGGGATAAGGAGCCACCAACAACCGCAGCCTCTGCATCTCCAGACCCCGCTGGGGAACACACTCGGCACTTGCTTTCTGCAGAGACGCCGCTTCCTCAGCAGCGGGGGGACGGGTGTGAGCCTGGCAATATATAAAACAGTAAAAGCAGGGGCAAGCCAGTGTTACTGGTCAGCGTGTCCTGCTGGGCAATCTGAAGTTCTAGTCAAAATGACACTTCCTCTCGGAATCCACAAAGACCCTGTCCATGGTTTTTTTGTCCTGGCAAGGCAGCATAAAAAAAGAAAAAAAACTAATTTAAAGAAGCCAAGAATATTAGGCAGAACAGCGTATCTTCCAGGATTTTGTAACTTGGAACCTGCAGACCGACGCAGATGCCACTGCAAATGCAGACACCATTGCAACTACCAGCTCAGAGGCAGATACCGTTACAGATTAAGATACCATGGCAGAGGCAAAGGCCGCTGCAGATGCAGGCACCACTGCAGAGGCAGGTACCACTGCAGATGAAGATACTGTTGCAGTTAACGTTGCACACATACCGTTATGCCAAACTTTTTATAGTCCAAGATTCTGTAACTTGCATCCAAGCTCTGTGCCCCCCAGAACCATCATCTCCATCTTCTCCACCATCTCCTCCTGCCCTCAGCCACAGAAGGAAGTCTGTCTCGATAGCTTCAGTAATTTGACCAGAAGAAAGCAAGAAAACGTGTTCCTGTACTAAGGAGGAAGGGCAGGAACTCGGCAGTCATTTTCCTTTTGTTACAATCATTAGGGATGTCCGTCCTTGCTATAAGAGAGATTCCCTTTGCAAGAACCAGGTGGCATCTCTCAGGGGAAGTTAGCTTCTAGTTCTAACTCTTGACTATTTTCTGACTTTCCTCACCTTTTGGAGCTGGGCCAGGGCCCTCTCCACATCAGACATCGCTGTTTGGAGTTAAGCAACAGTAACCCTGAGTTTCTCATGTCTACTCATTTCTGCCTTGCTCTCGTAATCCTCGGGAAGGATGCAGAAAGACTCTCAGAACTGTGACCTCTTTGTCTGGCCGGCCCAAATACATTGATTACAATACAGATTCCTCCTACATGGTCTATTTGTGCTAACCAGCCACTTAATTCACAGGCATATGAAAGCAGCTCTTCTCAGGAAAAAAAAAAACAACAACAACCATAACCAAACCCAAAACCCACTACAGATGACCAGAAGCGTCAGCTTTCAAACTGGCATTGTTTGAAAACAGAAACACTCTGCCCAGCCACAAACGCAAAGGTGTGCTTTTAGTACATAACATCAAGAAACAAGACGTTCAGTTGCGTTTCACGGTTATTGGGCCCGTTACATTGCCATGTTCACAGACACACAGAGGAAAAAAAACCCTTATAAACCTCTCTAAAGTGGGTCAGAGGAATAGCCACTCTCACAAAGATTGCTCCAGACAGAGTCAACAAGGTCAACCATGAAACGCTGAGCAAATGCCCCAGCTGCAGCTTTCTCGGAGGGGTCCTCCTGTTTCTGCAGCGTTTGCATCGGCTGGCGTTCGCAAGGTGCCTTTCGAGACAATGCTGCGTGTCAAAATTCAGCCTCTTGTTGGTACGTCTTTGACCTGGACTTGGAAGAGTGACCACAATGTACAACTCATCAATCCACACAAAATCAAGGACACCAGTATTTGCATTCTCCAGCCCCTCCAGTCCCTGTGGATGAAAAACAAACACCCCCGCCCCCATGTTCCTGTGAAGAAGCGATGGGCCAAACTAATCCTCTCCTGCTGCCCTAGCATGCACTAGTCTAATTAGACATTGTTTTATTGGGCTTGCAGAGAAAGAGAGCCTTGGGACAAGCTGAAGGCTGTCCAGGATTTTCTGCACTTTTCAGCGTTTACGGTTTATATCCAGTTTGGTGTAAGTAAAGACTGAAAAAAGAAATGGAGAAGGCTGATGAATGGTGAGTAAGCATTACTGTAAAGGTGGATAATTATTATTAGGATGGTGACAGTTTTTTATCAGAAATAAAATTCTATTATTATAAATAAACACCGTTATGAAGAGGAAGCCTTGCCTTTTCTGTCGACTGCTAATTGGGTATTGCTCTTATCGTTCCCTGACTCCTTGGAAATCACGAACGCATGCGCACCACAAGGCATGTCTCGTTATTTTGGGAACGTGTTATTTCCCACTGAGTACCAAGACGACAGCTCTTAATTGTACGTCCCGAGAGCAGCCTCCACCGACTGTCCCCTGCTGCGCACCAACACAAACAGCACTGTGCTCTCCCCTGCCCATCTCCACGCTCCGGAGGAGCTGTTCACACACCCCTGCCCGGGCCATGCTGCCTCAAAATTCCTCCTGTGCTGCTCAAGGCCCTGAAAACTGTCACGCTACAGCTGTACCCAGATCACTGTTCCTCATTCTGAGCGAGACCGCCTGGTCCTGTGTATTCCCACCTGTCTACAGCAGCTGTTGCCTTCTGTCTTGTAAGCGTTTTGGAAAAGTACCCCTTTTTTCCTGAATACCCTCTTTGACCTCACTACAGGACAGGTCCCCAGTCCACCACCACGGCTGGTAAAGGCCGTAGCGATACAGAATTGCGCAGGGATGACAAATACCCAGTGGTCCAGCTCGCTTCAATTGTTTAAGACAAGGCTTTTGGCTAGAACACAGTCGAGAAAATTTAAAACCTAACACTCCCATCTGGACCGGCAGCTCTTTCTTCATCAGTTCTCTGCATTGCTCTCATTCCTCGGGAGTACACAGCAAGCAAAGATCAGTCACAAACATGCACGAGACCGGACATCCACATACTTGCTGCCTACCCAGTAACATTAGCAAGGCCCTGCCTAAACACAAAGATTAAATTAATGTACAGATTTCCTACGCAGGAAGCAACTAAGGATCAACCAAATACAACCATCTGTTGTTACCTATTTGCACAAGAGGCACACGCTGCTTCCGCTTCTATCTTTCAGGCTGTTACCCATGAGAAAACGGAAGCACGTTTTATTGCAAGAGGAAACCTTCAATTGGAAAGCCAGTTCATGGCCTGGTTTGCCTCTCTATGCACGTATCTAGTGAACGGCCGAGGAAACGTTACACGAGCAATTAGCAAAGCAAACCCAGGACACCTCAAGAGGTCCCGCAACTACACCAGTCTGTCTTTCCTTTTCACCCCAGTTCCCAAAGCACCAAGGCAGGAGCAGGCAGGGCACTCATGCGCTCGGCTCACACCAGGGAGGAGAGAGCAGGAGCAGCCCTCTGTCACCCAGGCTTAGCAACAACAATTTCTGCTCTCATCTGGGGCTTAGTCCATGTGTAGTCATACGTGTGAGTTATGGCCTAGCCATGGTGATACTGCTCAGCTCAGGGTTCAACATGAGACCTTGTCCTTTAAGGAGGACCATTACTCCATAGCTTCACTAGGCAAGCCTGATTACTTTGTATAAACTATGCATGCTTTGCTGAGGACCCCACCCTTGAAGAAGGAACTAAAGACTGATAAAAAGGAAACATCCTGCTCCAGAAGGCCCCCGAAGATTGCCAAAGAAGCATGAACCAGTGTCCTGATTTCAGCCGGGACAGACTTAATTGTCTTCCTAGTAGCTGGTACAGTGCTGTGCTTTGAGTTCAGTATGCAAAGAATGTTGATAACACTGATGGTTTCAGTTGTTGCTAAGTAGTGTTTAGTCTAAAGTCAAGGATTTTTCAGCTTCTCATCCCCAGCCAGTGAGAAAGCGGGAGGGGCACAAGAAGTTGGGAGGGGACGGAGCCAGGGCAGCTGACCCAAACTGGCCAACAGGGTATCCCATACCATGTGAAGTCACATCTAGTATAGGAACTGGGGGGAGCGGGGGCGGGGGATCGCCGCTCGGGGACTAGCTGGGTGTCGATCGATCGGCGGGTGGTGAGCGATTGCACTGCGCATCATTTGTACATTCCGATCCTTTCATTATTGCTGTTGTCATTTTATTAGTGTTATCATTATCGTTATTAGTTCCTTCTTTTCGGTTCTATTAAACCACGCCTATCTCAACTCATGAGTTTTACTTCTTTTCCCGATTTGCTCCCCCATCCCACTGGGTGGAGGGGAGTGAGTGAGCGGCTGCGTGGTGCTCAAGTTGCTGGCTGGGGTTAAACCATGACAATCTCCCTCCGAACAAGGGAAAAATAACATCAGAAACTCTCAACCGGACACAACAAGACCTTGAACTCTTTGAAACCCGACACAGAAGATGTCTCTATGAACTACTTTTTAAACCTACTTTTTAACAACCAAAACACTTTAGTACGCTTTAGTGGTACGCTTCAGACAACCCTGATTAATTGCAAGAAATCACACGAGATCATCTGAACGCCACTTTGAAGGCTGTTTAATGTTTAAGCAAGTTGGGAAGAGATTTTGTCAGCCAGGAGTCCATCAGTTAGCACTTGCATCTTCAAGGGAACCAAGTTTTGTAACACAAGACGGGTATTTTTATCCCTAAACCCATTTACTCTCAGCAGGGGAAGGTAATTCACTGTATACTAGCACTCAGCCGTTCACACACACTTCCCCACTTTTACAAAAAAAAAAACCCAACATGTTGCACTAAGCAGTATTTCAGATGGAAGGCAAATGTAGGTAATCCCTCCCGAAATAGAGGCAGCTCAAAGCAATTGCCCTCCTGTCCCACAGGGAGCATCCCAACAGAAGACTGAGCTCCCCAACAGGTCTTGCGTGACTGCAATCCCTCCCCAGGAAGCCCAAAGAGAAATAGGATGCTCTTGAAAAATCCCAGCCCTCAGCACTTGAATGGTTTCAGAGCAAAAATCTGGACGAGAACAGCAGCCCCGTTTGAGGCTCAGCAAAGCACAGCCTGGGAAAACCAAAGCCAGGAGATGAATTCGCAGCTTTTACAGAAGGCCTCTGCACAGCAGAAGCATCCTCACTTCCAACACCCTGGATTTTTCCCCTCCATCTCCAGCACTGCCTCCCATCTCCCCGTGCTCTCCTCTCGCCCACGCACCTTTCCCACCCATTCCGTGACCTCCCAACGCCTCTGTCTTTCTCTGTGTTTGTGTGGCAGATGGTACCTCGGAAACATCGTCCCAGACGCGTCACCTGCATCTCCTGCTCTTCTTCCTCTGCTGTCACATGACTGCTCCAGCTGCCTGAGGCACTTTTGGACCTCCAAAGCCCTTTCAGCCTGCCTCCCTTCTGCTGTTAAATCCTGCTCCTGCAAGAGAAGTGACAGCCACTTGCTCTCCCCTCTCTGGCATCTTACCTGCATCTTCCTGAGCTGGTGGGAACTGTCGCCATCAGCCCCGGCTGCACTCCACTCCAAGTCTTCTCCTGGCACGGGCGCAGCTCTGGGTGTGCTTGGTGCGTACCGTGCTTCCTGAAGGAGAACAGCAACAATCAAAGCGACTCCTGGGCAGTGTCCTGCTGGGAGAGCCGATCTGAAGGCAAGTTTGCTGCAGGTCCTGAGGCCGGCTGGTCCAGGGCTGCTCCCTGTCCCCCAGCTCGGCCACAGGTCCCACGTCTGGCTCCTTCCATTCCAACAGGATTTTGGAAAGCCCGCTCCCAGCTGTGAGCGCCAGCCCACGGGCACGGGGCACAAACAGCCCCCTCCCCCGAGGGCCCCAGCCCCCAACTGGCCTCTGTCCCCAAACCGCTAAAACTTCCAAACAGGCTCTCCCTCCAACTACCTGCCGTTTTAAGAAAACAAACTGTATGCTCCCAGACTCAGTAGGCTGACTAAGACTCTCAGAGGGTGATTTGGGATTCAATTCCAGAACAAAACAATATCCATTACAGAATCTCAGCCACCACCTCCATCATCGTCATCGCTGACCCACAAAAGCTGCCTTGTAAAAAATCTTACAGCTGATTAAAATTACCCTCTCCTCCCCAAATCTTTGTCCTTCTCATACCCTCAGCCTACTGCAGTAATAATCACATCGCTATTCTGTAATTACCACCAATCTGAAACCCCTCCGACACATCATTCCCTGATGTGACTGACAGTACTGTTGAAAAGGGAGAACCATCACTAACCACGCACCCACCTGTTAGTCGTCCTGTCTCTGTGACCGACCACATCTACATGGCTATCTCTGCCTGACAGGAGGTGACCGGCCTGAGAAAAAAGAGAAAAAAAACCAAAAACCTTACATTGTCTTGGCTCTAGCGTAAGCAAGGAATTTATGATAGTGATACAAACAAGTTTAAGAGAAAGCAGGGTAGCGGAAGAAGCAGAAAATATGATATGTCTCACCCACCTCTAATTTCAGAGGAAGTTCCAGGGGAGGGTTTTTTTCTCTGTCTGTGGTGTCTTCTTACCACTGCACAGCCCAAGTGAGAAAACACACACCTGTGTTTTATGTAGAACTGTAAACTACAAGAGTAGAACTAGCCAGTCTACGTAATTGGACTTCTTTCCAGGACACATCGGTCACTCCTTTTACATTTCAGTGGAGAGCTTTGCGTTAAAAATCCCTAAATTCTGATACGAAAATAGCAAAACGTCACCTGTAAATCTTTGAAAGGAACAAAACATTGAAGGAAAACTGTTCATATAAACTGTAAATGACACTTTTTTTCCCTAGCTGACCAGGCCTGTCAACTATTGGCAGGAACACGAGCACCCTCACACCCATCCGTAATCCAAAGATCCTTACATGTCTCCCTGAAAGGGGACTGAAACTGCTTCTTCTACATTTACACTGATGAAAGTTATACCTTACGGTCGAGGCCGACAACATAACTGACAGTACAGCACGGAACCAACAGAATGAACATTGAACAAAGGCAAACAAAACAAAGCCATAAAAAACGGGGATGCTTTGGTGCTCAAAAAGCCCCTCCTCGTGCAAAATCAGAAGCAAGAGAGAGCCTAACCCTATCAAGTATTTTACTATTCTCTATAGAAATAGCCACCAGAAAATACAGCCGTTTTCATAACAAAGCTGCCAGCTAAATTAGATGCCCTCATTTAAGGGCAACCACTTCTGGCAGCTCTTGGAGGGGTGGGACCAGAAGAAATCCGGGCAGTTTCACGGATTAATTTTACTTCTCCATTCTTCAAAACTGTTCCCCATCTGCAGGAATGACCGGGACACCACTTCAGGGAGCAAGGCAAGAAATACTTCACTCCAACATACAGTTTTAAACCACGCCCTCGCCCACTCTCCCCAGCTCTTCTAAGAAGCCCGAATTCACCATCTGACCTAGGGCAGAGACACACACAAGAGCCACCAGCACAACCAAGTCAGACGTGCTTGGAATTCAGGCATCCTCTTTTCATGGCGCTTGCTACCCGCCCAACAGCAGCAACCCTCCAACCAAAATTTCGAACCACGTACACAGCTTTCCAACAAACAAATGTGGGGAGAGGATGTTTCTAACGTGAATGGAGTCATTCCTGTTATTTGACACAGTCACCTTTTTATTCAACAGAAAACACTAGGGTATTAAAAGAGAATCAACCACGTCCTAGCTGTGAAACAGGAAAAAACCCCCAAACACCTGATATCCCATCCAATTAGTTTCGCACTTCAACAAGTACAGTACAAAGGAGAGTATGAAAATAGAACTCAACCCGTACAGCCTCAGGACGTCGCTCAACTAACAGGCACTGAGACAATCAGACACATAGCGCAAATGAGTTAAGCTGTGCTGAGTGCACTTCCAGGAACACCAATCTGATATCTCAAAGCATCTTAAGGAGCAGACTCTGAGAATTCGGTCCCTTAGAAAAAGAAGAAACACACACTTGCCCTGTGCAGTTACTTCTCGTTTTTAACTTTAGGAAATACATGCACAAATGAAACTACAGTATTTCAAAATTAGCCAGGAAGCAAACTGTTAGGGAATGGCACTAAACAAACAGCAGGCACTCTGGACAAAGCAGGAAAAACAAACGGGGGGGAATCAATTGGGCTAATTGAGCTGGCACGATTGAAGCAAGAGCCCCCTGACACACAAAGGTCTTTATATACCACAAAAACTTGAGGGCAGCAGCTGCTCTATCATGAAGAGGCAGCCCAGAGCTCATCCTGTGCAACCAGAAACATCCTGTTCTCTTCTGAATCTCTCTCCTCGTTCTAGTTTGGGTCAGAAAAGGGGACCCTAAGGTCTGACAGCCCCCAGACACAATCACCCTCACGGTTGCCCTTTCCCCCAAATGGAACCCCTTTCAGTTTATCACAACTCCTACCGTACCTGCTTCACTGGCAAAGGCACCTGCTGGCCAAATCACCAGACTGAGGCAAGCTGGGCAACGTTGCCGCGTGCCGCGATGGCTGAAGGCAGAAGCGAAGCCGTGGGGGATACCACGCTAGGCAGAGAGCCAGCGGAAGGCAGTGAGCAAAAAGGCTCTGCCTTCAATGCTGGAACTGAGGAAGTAGCTGCAGCAAGTTAAAAAGTGGCATTCAAAGACAAATCCCAGCACGCCTGACATTCCAGCCTGCATTCAGGAACACAGTAGCATTCTGCCCTTGGTTTACAAGAACCACACCGTTAAGGACCAGTAGCATAGGTTCTTCAGCACTTGGAACAAGAATTCCACATGCAACATGTGCCAACAGAAATGCCTTGGCATAGACAGCAGCAGCTCGCGAGGGCCCATTTGCACCAAGGGGTAAGCAACCCAGGGCAGCAACAATTAAACTGCTTACTGGGTAGGCAGGCAGAAGTCCTCCAGGTCCCACAAGATACTGGTTAGACAACAAGGGCGGTACACCTCGGGGCATCTTTGGAGGAGCTTGGCCTGGACAATCAAAACACAGACACATTAACAAGCCATTACAAAAGAAAAGCCTTCAGCATCCACACAAGATAGCTCACACCACTTCAAACTGCCTCCTAAGGGGCTGAAGTACCTCAGATTAAGAGTCTGGGAAGAACTTTAGGGGACCACCCACCCTGCAAGCCCTCACACTTGGCCCTGCTGTCAAGTTCCATTACACATACTGCATCCACACCAGAAAAGGAAAATAGCACACAAATCTGCAAACTGTTTTTTGGTTTGGTTTGGTTTGGTTTTGGGGGGTTTTTTTGTTTATGAGAAGAGTGAGCTTTTGGATGTTTGAAGCAAATAAATACACACTGAAAATGAAGAGTCTCATTCATGGATTTAAAATTACAAAGCAACCATTCACTCACAGCACAGACTGGATTTGCTTTGAGATGAAGTCAAACAGAGTAAGACGCAGTACAAAAAGAAGTAGAAGCAAAAGGCACACTTCTCAAAGTTCAGAAATATTTGGATAACGTACAATTTAGTTGATCATAAAGGCACTCATGTTGGCTACCGTTAGATTTCAGACTTGCTTTCGCGTTTGGTTTCTTGGTTGCTCAAGGAACACTGTCATAGAACACTTCTGTAAGCTGGGGTCAAGGAAGCTGCAGTGAAAAAAACAAGGACTCAGCTAAAAAGTAACTTCACCACAAAAACAGACCTTGAAGAGAAAAGCAACGACCTGACCCAGAGAAAAAAAACTGAAGGAGATGGGATGCCTTCTCTGAACCAAGCTGAGATGAGAAAGGCTGAAGCCAAGTATTACGCAAAGAACAATGCACGTTGTGGTCAATTGGTTTACATCTTCCTAAGCTGCTGGTACTTCTTCAGCAGCTGTACACAGACAGCAGCTCTCACCTATAAAAGCTTACCTCATGCACTAGCACAGATACGTCTGGGTTTGACCTGCAATTACACCTCAGGAAGGGCAACTTCCTTTACGGATTCTGCTCATCAAGTAGCCCTCCTTCTCTACGCAACGGTTCACCTCAGCTAACCCAGAACTGGCAGAAAGTTCAGAGCACTTCCCACCCTCCAAAATGAGGGGAGTGGGGAGTTCCCTCAAGCTCTAAGTTTCAGCACATTTCATCTGGCATAAAAGCTTTGAAGTGTTTTACAAACACTGCTGCTCTTTCTTCAAGCATTTGAAGCAGACGAAGAATAGCAAACAGCCTTAACTGCTAGGCAATCTTTGAAATTTAACGCCTACAAACAGAGAAGCACCTTTGATGCTTTTCTGCATCAAGCAGCAGCTTCTGCACCTTCTGCAGAAGCAGCTGCTCTGCTTTCCAAAGATGAAAATACCCATCTAGGGACACAGCTCACCGCTCCTATTAAATAAAAGAGTAAGAGACTTAGTTTCTACAGCAGAGGTGTCCTTACAAACTCACACTCTCTACTAGGCAGGCTGCATACTCTGCATTGAACTCATCCCTAATCCTCTACGTGCTTATCAAGGTCAAGATTCATTTTATACTGACCTTGATAGAACGCAAGACAGCACAAAGGTGCCAGCTACTCAAAGAACTAATATAAGAGTAAATAACCAAAAATAACTTTCACAAGGATCAACTTTCACATTAAATTCAAAACCAAATTCCAGGATTAGCTTTTCGGGTTTTAAAAAAACAAACCACAAAATCTTACTGAGCTAACAATTCAGATATTCGATTTTTACATGAGACTGTTACGATTTTCTGTCACCCGCACTCTGACACCTCCTCCTTGTACAGAATACTAAACCCTGTCAGCACAGAAAGACAGTCAACTACTAAACGAATGCAACAGCATATTAGTACTGCTGCCTTTATCTAAGTAAGCAATACTTTAGAAAGTTACACTGATTATCCAACTAGTTACTAAAAAGTCAGTACCTCGCCTCTTCTATTACAGCCTTCTGCAGAAACTGCCATAGTATATTGGCAGATGCATAGACACACACTCACATTTACATACACCCACAGCCGTACTGAGAGCTGGACAAAACAAACTGAGTTTTCATTAATGAGTCTTTCAACAGGATTTCAGGAAACCAACATTGCTCGGCTGTATTCCAAAGTTATTAACTGATAACCCTCTTGAAATTAGTCTTCTTGTCTGGAATCCTTCCCTGTAACTCTTTCTGTTTGGAGATCCTCTCGTGGCAACACCTACTGGAAAGACAGGAATATTCTGTCTCATACTAGAAAAACCAAACCTAGACCAGGGCCCTACAAACAAAACAAAGGGAAGCACCGCACTAAGACCAAGAAGGGTTTCAATAGCCAAGGGAGTTCCAAGTCATTTCAAAACAACCCCTATTTTAAACATATATATACACATATATATATACACACGTACGTATATATACACATATACGCACACAAGCACAGACTAGGTAGTAGGATATTTTTGAAAGAATAGAAATTGTAGGGACGTGTATACACATACACACAGATACGGACAGGAAAGGAAAACATGCTTGTAGTGGGGGGTGAGTACGCACCCACGTCTATGTGTGTGTGTATATGTGTATGTATACGCACACTCCCCTACAGACAATTTTTTCTTTAACCAGTATCCCACTACCTTTTCATGAAAAAACCTGAAGTACAGAGACAACTCTTACCAACAAGAAACATCTCCAACACCGCTCATTGCTATCTATCAATGTACTCTAGTCTTAGAAAAACAACAGCTGCTTCAAGAATTCCGTAGCAATGACTCCCAGACACACAAAGTCCAAAACCAGAAGGCGGCTCACCCCACACACGCTTCGTTTCTCAGTCTTTCCCTGAGCAACTGCTGCCGCCTGCCCCCGTCGGCTCCGACACGGCGCGGCCCCCCCACACCACCGCTCCGTGCCTCCGACACGGACACCGCCGCCCCCCCGCAGGCGCCATCGCCCTCCTCGGGGCTTTCTCCGGGACCTGCCGGTCCATCGGTCCATCGCTCGGCCCCCGCTCACCTTCTCCCTCGGGGCAGGCTCAGCCGCAGCACTCTCCCCAGCACCCAAACATCTCGTTATTCTCATTCTCTGCACAGCCTATTTCCCAAATTGAAAACGTCCAGCTAGTTCTCCCACAAGGAAGGTGCCAGCACAGAACGCTGTTGCTGGCCCTCAACTTCTCTCTGCAGCCTGGTCGGAGGCCTAACACCGCTGGGGATCTGCGCTTCCTTAGCGATCTAAACAGCTCATCGCTCTCATTCCCTGTACAGCCCGCTTCCAATATAGAAAACGTCCAGCTGGTTCGCCCACAAGGAAGGTGCCAGGACTGAAAGCTGTTCCTGGCCCTCACTGTCCCTTTGCAGCCTATTCACAAGCTCCGCAGCACTGGGGATCTGCGCTTGCTCGGTGAACTGAACATCTCGTTATTCTCGTTCTCTGCAAAACCTACTTCCACAACTGGAAACAGCCAGCTAGTTCTCCCACAAGGAAGGTTCCAGACAAGAGAAGGCAAGAGGGGCTTAGGAGGAAGAGGTACCACGAGACAAAGGTCACCTTTGTCTCGGCAAGAGGAGGACGAGGAGGCAACACGAGGACACAGCAGGACACAGGAGGTAAAGCAGGAGGAGGCAAAAGGCGGTAGCAGGAAAAGGAGGAGGAGGAGGCAACAGAAAGCGAAAAAGGAGGAGACCACGGGATGCCAGATGAGGCAACAGGAGGCAAGCGGAGGACGAGGCAACAGACAGCCGCAGGAGAAGGAAAAAAAGGAGGCAAGAGGAGGACGTAGCAGGACACAAGAGACAAAAGAAGGAGGACGCAACGGGAGGCAAGACAAAGAGAGAAAGGAGGAGACAACAGGATGCAACAGAAGGCAACACTAACAAAGAGAGAAGGAGGAGGCAACAGGAAGACACAGCGGGAGGAGAAATAGTGGAGGCAAGAGGAGGACACAGCAGCATGCAGGAGGTAAAGGAAGAAGCAACAAGAATCAATAGGAGAAGGAGGAGGAGGCATCAGGGTGCCACCGGAAACAACAGGAGGCAACAGGAGTAAGAAAAAGATGAGGCACCAGGGAACGCGGGAGGACACCAGGGGTAACCTAGGAGGAGGCAAAAGGGAGCAAAAGAGGAGGAGGCAACAGCATGCCATAAGATGCATGAAGAGGAAGCAGGATAAAACAGGTAATGGAGGAGGATGAGGAGGATGTAGGAATCGGTGGAGGCAACAGGAGAAATAGGAAGCAACGTGATGAGGGAGGAGGCAAAAAGGAGGCAAAAGGAAAAGGCGTCTTTGTCCTTCCCGGGCCTCCTCTTGCCTTTTATTGCTGCCTCCTCCTCAACTTGCTTCACGCTTCTGCTCTTGCCTCCTGCTGCCTCCTCTCTCCTCCTCCTTCTCCTCTTCCTCTTCCTCCTTCGGCCTCACGTCGTGGTTTCAGCCCAGCCGGCAGCAAAGCACCACGCAGCCGCACGCTCACTCCTCCCTCCCCGTGGCCACGCTGGGAGGAGGAGAAAATACAAAGAAAGGCTCGTGGGTCGAGACAAGGACTGCCCCACTTACGGCCACGGGCAAAAGACAGGCTCAACTTGGGGAAGAAACAAAAGCCATTTGATTTACTGCCGATCCAATCAAAACAAGGCTAAGGAGAAGTAAAAGCCCCCCTCCGAACACCTTCCCCCCAGCCCTCCCTCCTTCCCGCCTCAACTCCACTCCCGGCTCTCTCTACCTCCTCCCCCCGGCGGCGCAGGGGAACAGGCGACGGGGGTTGGGGTCAGCTCACCACACCTCGTCTCTGCCGCTCCGTCCTCCTCAGGGGGGGAGGACTCCTCACTCGTCCCCTGCTCCACCGTGGGGTCCCTCCCACGGGAGACAGTCCTTCACCAACTGCTCCCACGGGAGTCCTTTCTGCGGGCTGCAGTTCCTCACGAACTTCCCTGGCGTGAGGCCTTTCCACGGGCCGGTCTTCAGTCACACACTGCTCCAGCGCGGGCTTTCCCACGCAGTCACGGCCATTTGGGGGGGCCTCCGCTCCCCCGCTCACCTCCATGGGCTGCAGGGGGACAGCCTGCCGCCTCACCACCTCCTCCCCCTCCTTCTTCTTCCTCACCGACCTCGGGATCTGCAGAGCTGCTCCTCTCCCATTCCCATCCCCCTCCTCACTGCAGGCTCCCCCTCTTCAGGATGTTCTGCCAGAGGCGCTACCGCCGGCGCTGATTGGCTCGGCCTTCCAAGGGGCGGGTCCAACTGGGAGCCCGGGAACCTTCCAGCAGCTTCTCTCAGGAGCCACCCCTGCGGCCCCAGAAAAACCGCCCCACACAAACCCCTAACAATTTCTTTAGGGCCCACAGTTTCGCTTGGGGGGTTTAAGCCCTCAGTTTTAGGGCAGAAAGCCTCTTCTCAGGGTCCAAAGCCTCCTTTTCCCGTCCCAAAGTCTTAGTTTTGGCTTCCAGAGCCCCAGTCGGATGGGCCGCAGGCTCCGTTGCAGTTGGCAAAGGCTCCTTTTTGGAGCCCAAAGCCACCTTGTCAAGCTCCAAAGGATCCGGCCAGTTGGTTTGAGGGCCCACGCTGCATCCTGAGTTTGCAAACCCTCATTTTCATGCTCCAAACCCCTCTTCTAGGGCCCAAAGCCTCATTTTTTACCCTCCAAACCTGGGATTCTAGGGTTGAAAGCCTCCTTTTGGGGGTCCAAACCCTCGCTTTTTGGGCCCGGGGACGCATTTTGAGGGTTTTAATCGCTCTTTTAGGCTAACATGCCTCATTTTTACCTTTCAAACCTTCATTTTTAGGACAGAAAGCCACTTTTTAGAGTACGCAGCTTCCTTTATAAGGCCCAAGTACACATCTTTCTCTCCCGAAGCCTCCTTTTGACTGTCCAAATACTCCTTAGAGCGTCCCAACCCTTATTTTTCTGAACAAATCCTCATCTTGACGGTCCAAAGCTTCATTTATAAACTCCAGAGCCTCACTTCAGGCTCCACAACCTTGTTTCTAAACTCAAATTTTGAGGCTCCGAACCTCATTTTTAGGGCCCAATGCCTCATTTTCAGGGTCCAAAGAATCGTTTCCACAATCCAGCCCTTCATTTTTAGGGTCCTGAAGCCTCACTGCAAGGGCCCAAACACCCATCTTTAAGGTCCAAACCTTCCTTTTACAGCACACGCCCCACCGTTAGAGCCCCAAGCCTCATTCTTTACCTGCCAAAGCCTCCTTTTCAGGGACCATAGGCGCATTTTTAGGATCCGGTCTGCAACTAGGAGAGCCCAAGGCCTCATTTTGAGGGTCCAAATACTCAATTGGAGGGCCCAAAGCCTCATTTTGGAGGCCAAGCTCCTCGTTTAGGGTGCAAGGCGTCTCTTCTTTAACGTACAACCCCTCATTTGGAGCCTCCAAAGACCCATTTCTAGGGCGCAAAGCCTCCGGTTTTGGTACCGAAGCATCCCTTGAAGGCACAAAGCCTAATGCAGGGTTCAAAGCCTCAGTTTCATTTCCAAAGCCCCATTCTTAGGGCCCAAACCCTCCACAGGAGGGTCCAAAGGCCTCTTTTACAGCTGAGGGCCTCCCCCGGAGTGACCCAAGCCCTCTCTTTGGGGCCAAAGCCTCATGTCTTGGGGCCCTATCGAGACCAAGAGGTTCCCCTCCTTTGCAGAGCCCCAAGGGTCACGCGTAGCATCTCCCCCACCATTTTTAGTGCCCAAAGCCTCATTTGGAGGGCCAAAGTCCTCATTGTTCTGGTCCAAACCTTCTGGCCTTTTATGACCCATGCCCTTTTCTGAGGGCCCACAGTTTCATCTGGAGGGTTTAAACCCTCAGCTTTAAGGCAGAAAGCCACTCTTTTAGGGTCCAAATTTACACTTATAGGGCAGAAAGCCTCGCTTTCCCTTCCCAAAGTCTCAGTTTTGGCTTCCAGAGCCCCATTTGAGGCTCCAAACCCTCATTTTGAGGGTCCACAGGCTCCGTTGCAGTTGGCAAAGTCTCCTCTTCAGAGCCCCAAGCCACGTTTTAAGTTGCCGAACTCGCATTTTCAGACTCCAAAGCCTCATTTTTAGGATCCGGCCAGTCGTTTTCAGGGTCCAAGCCGCATCCTGAGTTTCCAATCCCTCATTTTTATGCTCCGAACCCCTCTTTTAGGGCCCAAAGCCTCATTTTTAGAGTCCAGAGCTTTGATTCTAGCATTGAAAGCCTCCTTTTTATGGTCCAAAGCCTCATTTTGAAGGCCAGTCCCTTGCTGCGACACAGACAGGACCACCAACGGCCCTGGGTGGGAACCCAAAGGCCCATCAGGAGGTCGTGAGGGGACGAGAGAATAAACGCACAGAACAAGGCGCAGCCTTCAACAGCGCCCACCTATGGGACTCACAGAAGGCAGGAGTACAGCTTTACAGAGCTGGACCAGCCCCTCCAATAGCCCAGCCACAAAGCTTTCTAAACAAGGCAAAAACATTGACTACTTTTCTCGTCCCTACTTAAGATTCCCTGTAGAACCGGGTCTTGGCCTGACCGAGGCTGTGGGAGGGAGGAAGACGAGGGAAAACTTTGCAGGGAAAACGCCCAGACACAGTATGGCCTGGCATCAATAAAGGTAGGCACAAGCAAGCCCTTGGGAGCAAACTCTTTATTCTCTGCCTGGGGGAGCTGCCCGGGGGCTCTGTGGCCCTGGAGCCGCACACCTCCTCAGGACACCCTCCACAAGGCTCCCAGCTACCGCCCTCTTCAACGACTCGGGCTGCACGGGCTCCTCCAGGAGAAGCTTTAAACGCACTGGTCTGTGCCGGGCTCCTGCCTGGGTAGGGGGCTTGGGACCCGCTGGAGGCATGGGCTCTCTTGGAAACTGGGGGCCCATGGAGGGAAGGGTGTCTGCGGTGCTCCCTGGCCGGAGTATACGCAGAGTTTCCCGTGCGGGCACTGAAGACCTTGCTGTGGCTCCGGAGGTGGAATCCCTGGACTCCTGAAGGCCTTCTGTTGGCCGGCGAGCACCTTGCGCGGCGCCTCGGCGGAGAGATGGGAGGAGAGTACGTGAGCTCTCCTCTTTGAGTTGTCCCGCTTCCTCTGAAGGCGTGACTATTGCAGGGAGGCTGAGAGGTGGCAAGACTTCCCTTGGTTGAAGCTTCTCTGATTTTTGCTTGGACTTCCTTTCCTCCTCTAACTTCTTCCTCACCGTTTCCAGAATTTCAAGGACAATGGTTTTGGCATACCCGATCAATTCAGCATCCAGCTGCTGAACTCTGGAGATGGCGTTTTGGATGCTCTCCTTGGCAATCTCACGGCTCACTCGTGAGACATCAGCAGCGTTTTGCAGTGGTTGCAACACGGGCACCTTTGCTCTCTTGCTTGCTTCTGGGATCTGCCGTTCCGATGCTCCGGCTGGTCCTTGTCCTTCTGTCACGCCTTGAATCTTCAGGATCTCGGAAAACTGACAGCGGAAGTCCTGTTCAAACTGAGACGCTACAAAGGATGACAAGGTGGAGCTAACACGTTCAACAGCCTCTTTGGTCCTTTTGTCGACAGAAGACTGTGAAGATGCTCTGTCGGAAGCTGCTAGTTCCGCCTCCCTCCATCTCTCTTCTCCGGATTTGCCTGCTCTGCTGGTGCTTCCCACAACAAGCTCTGAGAGCTTCTGCCTGCCTGCTGGCCCAGGCTCGGCTGCATCAGACGGGCTGGGTACCAAGTGCTCCCCAAAGCTCTCCAACACGCTCGCCACAATCTCTTGAGCCACCAGTCTGATCTTGTCCCGGCGATCCGCAGAAGTGTCCAAAGGCTCTGGCCTTCTGGCGCTGGCAAACAACCTTCCACGGACCTCATGGGGAGCCCTCCTTAAGACGCGGACGGACTGACCCAGCGCCTTCACCCGCTCCAGCACCGCCTGGACCACGGTCTCAGCCACCTCTTTAAGCTCCTGGTCCTCTGCCAGCATAGCCCACAGCACCGTAGGCTGTATGCTGTTAGGCGCTTCTTCTCCGGCACACACTGCAGACTAAAAGGAGGAGCAGTTAATGAGTGAATGGGTTCCTTCACCTCCCTTTGCTTTCCTCTTCCTCCTCACAGGACCCCTGCCCAGACGAGCCCCTAGCAGTCAAGCTGGAAAAACTCTGGTTTCTCTGTAGACCACCTGGCACACGGAGGTTTCTGGTCTCCTGCGGCCAGGAGCCAAGTGTTATGGGCACCTCTCAGAATCAAGCAGGTGCCATTTTGCTTAGAGCAAAGGGCACTGTAGCCCCCCTGGACCTCAGCACGGTGAACCAATAGCGGAGGGAAAGCTGTCGAAGGTACTGGACCAGGCCCTTCTGCCGCGGGTCCCAGCTGCTCTTGGGGCACTGCTGCCCTCTATCAGGGTGCCCTGTTTGCCCCTTTTCAGGGCCGAATGCCAGGAATGGCTGTTCTGAGAGCAGAAAAGAAAACGATCCTTCTTCTTGAGGCACCTGGCTGTTGTCTGCCAGCCCAAGGAAACGTCCTCGGGACAGGAGGCAGCCTGAAGGTCCACCGCGGGCTGCCGGCCTCGTGCAAAGTGGGGAAGAAATTGCGAGTCAAGCACAGAGCCAGGCAGCAGCCGGAAACTGACATTTGCTCTTTTGCAGCTTGACAGCCTGAGTGCCACGGCAGAAGGAGCTTAACCCTTCACCCCGGCGTAGACAGCACCCCACACTATCCAGAAATGCTTCCCAAGAGGCTGTTGCAAGGGATGGAGCCGGGCAACGTTTAACGGGACCCCTGCTAACGAGAACCGGGCAACAGCAGGCTCTCCGCTAAGCTAATCAAAGACCTCCTGGAAGAGAAAACCAACCCACGAATGGCCAAGCACCGGCACTGTCAGGTTCAGGGACACTGCATCTTCGGATGCAGAAGTCTTTGGATGAAACCAAGAGTTTTTCAACCAGGCGCGAAACCAGCACCATGGACCGTGCGGCCACTTAGTGCAGCAGGTTCGTGCTAAATGTGCGAGTCCCTGCTCAGAAGTGGCCACTGAGAGTGCCCAGGCACACTTCTGTGTCAGAAAGGGCTAGTGCCTCGTGTCTCAGAGACACAGGAAGGCAAGCAACCGCTTCTTGGTCTCTGACAGCCACCCTCAAACAAGGACACGTCGCACACCGGCCAGGCACCACCTCCTCAGCGACCAAGCACCCTTCGCAAGCCCTGAGCAGCTGTGTGCGTGTGTGGCAGCGTCCTCTCCCGAGTCCCAGGTACCAACGTGCTGCCGCACAGCAGAGGCAGCCCCCAGCATCCACCCGGCTCCTACTCACCGGCCTTCCTTTGAGAGCGGACTTTTCGGAGCTGCTCTCATTGCCTGGCTGCCTTCTCTTTCCCAGCTGCTGCTGCTGCTGGCACTTGGCCTGCTGGAGGAGGCGTTGGTCTTTTTCAAGAGCCTCCAGTCTTTCCATCGGCTTCTTGGTCACAGTCAGATGCCTGTCAAGAGAAAGGAAGGCAGCTGAGAAGGAGCAGCTCTGTCCCTCTTGCCCAGGCCATTTTCTGCTCCCATCACCCTGCTCCTGGTTACTTTGCTCCAGTAGTCCCCCTGCCTGTCCAAGGCTCCAAACACAGACTGCGCCAACGTGACTGCAGCCCGCACCGGCTCCTTCCACCACTGGCCTTTGTTTGTTTACTGGAACAGGAGGCTCCAGCACTTCTCTCAGGGACCAGGGGCCCCCTTCAAGAGCAAGCGTTACTTGGCCTTTTCTTACCTCTGCCTCCTCTTCCTCTCTCCACCTGGCAAACTCTGTCTTTGCTCCTGCGGCAGCCACTCTTGCGGGTGAGAAACGTCAGTCCCTCCCAGCAGTTTGGAGGCATCCTCTGATTGGGCCAGGTCTTGCTGAAGCTTTTTCTGAAAGGTGACATCGGGTTGTGGCTTGCTGTTGCCTGGACAAGCGCTCACGCCCCTGCATGCTGAGGCACCCCGCGGACCCAGGACAGCGATCTGCTTCAGCCACGCGACGAGGGCAGAAAAGAAATGCTTCCCCCGGGACTCCGCGTGCTTGCACGTGACTTTCCTGCCCGTGCCCACCCCTGCACCCTGCGCTAGCTCAGCTCGCAGCCCGGTACTCCTCTCCCTGCCACAAGACCCGGCCCAGCAGCACAGCCCTCACCTCTTCGGCACTGACCGCCTCCCCTCCCCAACATGCTGCAAGTAAAGCCCCAGCCCTCGGCACCGTGCCGCTGACCGGTGTCCACGAACACTCCGCTTTGCCTACCTCCTCTCGCAGGAACGTTTTCTCTGCCTCCAGCTTGAGCGTGGTCAGATACTGCCTGTACTCATTGAACTCCTTCAGAGTGCAAACCACCTATGGAGAGACGAGGGGAGAAATCCCCCGAGAACTCTCAAGCCGGCTCCGTAGGCTGCCTTCCCCAAAACGGCCCAAACCCAGCGGCGGGAGGGGAGCTGCTCCTCTGCACACCCTCCCCTCCCCTCCGCTTCGCTCCCCTCCCCTCCCCAGTGGCGGGGCCCCTGACTCCCCCCCAGCCAGGGCCGAGCGGTGCTCCTCGCCTCAGCACCAGGCCTCGCACCGGCTGCCTCCTCGACGCTCAGGCAGCACGGGGCAGCCGGAGAAGAGCAGGAGTGGGAATTGCCAGAGGGACGCTGGCGCTACTTCTGCTCCCAGGGCAAGCAGCCCCACAGCCCTGTGCCCTCCGCCAGCAACAGGCGGCTGCAGCAAGCGCTCTGGGAACCCCGCTTGATGAGGACTGTTTTTATCAGCCCCATGCCCAAACCTACTCTGCCGTCACTGGTGACGTAACCCTCCCTCTTCAGCCTCTGCAGGTTGTCCTTGCGTTTGTGGTAGGCCCGCAGATGCGGGTCATGCAGGCTGTTGTAGTCGGTGCTCAGCAGGCGGCAGTATGGATCTCCCAGATTGAAACAGCCAGAGGGCTGGTGAAGCTGTGAGAGAGATTTTGCAGACTATGAAGGAGGAAGGAGAGAGCAGCAAAGGGGTGCCAAGCGGTACTTGTGAAAAGGTAAAGGTCCTCTGAGGACCAACACTCTTCTCCATCCTTCTGAAGCCACAGAGGACACCACAGCCGGGCTGCGGGGTCAGGCTGGGCTGGGCTAGGCTGGGCTGGGGGAGAGAAGACAAAGCCCACCAGCAAAGTAGGCATCTTAGGCCAGCAGGAAGAACTGCAGACCTTGCCAGTCCTCCTCTTTGTCTCTGCACCAGGGAGCCAGGAGCTTCCCTCTACTCCCCAGCGCTGCCAGATTGAGGGGCTGTGGCGCCCGCTGTAGAACAGGCGGCCACAAGGACTTCTCTGAATGACGGGGACCCCGTAAAAGAGGAGAGCTCTTCTACCCCTTTCTACTTCCTTTACCTTTTCCCCCAGCTTTGTCCTGCAGAAGACAGGCTTGGAGCCCGCATGCACAGGGATCTTGACCCCAAGTGGGAGGTCCAGCAGCCCAGTACCTCCTTCTGCCAGTGGCTGTCTCCTGTTCCCGAGCTAGAAAGAGGGAGACACTCATGGGCACTCAGGCACTATCTCCATAAGCCTCCTGCACGGCAGTTGCGAGAAAGGCTCTCGGAAGACTCCAACCAAGGGGAGCGCCCAGAGCGGCCCAGGCAAAAGCTGCTCTCTCCTTCCTCGCCCCTGTCCCCACAACTCCCGACCCTCCCTCAACCCACGTCCGCGTCCTTTCGCAGCAAGCCCTCCTACCTGCTTAGCCGTAAGCCAGGCTGGGCAGAGAGGCAGGACTCCCTGCAAACTCTCCCCAGCCCGACCACCTTGGGATCCCTCCCAGCTCCCCGGCCATGTCCCAGGCTCCCGCGCTGAGCCCTCTCCATCGGCCCATTGCTCACCTTTCCCCCCTTCCCCACTACGCTCAGCAGTGCGTCCACGTTTCGGACGCCAGCAGTGACACGGTGCTCCATGGCTCCTTCCAAGAGCTCTCCTGGAGCTGCGACCCTGCGCTGGCACCTCTCGCTCCAGAGGCACCCAGCTGTGGCCACCACAGCCGGTCTTCCAGCAAGCGCCTATATAGAGCAGTTGCACATTGTTGCATCATTGCATTGCTGCATCATCACGTTGCTGCACCACCGCATTGTTGCATCATCGTCTTGCCACGCCGCCGCCCAGCCGCCCCAGGGCCCACCTGCAGGCCCGTCTGGACACGCATGAGGGCCACCCGCTCTCGCTGACCCTGCTTTGAGCAGGGGGCCTCCACTCGGTGCTGACCTGCTGCCCCTTCTTCCTCCTTCTACCTCTTTTTCCCAGCTTTGGCCTTCAGGTGGCAGGGCTGGAGCTGGGCCGCCCGCGGGCGGCTGCTGCTGCTGCTGCTGCACTGGATTTGGTAGACCAGTTTTAGACCACTTCCCTGTCACGGGCAAAGCAGCCTCAACTTGGGGAATTGCACTGAATTACATTTTTGGCCCACTGCCCTCAACATCTCCTTCCTGATTTGCGTCTTGAGAAACACAGAGGACAAACGAAGGATGCAGGAAGCCCCTCTCCTCCCCTTCAGCCCAGACACCTCTCTGTCCCCTCCTCAGTCTCCCCTGCCCTCGTTTCTGCTGCGCGTCACCCTCTGTGACACCCTCCCAGTGCCTCCCGGGAGGTGACGGGCGGCGCAGGACGTTCTGCATCGGTGCAGGGAGCACCTCAGTGCCGCCTGCTGCTTCTGACCCATCAGCTTCCTCCCACACCAGTGACCTCACCGCACCCCAGCAATGTCACCTGCCACCGCACCACCCTCTTGCTTGCCTCTCTCCTCTGCCTCTGGTTCTCACAGTCCCTGCCCTCCTCCTGCTTCCCCAAGGGGCTGAGGAGCTCAGAGCTGGGGGAAAGTGGGCACAGCGCTGCTACAGAAACCTGCCGCTGGTGATTCGCGGGTTGAGTCCCCCATGGAAAGGAGGCACTGTCACCTCTGCCAGGAAGAAAATACCCTCCTGATCACTGCAACACGCTCGCTCACAGCCCACGCTGCACTTATTGGAGAGGGACCAAAAAGATCCATTCATTGCCTCTGACACTCAAACGGTTTTAGCACGGACCTGACTAGTGTTTTCCCGACCCTCTTGCAGAAGGGGATAAGGAGCCACCAACAACCGCAGCCTCTGCATCTCCAGACCCCGCTGGGGAACACACTCGGCACTTGCTTTCTGCAGAGACACCGCTTCCTCAGCAGCGGGGGGACGGGTGTGAGCCTGGCAATATATAAAACAGTAAAAGCAGGGGCAAGCCAGTGTTACTGGTCAGCGTGTCCTGCTGGGCAATCTGAAGTTCTAGTCAAAATGACACCTCCTCTCGGAATCCACAAAGACCCTGTCCATGGTTTTTTTGTCCTGGCAAGGCAGCATAAAAAAAGAAAAAAAACTAATTTAAAGAAGCCAAGAATATTAGGCAGAACAGCGTATCTTCCAGGATTTTGTAACTTGGAACCTGCAGACCGACGCAGATGCCACTGCAAATGCAGACACCATTGCAACTACCAGCTCAGAGGCAGATACCGTTACAGATTAAGATACCATGGCAGAGGCAAAGGCCGCTGCAGATGCAGGCACCACTGCAGAGGCAGGTACCACTGCAGATGAAGATACTGTTGCAGTTAACGTTGCACACATACCGTTATGCCAAACTTTTTATAGTCCAAGATTCTGTAACTTGCATCCAAGCTCTGTGCCCCCCAGAACCATCATCTCCATCTTCTCCACCATCTCCTCCTGCCCTCAGCCACAGAAGGAAGTCTGTCTCGATAGCTTCAGTAATTTGACCAGAAGAAAGCAAGAAAACGTGTTCCTGTACTAAGGAGGAAGGGCAGGAACTCGGCAGTCATTTTCCTTTTGTTACAATCATTAGGGATGTCCGTCCTTGCTATAAGAGAGATTCCCTTTGCAAGAACCAGGTGGCATCTCTCAGGGGAAGTTAGCTTCTAGTTCTAACTCTTGACTATTTTCTGACTTTCCTCACCTTTTGGAGCTGGGCCAGGGCCCTCTCCACATCAGACATCACTTTTTGGAGTTAAGCAACAGTAACCCTGAGTTTCTCATGTCTACTCATTTCTGCCTTGCTCTCGTAATCCTCGGGAAGGATGCAGAAAGACTCTCAGAACTGTGACCTCTTTGTCTGGCCGGCCCAAATACATTGATTACAATACAGATTCCTCCTACATGGTCTATTTGTGCTAACCAGCCACTTAATTCACAGGCATATGAAAGCAGCTCTTCTCAGGAAAAAAAAAAACAACAACAACCATAACCAAACCCAAAACCCACTACAGATGACCAGAAGCGTCAGCTTTCAAACTGGCATTGTTTGAAAACAGAAACACTCTGCCCAGCCACAAACGCAAAGGTGTGCTTTTAGTACATAACATCAAGAAACAAGACGTTCAGTTGCGTTTCACGGTTATTGGGCCCGTTACATTGCCATGTTCACAGACACACAGAGGAAAAAAAACCCTTATAAACCTCTCTAAAGTGGGTCAGAGGAATAGCCACTCTCACAAAGATTGCTCCAGACAGAGTCAACAAGATCAACCATGAAACGCTGAGCAAATGCCCCAGCTGCAGCTTTCTCGGAGGGGTCCTCCTGTTTCTGCAGCGTTTGCATCGGCTGGCGTTCGCAAGGTGCCTTTCGAGACAATGCTGCGTGTCAAAATTCAGCCTCTTGTTGGTACGTCTTTGACCTGGACTTGGAAGAGTGACCACAATGTACAACTCATCAATCCACACAAAATCAAGGACACCAGTATTTGCATTCTCCAGCCCCTCCAGTCCCTGTGGATGAAAAACAAACACCCCCGCCCCCATGTTCCTGTGAAGAAGTGATGGGCCAAACTAATCCTCTCCTGCTGCCCTAGCATGCACTAGTCTAATTAGACATTGTTTTATTGGGCTTGCAGAGAAAGAGAGCCTTGGGACAAGCTGAAGGCTGTCCAGGATTTTCTGCACTTTTCAGCGTTTACGGTTTATATCCAGTTTGGTGTAAGTAAAGACTGAAAAAAGAAATGGAGAAGGCTGATGAATGGTGAGTAAGCATTACTGTAAAGGTGGATAATTATTATTAGGATGGTGACAGTTTTTTATCAGAAATAAAATTCTATTATTATAAATAAACACCGTTATGAAGAGGAAGCCTTGCCTTTTCTGTCGACTGCTAATTGGGTATTGCTCTTATCGTTCCCTGACTCCTTGGAAATCACGAACGCATGCGCACCACAAGGCATGTCTCGTTATTTTGGGAACGTGTTATTTCCCACTGAGTACCAAGACGACAGCTCTTAATTGTACGTCCCGAGAGCAGCCTCCACCGACTGTCCCCTGCTGCGCACCAACACAAACAGCACTGTGCTCTCCCCTGCCCATCTCCACGCTCCGGAGGAGCTGTTCACACACCCCTGCCCGGGCCATGCTGCCTCAAAATTCCTCCTGTGCTGCTCAAGGCCCTGAAAACTGTCACGCTACAGCTGTACCCAGATCACTGTTCCTCATTCTGAGCGAGACCGCCTGGTCCTGTGTATTCCCACCTGTCTACAGCAGCTGTTGCCTTCTGTCTTGTAAGCGTTTTGGAAAAGTACCCCTTTTTTCCTGAATACCCTCTTTGACCTCACTACAGGACAGGTCCCCAGTCCACCACCACGGCTGGTAAAGGCCGTAGCGATACAGAATTGCGCAGGGATGACAAATACCCAGTGGTCCAGCTCGCTTCAATTGTTTAAGACAAGGCTTTTGGCTAGAACACAGTCGAGAAAATTTAAAACCTAACACTCCCATCTGGACCGGCAGCTCTTTCTTCATCAGTTCTTTGCATTGCTCTCATTCCTCGGGAGTACACAGCAAGCAAAGATCAGTCACAAACATGCACGAGACCGGACATCCACATACTTGCTGCCTACCCAGTAACATTAGCAAGGCCCTGCCTAAACACAAAGATTAAATTAATGTACAGATTTCCTACGCAGGAAGCAACTAAGGATCAACCAAATACAACCATCTGTTGTTACCTATTTGCACAAGAGGCACACGCTGCTTCCGCTTCTATCTTTCAGGCTGTTACCCATGAGAAAACGGAAGCACGTTTTATTGCAAGAGGAAACCTTCAATTGGAAAGCCAGTTCATGGCCTGGTTTGCCTCTCTATGCACGTATCTAGTGAACAGCCGAGGAAACGTTACACGAGCAATTAGCAAAGCAAACCCAGGACACCTCAAGAGGTCCCGCAACTACACCAGTCTGTCTTTCCTTTTCACCCCAGTTCCCAAAGCACCAAGGCAGGAGCAGGCAGGGCACTCATGCGCTCGGCTCACACCAGGGAGGAGAGAGCAGGAGCAGCCCTCTGTCACCCAGGCTTAGCAACAACAATTTCTGCTCTCATCTGGGGCTTAGTCCATGTGTAGTCATACGTGTGAGTTATGGCCTAGCCATGGTGATACTGCTCAGCTCAGGGTTCAACATGAGACCTTGTCCTTTAAGGAGGACCATTACTCCATAGCTTCACTAGGCAAGCCTGATTACTTTGTATAAACTATGCATGCTTTGCTGAGGACCCCACCCTTGAAGAAGGAACTAAAGACTGATAAAAAGGAAACATCCTGCTCCAGAAGGCCCCCGAAGATTGCCAAAGAAGCATGAACCAGTGTCCTGATTTCAGCCGGGACAGACTTAATTGTCTTCCTAGTAGCTGGTACAGTGCTGTGCTTTGAGTTCAGTATGCAAAGAATGTTGATAACACTGATGGTTTCAGTTGTCGCTAAGTAGTGTTTAGTCTAAAGTCAAGGATTTTTCAGCTTCTCATCCCCAGCCAGTGAGAAAGCGGGAGGGGCACAAGAAGTTGGGAGGGGACGGAGCCAGGGCAGCTGACCCAAACTGGCCAACAGGGTATCCCATACCATGTGAAGTCACATCTAGTATAGGAACTGGGGGGAGCGGGGGCGGGGGATCGCCGCTCGGGGACTAGCTGGGTGTCGATCGATCGGCGGGTGGTGAGCGATTGCACTGCGCATCATTTGTACATTCCGATCCTTTCATTATTGCTGTTGTCATTTTATTAGTGTTATCATTATCGTTATTAGTTCCTTCTTTTCGGTTCTATTAAACCACGCCTATCTCAACTCATGAGTTTTACTTCTTTTCCCGATTTGCTCCCCCATCCCACTGGGTGGAGGGGAGTGAGTGAGCGGCTGCGTGGTGCTCAAGTTGCTGGCTGGGGTTAAACCATGACAATCTCCCTCCGAACAAGGGAAAAATAACATCAGAAACTCTCAACCGGACACAACAAGACCTTGAACTCTTTGAAACCCGACACAGAAGATGTCTCTATGAACTACTTTTTAAACCTACTTTTTAACAACCAAAACACTTTAGTACGCTTTAGTGGTACGCTTCAGACAACCCTGATTAATTGCAAGAAATCACACGAGATCATCTGAACGCCACTTTGAAGGCTGTTTAATGTTTAAGCAAGTTGGGAAGAGATTTTGTCAGCCAGGAGTCCATCAGTTAGCACTTGCATCTTCAAGGGAACCAAGTTTTGTAACACAAGACGGGTATTTTTATCCCTAAACCCATTTACTCTCAGCAGGGGAAGGTAATTCACTGTATACTAGCACTCAGCCGTTCACACACACTTCCCCACTTTTACAAAAAAAAAAACCCAACATGTTGCACTAAGCAGTATTTCAGATGGAAGGCAAATGTAGGTAATCCCTCCCGAAATAGAGGCAGCTCAAAGCAATTGCCCTCCTGTCCCACAGGGAGCATCCCAACAGAAGACTGAGCTCCCCAACAGGTCTTGCGTGACTGCAATCCCTCCCCAGGAAGCCCAAAGAGAAATAGGATGCTCTTGAAAAATCCCAGCCCTCAGCACTTGAATGGTTTCAGAGCAAAAATCTGGACGAGAACAGCAGCCCCGTTTGAGGCTCAGCAAAGCACAGCCTGGGAAAACCAAAGCCAGGAGATGAATTCGCAGCTTTTACAGAAGGCCTCTGCACAGCAGAAGCATCCTCACTTCCAACACCCTGGATTTTTCCCCTCCATCTCCAGCACTGCCTCCCATCTCCCCGTGCTCTCCTCTCGCCCACGCACCTTTCCCACCCATTCCGTGACCTCCCAACGCCTCTGTCTTTCTCTGTGTTTGTGTGGCAGATGGTACCTCGGAAACATCGTCCCAGACGCGTCACCTGCATCTCCTGCTCTTCTTCCTCTGCTGTCACATGACTGCTCCAGCTGCCTGAGGCACTTTTGGACCTCCAAAGCCCTTTCAGCCTGCCTCCCTTCTGCTGTTAAATCCTGCTCCTGCAAGAGAAGTGACAGCCACTTGCTCTCCCCTCTCTGGCATCTTACCTGCATCTTCCTGAGCTGGTGGGAACTGTCGCCATCAGCCCCGGCTGCACTCCACTCCAAGTCTTCTCCTGGCACGGGCGCAGCTCTGGGTGTGCTTGGTGCGTACCGTGCTTCCTGAAGGAGAACAGCAACAATCAAAGCGACTCCTGGGCAGTGTCCTGCTGGGAGAGCCGATCTGAAGGCAAGTTTGCTGCAGGTCCTGAGGCCGGCTGGTCCAGGGCTGCTCCCTGTCCCCCAGCTCGGCCACAGGTCCCACGTCTGGCTCCTTCCATTCCAACAGGATTTTGGAAAGCCCGCTCCCAGCTGTGAGCGCCAGCCCACGGGCACGGGGCACAAACAGCCCCCTCCCCCGAGGGCCCCAGCCCCCAACTGGCCTCTGTCCCCAAACCGCTAAAACTTCCAAACAGGCTCTCCCTCCAACTACCTGCCGTTTTAAGAAAACAAACTGTATGCTCCCAGACTCAGTAGGCTGACTAAGACTCTCAGAGGGTGATTTGGGATTCAATTCCAGAACAAAACAATATCCATTACAGAATCTCAGCCACCACCTCCATCATCGTCATCGCTGACCCACAAAAGCTGCCTTGTAAAAAATCTTACAGCTGATTAAAATTACCCTCTCCTCCCCAAATCTTTGTCCTTCTCATACCCTCAGCCTACTGCAGTAATAATCACATCGCTATTCTGTAATTACCACCAATCTGAAACCCCTCCGACACATCATTCCCTGATGTGACTGACAGTACTGTTGAAAAGGGAGAACCATCACTAACCACGCACCCACCTGTTAGTCGTCCTGTCTCTGTGACCGACCACATCTACATGGCTATCTCTGCCTGACAGGAGGTGACCGGCCTGAGAAAAAAGAGAAAAAAAAACAAAAACCTTACATTGTCTTGGCTCTAGCGTAAGCAAGGAATTTATGATAGTGATACAAACAAGTTTAAGAGAAAGCAGGGTAGCGGAAGAAGCAGAAAATATGATATGTCTCACCCACCTCTAATTTCAGAGGAAGTTCCAGGGGAGGGTTTTTTTCTCGGTCTGTGGCGTCTTCTTACCACTGCACAGCCCAAGTGAGAAAACACACACCTGTGTTTTATGTAGAACTGTAAACTACAAGAGTAGAACTAGCCAGTCTACGTAATTGGACTTCTTTCCAGGACACATCGGTCACTCCTTTTACATTTCAGTGGAGAGCTTTGCGTTAAAAATCCCTAAATTCTGATACGAAAATAGCAAAACGTCACCTGTAAATCTTTGAAAGGAACAAAACATTGAAGGAAAACTGTTCATATAAACTGTAAATGACACTTTTTTTCCCTAGCTGACCAGGCCTGTCAACTATTGGCAGGAACACGAGCACCCTCACACCCATCCGTAATCCAAAGATCCTTACATGTCTCCCTGAAAGGGGACTGAAACTGCTTCTTCTACATTTACACTGATGAAAGTTATACCTTACGGTCGAGGCCGACAACATAACTGACAGTACAGCACGGAACCAACAGAATGAACATTGAACAAAGGCAAACAAAACAAAGCCATAAAAAACGGGGATGCTTTGGTGCTCAAAAAGCCCCTCCTCGTGCAAAATCAGAAGCAAGAGAGAGCCTAACCCTATCAAGTATTTTACTATTCTCTATAGAAATAGCCACCAGAAAATACAGCCGTTTTCATAACAAAGCTGCCAGCTAAATTAGATGCCCTCATTTAAGGGCAACCACTTCTGGCAGCTCTTGGAGGGGTGGGACCAGAAGAAATCCGGGCAGTTTCACGGATTAATTTTACTTCTCCATTCTTCAAAACTGTTCCCCATCTGCAGGAATGACCGGGACACCACTTCAGGGAGCAAGGCAAGAAATACTTCACTCCAACATACAGTTTTAAACCACGCCCTCGCCCACTCTCCCCAGCTCTTCTAAGAAGCCCGAATTCACCATCTGACCTAGGGCAGAGACACACACAAGAGCCACCAGCACAACCAAGTCAGACGTGCTTGGAATTCAGGCATCCTCTTTTCATGGCGCTTGCTACCCGCCCAACAGCAGCAACCCTCCAACCAAAATTTCGAACCACGTACACAGCTTTCCAACAAACAAATGTGGGGAGAGGATGTTTCTAACGTGAATGGAGTAATTCCTGTTATTTGACACAGTCACCTTTTTATTCAACAGAAAACACTAGGGTATTAAGAGAGAATCAACCACGTCCTAGCTGTGAAACAGGAAAAAAACCCCAAACACCTGATATCCCATCCAATTAGTTTCTCACTTCAACAAGTACAGTACAAAGGAGAGTATGAAAATAGAACTCAACCCGTACAGCCTCAGGACGTCGCTCAACTAACAGGCACTGAGACAATCAGACACATAGCGCAAATGAGTTAAGCTGTGCTGAGTGCACTTCCAGGAACACCAATCCGATATCTCAAAGCATCTTAAGGAGCAGACTCTGAGAATTCGGTCCCTTAGAAAAAGAAGAAACACACACTTGCCCTGTGCAGTTACTTCTCGTTTTTAACTTTAGGAAATACATGCACAAATGAAACTACAGTATTTCAAAATTAGCCAGGAAGCAAACTGTTAGGGAATGGCACTAAACAAACAGCAGGCACTCTGGACAAAGCAGGAAAAACAAACGGGGGGGAATCAATTGGGCTAATTGAGCTGGCACGATTGAAGCAAGAGCCCCCTGACACACAAAGGTCTTTATATACCACAAAAACTTGAGGGCAGCAGCTGCTCTATCATGAAGAGGCAGCCCAGAGCTCATCCTGTGCAACCAGAAACATCCTGTTCTCTTCTGAATCTCTCTCCTCGTTCTAGTTTGGGTCAGAAAAGGGGACCCTAAGGTCTGACAGCCCCCAGACACAATCACCCTCACGGTTGCCCTTTCCCCCAAATGGAACCCCTTTCAGTTTATCACAACTCCTACCGTACCTGCTTCACTGGCAAAGGCACCTGCTGGCCAAATCACCGGACTGAGGCAAGCTGGGCAACGTTGCCGCGTGCCGCGATGGCTGAAGGCAGAAGCGAAGCTGTGGGGGATACCACGCTAGGCAGAGAGCCAGCGGAAGGCAGTGAGCAAAAAGGCTCTGCCTTCAATGCTGGAACTGAGGAAGTAGCTGCAGCAAGTTAAAAAGTGGCATTCAAAGACAAATCCCAGCACACCTGACATTCCAGCCTGCATTCAGGAACACAGTAGCATTCTGCCCTTGGTTTACAAGAACCACACCGTTAAGGACCAGTAGCATAGGTTCTTCAGCACTTGGAACAAGAATTCCACATGCAACACGTGCCAACAGAAATGCCTTGGCATAGACAGCAGCAGCTCGCGAGGGCCCATTTGCACCAAGGGGTAAGCAACCCAGGACAGCAACAATTAAACTGCTTACTGGGTAGGCAGGCAGAAGTCCTCCAGGTCCCACAAGATACTGGTTAGACAACAAGGGCGGTACACCTCGGGGCATCTTTGGAGGAGCTTGGCCTGGACAATCAAAACACAGACACATTAACAAGCCATTACAAAAGAAAAGCCTTCAGCATCCACACAAGATAGCTCACACCACTTCAAACTGCCTCCTAAGGGGCTGAAGTACCTCAGATTAAGAGTCTGGGAAGAACTTTAGGGGACCACCCACCCTGCAAGCCCTCACACTTGGCCCTGCTGTCAAGTTCCATTACACATACTGCATCCACACCAGAAAAGGAAAATAGCACACAAATCTGCAAACTGTTTTTTGGTTTGGTTTGGTTTGGGTTTGGTTTTGGGGTTTTTTTTTGTTTATGAGAAGAGTGAGCTTTTGGATGTTTGAAGCAAATAAATACACACTGAAAATGAAGAGTCTCATTCATGGATTTAAAATTACAAAGCAACCATTCACTCACAGCACAGACTGGATTTGCTTTGAGATGAAGTCAAACAGAGTAAGACGCAGTACAAAAAGAAGTAGAAGCAAAAGGCACACTTCTCAAAGTTCAGAAATATTTGGATAACGTACAATTTAGTTGATCATAAAGGCACTCATGTTGGCTACCGTTAGATTTCAGACTTGCTTTCGCGTTTGGTTTCTTGGTTGCTCAAGGAACACTGTCATAGAACACTTCTGTAAGCTGGGGTCAAGGAAGCTGCAGTGAAAAAAACAAGGACTCAGCTACAAAGTAACTTCACCACAAAAACAGACCTTGAAGAGAAAAGCAACGACCTGACCCAGAGAAAAAAAACTGAAGGAGATGGGATGCCTTCTCTGAACCAAGCTGAGATGAGAAAGGCTGAAGCCAAGTATTACGCAAAGAACAATGCACGTCGTGGTCAATTGTTTTACATCTTCCTAAGCTGCTGGTACTTCTTCAGCAGCTGTACACAGACAGCAGCTCTCACCTATAAAAGCTTACCTCATGCACTAGCACAGATACGTCTGGGTTTGACCTGCAATTACACCTCAGGAAGGGCAACTTCCTTTACGGATTCTGCTCATCAAGTAGCCCTCCTTCTCTACGCAACGGTTCACCTCAGCTAACCCAGAACTGGCAGAAAGTTCAGAGCACTTCCCACCCTCCAAAATGAGGGGAGTGGGGAGTTCCCTCAAGCTCTAAGTTTCAGCACATTTCATCTGGCATAAAAGCTTTGAAGTGTTTTACAAACACTGCTGCTCTTTCTTCAAGCATTTGAAGCAGACGAAGAATAGCAAACAGCCTTAACTGCTAGGCAATCTTGGAAATTTAACGCCTACAAACAGAGAAGCACCTTTGATGCTTTTCTGCATCAAGCAGCAGCTTCTGCACCTTCTGCAGAAGCAGCTGCTCTGCTTTCCAAAGATGAAAATACCCATCTAGGGACACAGCTCACCGCTCCTATTAAATAAAAGAGTAAGAGACTTAGTTTCTACAGCAGAGGTGTCCTTACAAACTCACACTCTCTACTAGGCAGGCTGCATACTCTGCATTGAACTCATCCCTAATCCTCTACGTGCTTATCAAGGTCAAGATTCATTTTATACTGACCTTGATAGAACGCAAGACAGCACAAAGGTGCCAGCTACTCAAAGAACTAATATAAGAGTAAATAACCAAAAATAACTTTCACAAGGATCAACTTTCACATTAAATTCAAAACCAAATTCCAGGATTAGCTTTTCGGGTTTTAAAAAAACAAACCACAAAATCTTACTGAGCTAACAATTCAGATATTCGATTTTTACATGAGACTGTTACGATTTTCTGTCACCCGCACTCTGACACCTCCTCCTTGTACAGAATACTAAACCCTGTCAGCACAGAAAGACAGTCAACTACTAAACGAATGCAACAGCATATTAGTACTGCTGCCTTTATCTAAGTAAGCAATACTTTAGAAAGTTACACTGATTATCCAACTAGTTACTAAAAAGTCAGTACCTCGCCTCTTCTATTACAGCCTTCTGCAGAAACTGCCATAGTATATTGGCAGATGCATAGACACACACTCACATTTACATACACCCACAGCCGTACTGAGAGCTGGACAAAACAAACTGAGTTTTCATTAATGAGTCTTTCAACAGGATTTCAGGAAACCAACATTGCTCGGCTGTATTCCAAAGTTATTAACTGATAACCCTCTTGAAATTAGTCTTCTTGTCTGGAATCCTTCCCTGTAACTCTTTCTGTTTGGAGATCCTCTCGTGGCAACACCTACTGGAAAGACAGGAATATTCTGTCTCATACTAGAAAAATCAAACCTAGACCAGGGCCCTACAAACAAAACAAAGGGAAGCACCGCACTAAGACCAAGAAGGGTTTCAATAGCCAAGGGAGTTCCAAGTCGTTTCAAAACAACCCCTATTTTAAACATATATATACACATATATATATATACACACGTACGTATGTATACACATATACGCACACAAGCACAGACTAGGTAGTAGGATATTTTTGAAAGAATAGAAATTGTAGGGACGTGTATACACATACACACAGATACGGACAGGAAAGGAAAACATGCTTGTAGTGGGGGGTGAGTACGCACCCACGTCTATGTGTGTGTGTATATGTGTATGTATACGCACACTCCCCTACAGACAATTTTTTCTTTAACTAGTATCCCACTACCTTTTCATGAAAAAACCTGAAGTACAGAGACAACTCTTACCAACAAGAAGCATCTCCAACACCGCTCATTGCTATCTATCGATGTACTCTAGTCTTAGAAAAACAACAGCTGCTTCAAGAATTCCGTAGCAATGACTCCCAGACACACAAAGTCCAAAACCAGAAGGCGGCTCACCCCACACACGCTTCGTTTCTCAGTCTTTCCCTGAGCAACTGCTGCCGCCTGCCCCCGTCGGCTCCGACACGGCGCGGCCCCCCCACACCACCGCTCCGTGCCTCCGACACGGACACCGCCGCCCCCCCGCAGGCGCCATCGCCCTCCTCGGGGCTTTCTCCGGGACCTGCCGGTCCATCGGTCCATCGCCCGGCCCCCGCTCACCTTCTCCCTCGGGGCAGGCTCAGCCGCAGCACTCTCCCCAGCACCCAAACATCTCGTTATTCTCATTCTCTGCACAGCCTATTTCCAAAATTGAAAACGTCCAGCTAGTTCTCCCACAAGGAAGGTGCCAGCACAGAACGCTGTTGCTGGCCCTCAACTTCTCTCTGCAGCCTGGTCGGAGGCCTAACACCGCTGGGGATCTGCGCTTCCTTAGCGATCTAAACAGCTCATCGCTCTCATTCCCTGTACAGCCCGCTTCCAATATAGAAAACGTCCAGCTGGTTCGCCCACAAGGAAGGTGCCAGGACTGAAAGCTGTTCCTGGCCCTCACTGTCCCTTTGCAGCCTATTCACAAGCTCCGCAGCACTGGGGATCTGCGCTTGCTCGGTGAACTGAACATCTCGTTATTCTCGTTCTCTGCAAAACCTACTTCCACAACTGGAAACAGCCAGCTAGTTCTCCCACAAGGAAGGTTCCAGACAAGAGAAGGCAAGAGGGGCTTAGGAGGAAGAGGTACCACGAGACAAAGGTCACCTTTGTCTCGGCAAGAGGAGGACGAGGAGGCAACACGAGGACACAGCAGGACACAGGAGGTAAAGCAGGAGGAGGCAAAAGGCGGTAGCAGGAAAAGGAGGAGGAGGAGGCAACAGAAAGCGAAAAAGGAGGAGACCACGGGATGCCAGATGAGGCAACAGGAGGCAAGCGGAGGACGAGGCAACAGACAGCCGCAGGAGAAGGGAAAAAAGGAGGCAAGAGGAGGACGTAGCAGGACACAAGAGACAAAAGAAGGAGGACGCAACGGGAGGCAAGACAAAGAGAGAAAGGAGGAGACAACAGGATGCAACAGAAGGCAACACTAACAAAGAGAGAAGGAGGAGGCAACAGGAAGACACAGCGGGAGGAGAAATAGTGGAGGCAAGAGGAGGACACAGCAGCATGCAGGAGGTAAAGGAAGAAGCAACAAGAATCAATAGGAGAAGGAGGAGGAGGCATCAGGGTGCCACCGGAAACAACAGGAGGCAACAGGAGTAAGAAAAAGATGAGGCACCAGGGAACGCGGGAGGACACCAGGGGTAACCTAGGAGGAGGCAAAAGGGAGCAAAAGAGGAGGAGGCAACAGCATGCCATAAGATGCATGAAGAGGAAGCAGGATAAAACAGGTAATGGAGGAGGATGAGGAGGATGTAGGAATCGGTGGAGGCAACAGGAGAAATAGGAAGCAACGTGATGAGGGAGGAGGCAAAAAGGAGGCAAAAGGAAAAGGCGTCTTTGTCCTTCCCGGGCCTCCTCTTGCCTTTTATTGCTGCCTCCTCCTCAACTTGCTTCACGCTTCTGCTCTTGCCTCCTGCTGCCTCCTCTCTCCTCCTCCTTCTCCTCTTCCTCCTCCTTCGGCCTCACGTCGTGGTTTCAGCCCAGCCGGCAGCAAAGCACCACGCAGCCGCACGCTCACTCCTCCCTCCCCGTGGCCACGCTGGGAGGAGGAGAAAATACAAAGAAAGGCTCGTGGGTCGAGACAAGGACTGCCCCACTTACGGCCACGGGCAAAAGACAGGCTCAACTTGGGGAAGAAACAAAAGCCATTTGATTTACTGCCGATCCAATCAAAACAAGGCTAAGGAGAAGTAAAAGCCCCCCTCCGAACACCTTCCCCCCAGCCCTCCCTCCTTCCCGCCTCAACTCCACTCCCGGCTCTCTCTACCTCCTCCCCCCGGCGGCGCAGGGGAACAGGCGACGGGGGTTGGGGTCAGCTCACCACACCTCGTCTCTGCCGCTCCGTCCTCCTCAGGGGGGGAGGACTCCTCACTCGTCCCCTGCTCCACCGTGGGGTCCCTCCCACGGGAGACAGTCCTTCACCAACTGCTCCCACGGGAGTCCTTTCTGCGGGCTGCAGTTCCTCACGAACTTCCCTGGCGTGAGGCCTTTCCACGGGCCGGTCTTCAGTCACACACTGCTCCAGCGCGGGCTTTCCCACGCAGTCACGGCCATTTGGGGGGGCCTCCGCTCCCCCGCTCACCTCCATGGGCTGCAGGGGGACAGCCTGCCGCCTCACCACCTCCTCCCCCTCCTTCTTCTTCCTCACCGACCTCGGGATCTGCAGAGCTGCTCCTCTCCCATTCCCATCCCCCTCCTCACTGCAGGCTCCCCCTCTTCAGGATGTTCTGCCAGAGGCGCTACCGCCGGCGCTGATTGGCTCGGCCTTCCAAGGGGCGGGTCCAACTGGGAGCCCGGGAACCTTCCAGCAGCTTCTCTCAGGAGCCACCCCTGCGGCCCCAGAAAAACCGCCCCACACAAACCCCTAACAATTTCTTTAGGGCCCACAGTTTCGCTTGGGGGGTTTAAGCCCTCAGTTTTAGGGCAGAAAGCCTCTTCTCAGGGTCCAAAGCCTCCTTTTCCCGTCCCAAAGTCTTAGTTTTGGCTTCCAGAGCCCCAGTCGGATGGGCCGCAGGCTCCGTTGCAGTTGGCAAAGGCTCCTTTTTGGAGCCCAAAGCCACCTTGTCAAGCTCCAAAGGATCCGGCCAGTTGGTTTGAGGGCCCACGCTGCATCCTGAGTTTGCAAACCCTCATTTTCATGCTCCAAACCCCTCTTCTAGGGCCCAAAGCCTCATTTTTTACCCTCCAAACCTGGGATTCTAGGGTTGAAAGCCTCCTTTTGGGGGTCCAAACCCTCGCTTTTTGGGCCCGGGGACGCATTTTGAGGGTTTTAATCGCTCTTTTAGGCTAACATGCCTCATTTTTACCTTTCAAACCTTCATTTCTAGGACAGAAAGCCACTTTTTAGAGTACGCAGCTTCCTTTATAAGGCCCAAGTACACATCTTTCTCTCCCGAAGCCTCCTTTTGACTGTCCAAATACTCCTTAGAGCGTCCCAACCCTTATTTTTCTGAACAAATCCTCATCTTGACGGTCCAAAGCTTCATTTATAAACTCCAGAGCCTCACTTCAGGCTCCACAACCTTGTTTCTAAACTCAAATTTTGAGGCTCCGAACCTCATTTTTAGGGCCCAATGCCTCATTTTCAGGGTCCAAAGAATCGTTTCCACAATCCAGCCCTTCATTTTTAGGGTCCTGAAGCCTCACTGCAAGGGCCCAAACACCCATCTTTAAGGTCCAAACCTTCCTTTTACAGCACACGCCCCACCGTTAGAGCCCCAAGCCTCATTCTTTACCTGCCAAAGCCTCCTTTTCAGGGACCATAGGCTCATTTTTAGGATCCGGTCTGCAACTAGGAGAGCCCAAGGCCTCATTTTGAGGGTCCAAATACTCAATTGGAGGGCCCAAAGCCTCATTTTGGAGGCCAAGCTCCTCGTTTAGGGTGCAAGGCGTCTCTTCTTTAACGTACAACCCCTCATTTGGAGCCTCCAAAGACCCATTTCTAGGGCGCAAAGCCTCCGGTTTTGGTACCGAAGCATCCCTTGAAGGCACAAAACCTAATGCAGGGTTCAAAGCCTCAGTTTCATTTCCAAAGCCCCATTCTTAGGGCCCAAACCCTCCACAGGAGGGTCCAAAGGCCTCTTTTACAGCTGAGGGCCTCCCCCGGAGTGACCCAAGCCCTCTCTTTGGGGCCAAAGCCTCATGTCTTGGGGCCCTATCGAGACCAAGAGGTTCCCCTCCTTTGCAGAGCCCTAAGGGTCACGCGTAGCATCTCCCCCACCATTTTTAGTGCCCAAAGCCTCATTTGGAGGGCCAAAGTCCTCATTGTTCTGGTCCAAACCTTCTGGCCTTTTATGACCCATGCCCTTTTTTGAGGGCCCACAGTTTCATCTGGAGGGTTTAAACCCTCAGCTTTAAGGCAGAAAGCCACTCTTTTAGGGTCCAAATTTACACTTATAGGGCAGAAAGCCTCGCTTTCCCTTCCCAAAGTCCCAGTTTTGGCTTCCAGAGCCCCATTTGAGGCTCCAAACCCTCATTTTGAGGGTCCACAGGCTCCGTTGCAGTTGGCAAAGTCTCCTCTTCAGAGCCCCAAGCCACGTTTTAAGTTGCCGAACTCGCATTTTCAGACTCCAAAGCCTCATTTTTAGGATCCGGCCAGTCGTTTTCAGGGTCCAAGCCGCATCCTGAGTTTCCAATCCCTCATTTTTATGCTCCGAACCCCTCTTTTAGGGCCCAAAGCCTCATTTTTAGAGTCCAGAGCTTTGATTCTAGCATTGAAAGCCTCCTTTTTATGGTCCAAAGCCTCATTTTGAAGGCCAGTCCCTTGCTGCGACACAGACAGGACCACCAACGGCCCTGGGTGGGAACCCAAAGGCCCATCAGGAGGTCGTGAGGGGACGAGAGAATAAACGCACAGAACAAGGCGCAGCCTTCAACAGCGCCCACCTATGGGACTCACAGAAGGCAGGAGTACAGCTTTACAGAGCTGGACCAGCCCCTCCAATAGCCCAGCCACAAAGCTTTCTAAACAAGGCAAAAACATTGACTACTTTTCTCGTCCCTACTTAAGATTCCCTGTAGAACCGGGTCTTGGCCTGACCGAGGCTGTGGGAGGGAGGAAGACGAGGGAAAACTTTGCAGGGAAAACGCCCAGACACAGTATGGCCTGGCATCAATAAAGGTAGGCACAAGCAAGCCCTTGGGAGCAAACTCTTTATTCTCTGCCTGGGGGAGCTGCCCGGGGGCTCTGTGGCCCTGGAGCCGCACACCTCCTCAGGACACCCTCCACAAGGCTCCCAGCTACCGCCCTCTTCAACGACTCGGGCTGCACGGGCTCCTCCAGGAGAAGCTTTAAACGCACTGGTCTGTGCCGGGCTCCTGCCTGGGTAGGGGGCTTGGGACCCGCTGGAGGCATGGGCTCTCTTGGAAACTGGGGGCCCATGGAGGGAAGGGTGTCTGCGGTGCTCCCTGGCCGGAGTATACGCAGAGTTTCCCGTGCGGGCACTGAAGACCTTGCTGTGGCTCCGGAGGTGGAATCCCTGGACTCCTGAAGGCCTTCTGTTGGCCGGCGAGCACCTTGCGCGGCGCCTCGGCGGAGAGATGGGAGGAGAGTACGTGAGCTCTCCTCTTTGAGTTGTCCCGCTTCCTCTGAAGGCGTGACTATTGCAGGGAGGCTGAGAGGTGGCAAGACTTCCCTTGGTTGAAGCTTCTCTGATTTTTGCTTGGACTTCCTTTCTTCCTCTAACTTCTTCCTCACCGTTTCCAGAATTTCAAGGACAATGGTTTTGGCATACCCGATCAATTCAGCATCCAGCTGCTGAACTCTGGAGATGGCGTTTTGGATGCTCTCCTTGGCAATCTCACGGCTCACTCGTGAGACATCAGCAGCGTTTTGCAGTGGTTGCAACACGGGCACCTTTGCTCTCTTGCTTGCTTCTGGGATCTGCCGTTCCGATGCTCCGGCTGGTCCTTGTCCTTCTGTCACGCCTTGAATCTTCAGGATCTCGGAAAACTGACAGCGGAAGTCCTGTTCAAACTGAGACGCTACAAAGGATGACAAGGTGGAGCTAACACGTTCAACAGCCTCTTTGGTCCTTTTGTCGACAGAAGACTGTGAAGATGCTCTGTCGGAAGCTGCTAGTTCCGCCTCCCTCCATCTCTCTTCTCCGGATTTGCCTGCTCTGCTGGTGCTTCCCACAACAAGCTCTGAGAGCTTCTGCCTGCCTGCTGGCCCAGGCTCGGCTGCATCAGACGGGCTGGGTACCAAGTGCTCCCCAAAGCTCTCCAACACGCTCGCCACAATCTCTTGAGCCACCAGTCTGATCTTGTCCCGGCGATCCGCAGAAGTGTCCAAAGGCTCTGGCCTTCTGGCGCTGGCAAACAACCTTCCACGGACCTCATGGGGAGCCCTCCTTAAGACGCGGACGGACTGACCCAGCGCCTTCACCCGCTCCAGCACCGCCTGGACCACGGTCTCAGCCACCTCTTTAAGCTCCTGGTCCTCTGCCAGCATAGCCCACAGCACCGTAGGCTGTATGCTGTTAGGCGCTTCTTCTCCGGCACACACTGCAGACTAAAAGGAGGAGCAGTTAATGAGTGAATGGGTTCCTTCACCTCCCTTTGCTTTCCTCTTCCTCCTCACAGGACCCCTGCCCAGACGAGCCCCTAGCAGTCAAGCTGGAAAAACTCTGGTTTCTCTGTAGACCACCTGGCACACGGAGGTTTCTGGTCTCCTGCGGCCAGGAGCCAAGTGTTATGGGCACCTCTCAGAATCAAGCAGGTGCCATTTTGCTTAGAGCAAAGGGCACTGTAGCCCCCCTGGACCTCAGCACGGTGAACCAATAGCGGAGGGAAAGCTGTCGAAGGTACTGGACCAGGCCCTTCTGCCGCGGGTCCCAGCTGCTCTTGGGGCACTGCTGCCCTCTATCAGGGTGCCCTGTTTGCCCCTTTTCAGGGCCGAATGCCAGGAATGGCTGTTCTGAGAGCAGAAAAGAAAACGATCCTTCTTCTTGAGGCACCTGGCTGTTGTCTGCCAGCCCAAGGAAACGTCCTCGGGACAGGAGGCAGCCTGAAGGTCCACCGCGGGCTGCCGGCCTCGTGCAAAGTGGGGAAGAAATTGCGAGTCAAGCACAGAGCCAGGCAGCAGCCGGAAACTGACATTTGCTCTTTTGCAGCTTGACAGCCTGAGTGCCACGGCAGAAGGAGCTTAACCCTTCACCCCGGCGTAGACAGCACCCCACACTATCCAGAAATGCTTCCCAAGAGGCTGTTGCAAGGGATGGAGCCGGGCAACGTTTAACGGGACCCCCGCTAACGAGAACCGGGCAACAGCAGGCTCTCCGCTAAGCTAATCAAAGACCTCCTGGAAGAGAAAACCAACCCACGAATGGCCAAGCACCGGCACTGTCAGGTTCAGGGACACTGCATCTTCGGATGCAGAAGTCTTTGGATGAAACCAAGAGTTTTTCAACCAGGCGCGAAACCAGCACCATGGACCGTGCGGCCACTTAGTGCAGCAGGTTCGTGCTAAATGTGCGAGTCCCTGCTCAGAAGTGGCCACTGAGAGTGCCCAGGCACACTTCTGTGTCAGAAAGGGCTAGTGCCTCGTGTCTCAGAGACACAGGAAGGCAAGCAACCGCTTCTTGGTCTCTGACAGCCACCCTCAAACAAGGACACGTCGCACACCGGCCAGGCACCACCTCCTCAGCGACCAAGCACCCTTCGCAAGCCCTGAGCAGCTGTGTGCGTGTGTGGCAGCGTCCTCTCCCGAGTCCCAGGTACCAACGTGCTGCCGCACAGCAGAGGCAGCCCCCAGCATCCACCCAGCTCCTACTCACCGGCCTTCCTTTGAGAGCGGACTTTTCGGAGCTGCTCTCATTGCCTGGCTGCCTTCTCTTGCCCAGCTGCTGCTGCTGCTGGCACTTGGCCTGCTGGAGGAGGCGTTGGTCTTTTTCAAGAGCCTCCAGTCTTTCCATCTGCTTCTTGGTCACAGTCAGATGCCTGTCAAGAGAAAGGAAGGCAGCTGAGAAGGAGCAGCTCTGTCCCTCTTGCCCAGGCCATTTTCTGCTCGGCCGCTCCCATCACCCTGCTCCTGGTTACTTTGCTCCAGTAGTCCCCCTGCCTGTCCAAGGCTCCAAACACAGACCGCGCCAACGTGACTGCAGCCCGCACCGGCTCCTTCCACCACTGGCCTTTGTTTGTTTACTGGAACAGGAGGCTCCAGCACTTCTCTCAGGGACCAGGGGCCCCCTTCAAGAGCAAGCGTTACTTGGCCTTTTCTTACCTCTGCCTCCTCTTCCTCTCTCCACCTGGCAAACTCTGTCTTTGCTCCTGCGGCAGCCACTCTTGCGGGTGAGAAACGTCAGTCCCTCCCGGCAGTTTGGAGGCATCCTCTGATTGGGCCAGGTCTTGCTGAAGCTTTTTCTGAAAGGTGACATCGGGTTGTGCCTTCCTGTTGCCTGGACAAGCGCTCACGCCCCTGCATGCTGAGGCACCCCGCGGACCCAGGACAGCGATCTGCTTCAGCCACGCGACGAGGGCAGAAAAGAAATGCTTCCCCCGGGACTCCGCGTGCTTGCACGTGACTTTCCTGCCCGTGCCCACCCCTGCACCCTGCGCTAGCTCAGCTCGCAGCCCGGTACTCCTCTCCCTGCCACAAGACCCGGCCCAGCAGCACAGCCCTCACCTCTTCGGCACTGACCGCCTCCCCTCCCCAACATGCTGCAAGTAAAGCCCCAGCCCTCGGCACCGTGCCGCTGACCGGTGTCCACGAACACTCCGCTTTGCCTACCTCCTCTCGCAGGAACGTTTTCTCTGCCTCCAGCTTGAGCGTGGTCAGATACTGCCTGTACTCATTGAACTCCTTCAGAGTGCAAACCACCTATGGAGAGACGAGGGGAGAAATCCCCCGAGAACTCTCAAGCCGGCTCCGTAGGCTGCCTTCCCCAAAACGGCCCAAACCCAGCGGCGGGAGGGGAGCTGCTCCTCTGCACACCCTCCCCTCCCCTCCGCTTCGCTCCCCTCCCCTCCCCAGTGGCGGGGCCCCTGACTCCCCCCCAGCCAGGGCCGAGCGGTGCTCCTCGCCTCAGCACCAGGCCTCGCACCGGCTGCCTCCTCGACGCTCAGGCAGCGCGGGGCAGCCGGAGAAGAGCAGGAGTGGGAATTGCCAGAGGGACGCTGGCGCTACTTCTGCTCCCAGGGCAAGCAGCCCCACAGCCCTGTGCCCTCCGCCAGCAACAGGCGGCTGCAGCAAGCGCTCTGGGAACCCCGCTTGATGAGGACTGTTTTTATCAGCCCCATGCCCAAACCTACTCTGCCGTCACTGGTGACGTAACCCTCCCTCTTCAGCCTCTGCAGGTTGTCCTTGCGTTTGTGGTAGGCCCGCAGATGCGGGTCATGCAGGCTGTTGTAGTCGGTGCTCAGCAGGCGGCAGTATGGATCTCCCAGATTGAAACAGCCAGAGGGCTGGTGAAGCTGTGAGAGAGATTTTGCAGACTATGAAGGAGGAAGGAGAGCAGCAAAGGGGTGCCAAGCGGTACTTGTGAAAAGGTAAAGGTCCTCTGAGGACCAACACTCTTCTCCATCCTTCTGAAGCCACAGAGGACACCACAGCCGGGCTGCGGGGTCAGGCTGGGCTGGGCTAGGCTGGGCTGGGGGAGAGAAGACAAAGCCCACCAGCAAAGTAGGCATCTTAGGCCAGCAGGAAGAACTGCAGACCTTGCCAGTCCTCCTCTTTGTCTCTGCACCAGGGAGCCAGGAGCTTCCCTCTACTCCCCAGCGCTGCCAGATTGAGGGGCTGCGGCGCCCGCTGTAGAACAGGCGGCCACAAGGACTTCTCTGAATGACGGGGACCCCGTAAAAGAGGAGAGCTCTTCTACCCCTTTCTACTTCCTTTACCTTTTCCCCCAGCTTTGTCCTGCAGAAGACAGGCTTGGAGCCCGCATGCACAGGGATCTTGACCCCAAGTGGGAGGTCCAGCAGCCCAGTACCTCCTTCTGCCAGTGGCTGTCTCCTGTTCCCGAGCTAGAAAGAGGGAGACACTCATGGGCACTCAGGCACTATCTCCATAAGCCTCCTGCACGGCAGTTGCGAGAAAGGCTCTCGGAAGACTCCAACCAAGGGGAGCGCCCAGAGCGGCCCAGGCAAAAGCTGCTCTCTCCTTCCTCGCCCCTGTCCCCACAACTCCCGACCCTCCCTCAACCCACGTCCACGTCCTTTCACAGCAAGCCCTCCCACCTGCTTAGCCGTAAGCCAGGCTGGGCAGAGAGGCAGGACTCCCTGCAAACTCTCCCCAGCCCGACCACCTTGGGATCCCTCCCAGCTCCCCGGCCATGTCCCAGGCTCCCGCGCTGAGCCCTCTCCATCGGCCCATTGCTCACCTTTCCCCCCTTCCCCACTACGCTCAGCAGTGCGTCCACGTTTCGGACGCCAGCAGTGACACGGTGCTCCATGGCTCCTTCCAAGAGCTCTCCTGGAGCTGCGACCCTGCGCTGGCACCTCTCGCTCCAGAGGCACCCAGCTGTGGCCACCACAGCCGGTCTTCCAGCAAGCGCCTATATAGAGCAGTTGCACATTGTTGCATCATTGCATTGCTGCATCATCACGTTGCTGCACCACCGCATTGTTGCATCATCGTCTTGCCACGCCGCCGCCCAGCCGCCCCAGGGCCCACCTGCAGGCCCGTCTGGACACGCATGAGGGCCACCCGCTCTCGCTGACCCTGCTTTGAGCAGGGGGCCTCCACTCGGTGCTGACCTGCTGCCCCTTCTTCCTCCTTCTACCTCTTTTTCCCAGCTTTGGCCTTCAGGTGGCAGGGCTGGAGCTGGGCCGCCCGCGGGCGGCTGCTGCTGCTGCTGCTGCACTGGATTTGGTAGACCAGTTTTAGACCACTTCCCTGTCACGGGCAAAGCAGCCTCAACTTGGGGAATTGCACTGAATTACATTTTTGGCCCACTGCCCTCAACATCTCCTTCCTGATTTGCGTCTTGAGAAACACAGAGGACAAACGAAGGATGCAGGAAGCCCCTCTCCTCCCCTTCAGCCCAGACACCTCTCTGTCCCCTCCTCAGTCTCCCCTGCCCTCGTTTCTGCTGCGCGTCACCCTCTGTGACACCCTCCCAGTGCCTCCCGGGAGGTGACGGGCGGCGCAGGACGTTCTGCATCGGTGCAGGGAGCACCTCAGTGCCGCCTGCTGCTTCTGACCCATCAGCTTCCTCCCACACCAGTGACCTCACCGCACCCCAGCAATGTCACCTGCCACCGCACCACCCTCTTGCTTGCCTCTCTCCTCTGCCTCTGGTTCTCACAGTCCCTGCCCTCCTCCTGCTTCCCCAAGGGGCTGAGGAGCTCAGAGCTGGGGGAAAGTGGGCACAGCGCTGCTACAGAAACCTGCCGCTGGTGATTCGCGGGTTGAGTCCCCCATGGAAAGGAGGCACTGTCACCTCTGTCAGGAAGAAAATACCCTCCTGATCACTGCAACACGCTCGCTCACAGCCCACGCTGCACTTATTGGAGAGGGACCAAAAAGATCCATTCATTGCCTCTGACACTCAAACGGTTTTAGCACGGACCTGACTAGTGTTTTCCCGACCCTCTTGCAGAAGGGGATAAGGAGCCACCAACAACCGCAGCCTCTGCATCTCCAGACCCCGCTGGGGAACACACTCGGCACTTGCTTTCTGCAGAGACGCCGCTTCCTCAGCAGCGGGGGGACGGGTGTGAGCCTGGCAATATATAAAACAGTAAAAGCAGGGGCAAGCCAGTGTTACTGGTCAGCGTGTCCTGCTGGGCAATCTGAAGTTCTAGTCAAAATGACACCTCCTCTCGGAATCCACAAAGACCCTGTCCATGGTTTTTTTGTCCTGGCAAGGCAGCATAAAAAAAGAAAAAAAACTAATTTAAAGAAGCCAAGAATATTAGGCAGAACAGCGTATCTTCCAGGATTTTGTAACTTGGAACCTGCAGACCGACGCAGATGCCACTGCAAATGCAGACACCATTGCAACTACCAGCTCAGAGGCAGATACCGTTACAGATTAAGATACCATGGCAGAGGCAAAGGCCGCTGCAGATGCAGGCACCACTGCAGAGGTAGGTACCACTGCAGATGAAGATACTGTTGCAGTTAACGTTGCACACATACCGTTATGCCAAACTTTTTATAGTCCAAGATTCTGTAACTTGCATCCAAGCTCTGTGCCCCCCAGAACCATCATCTCCATCTTCTCCACCATCTCCTCCTGCCCTCAGCCACAGAAGGAAGTCTGTCTCGATAGCTTCAGTAATTTGACCAGAAGAAAGCAAGAAAACGTGTTCCTGTACTAAGGAGGAAGGGCAGGAACTCGGCAGTCATTTTCCTTTTGTTACAGTCATTAGGGATGTCCGTCCTTGCTATAAGAGAGATTCCCTTTGCAAGAACCAGGTGGCATCTCTCAGGGGAAGTTAGCTTCTAGTTCTAACTCTTGACTATTTTCTGACTTTCCTCACCTTTTGGAGCTGGGCCAGGGCCCTCTCCACATCAGACATCGCTTTTTGGAGTTAAGCAACAGTAACCCTGAGTTTCTCATGTCTACTCATTTCTGCCTTGCTCTCGTAATCCTCGGGAAGGATGCAGAAAGACTCTCAGAACTGTGACCTCTTTGTCTGGCCGGCCCAAATACATTGATTACAATACAGATTCCTCCTACATGGTCTATTTGTGCTAACCAGCCACTTAATTCACAGGCATATGAAAGCAGCTCTTCTCAGGAAAAAAAAAAACAACAACAACCATAACCAAAGCCAAAACCCACTACAGATGACCAGAAGCGTCAGCTTTCAAACTGGCATTGTTTGAAAACAGAAACACTCTGCCCAGCCACAAACGCAAAGGTGTGCTTTTAGTACATAACATCAAGAAACAAGACGTTCAGTTGCGTTTCACGGTTATTGGGCCCGTTACATTGCCATGTTCACAGACACACAGAGGAAAAAAAACCCTTATAAACCTCTCTAAAGTGGGTCAGAGGAATAGCCACTCTCACAAAGACTGCTCCAGACAGAGTCAACAAGATCAACCATGAAACGCTGAGCAAATGCCCCAGCTGCAGCTTTCTCGGAGGGGTCCTCCTGTTTCTGCAGCGTTTGCATCGGCTGGCGTTCGCAAGGTGCCTTTCGAGACAATGCTGCGTGTCAAAATTCAGCCTCTTGTTGGTACGTCTTTGACCTGGACTTGGAAGAGTGACCACAATGTACAACTCATCAATCCACACAAAATCAAGGACACCAGTATTTGCATTCTCCAGCCCCTCCAGTCCCTGTGGATGAAAAACAAACACCCCCGCCCCCATGTTCCTGTGAAGAAGCGATGGGCCAAACTAATCCTCTCCTGCTGCCCTAGCATGCACTAGTCTAATTAGACATTGTTTTATTGGGCTTGCAGAGAAAGAGAGCCTTGGGACAAGCTGAAGGCTGTCCAGGATTTTCTGCACTTTTCAGCGTTTACGGTTTATATCCAGTTTGGTGTAAGTAAAGACTGAAAAAAGAAATGGAGAAGGCTGATGAATGGTGAGTAAGCATTACTGTAAAGGTGGATAATTATTATTAGGATGGTGACAGTTTTTTATCAGAAATAAAATTCTATTATTATAAATAAACACCGTTATGAAGAGGAAGCCTTGCCTTTTCTGTCGACTGCTAATTGGGTATTGCTCTTATCGTTCCCTGACTCCTTGGAAATCACGAACGCATGCGCACCACAAGGCATGTCTCGTTATTTTGGGAACGTGTTATTTCCCACTGAGTACCAAGACGACAGCTCTTAATTGTACGTCCCGAGAGCAGCCTCCACCGACTGTCCCCTGCTGCGCACCAACACAAACAGCACTGTGCTCTCCCCTGCCCATCTCCACGCTCCGGAGGAGCTGTTCACACACCCCTGCCCGGGCCATGCTGCCTCAAAATTCCTCCTGTGCTGCTCAAGGCCCTGAAAACTGTCACGCTACAGCTGTACCCAGATCACTGTTCCTCATTCTGAGCGAGACCGCCTGGTCCTGTGTATTCCCACCTGTCTACAGCAGCTGTTGCCTTCTGTCTTGTAAGCGTTTTGGAAAAGTACCCCTTTTTTCCTGAATACCCTCTTTGACCTCACTACAGGACAGGTCCCCAGTCCACCACCACGGCTGGTAAAGGCCGTAGCGATACAGAATTGCGCAGGGATGACAAATACCCAGTGGTCCAGCTCGCTTCAATTGTTTAAGACAAGGCTTTTGGCTAGAACACAGTCGAGAAAATTTAAAACCTAACACTCCCATCTGGACCGGCAGCTCTTTCTTCATCAGTTCTTTGCATTGCTCTCATTCCTCGGGAGTACACAGCAAGCAAAGATCAGTCACAAACATGCACGAGACCGGACATCCACATACTTGCTGCCTACCCAGTAACATTAGCAAGGCCCTGCCTAAACACAAAGATTAAATTAATGTACAGATTTCCTACGCAGGAAGCAACTAAGGATCAACCAAATACAACCATCTGTTGTTACCTATTTGCACAAGAGGCACACGCTGCTTCCGCTTCTATCTTTCAGGCTGTTACCCATGAGAAAACGGAAGCACGTTTTATTGCAAGAGGAAACCTTCAATTGGAAAGCCAGTTCATGGCCTGGTTTGCCTCTCTATGCACGTATCTAGTGAACAGCCGAGGAAACGTTACACGAGCAATTAGCAAAGCAAACCCAGGACACCTCAAGAGGTCCCGCAACTACACCAGTCTGTCTTTCCTTTTCACCCCAGTTCCCAAAGCACCAAGGCAGGAGCAGGCAGGGCACTCATGCGCTCGGCTCACACCAGGGAGGAGAGAGCAGGAGCAGCCCTCTGTCACCCAGGCTTAGCAACAACAATTTCTGCTCTCATCTGGGGCTTAGTCCATGTGTAGTCATACGTGTGAGTTATGGCCTAGCCATGGTGATACTGCTCAGCTCAGGGTTCAACATGAGACCTTGTCCTTTAAGGAGGACCATTACTCCATAGCTTCACTAGGCAAGCCTGATTACTTTGTATAAACTATGCATGCTTTGCTGAGGACCCCACCCTTGAAGAAGGAACTAAAGACTGATAAAAAGGAAACATCCTGCTCCAGAAGGCCCCCGAAGATTGCCAAAGAAGCATGAACCAGTGTCCTGATTTCAGCCGGGACAGAGTTAATTGTCTTCCTAGTAGCTGGTACAGTGCTGTGCTTTGAGTTCAGTATGCAAAGAATGTTGATAACACTGATGGTTTCAGTTGTTGCTAAGTAGTGTTTAGTCTAAAGTCAAGGATTTTTCAGCTTCTCATCCCCAGCCAGTGAGAAAGCGGGAGGGGCACAAGAAGTTGGGAGGGGACGGAGCCAGGGCAGCTGACCCAAACTGGCCAACAGGGTATCCCATACCATGTGAAGTCACATCTAGTATAGGAACTGGGGGGAGCGGGGGCGGGGGATCGCCGCTCGGGGACTAGCTGGGTGTCGATCGATCGGCGGGTGGTGAGCGATTGCACTGCGCATCATTTGTACATTCCGATCCTTTCATTATTGCTGTTGTCATTTTATTAGTGTTATCATTATCGTTATTAGTTCCTTCTTTTCGGTTCTATTAAACCACGCCTATCTCAACTCATGAGTTTTACTTCTTTTCCCGATTTGCTCCCCCATCCCACTGGGTGGAGGGGAGTGAGTGAGCGGCTGCGTGGTGCTCAAGTTGCTGGCTGGGGTTAAACCATGACAATCTCCCTCCGAACAAGGGAAAAATAACATCAGAAACTCTCAACCGGACACAACAAGACCTTGAACTCTTTGAAACCCGACACAGAAGATGTCTCTATGAACTACTTTTTAAACCTACTTTTTAACAACCAAAACACTTTAGTACGCTTTAGTGGTACGCTTCAGACAACCCTGATTAATTGCAAGAAATCACACGAGATCATCTGAACGCCACTTTGAAGGCTGTTTAATGTTTAAGCAAGTTGGGAAGAGATTTTGTCAGCCAGGAGTCCATCAGTTAGCACTTGCATCTTCAAGGGAACCAAGTTTTGTAACACAAGACGGGTATTTTTATCCCTAAACCCATTTACTCTCAGCAGGGGAAGGTAATTCACTGTATACTAGCACTCAGCCGTTCACACACACTTCCCCACTTTTACAAAAAAAAAAACCCAACATGTTGCACTAAGCAGTATTTCAGATGGAAGGCAAATGTAGGTAATCCCTCCCGAAATAGAGGCAGCTCAAAGCAATTGCCCTCCTGTCCCACAGGGAGCATCCCAACAGAAGACTGAGCTCCCCAACAGGTCTTGCGTGACTGCAATCCCTCCCCAGGAAGCCCAAAGAGAAATAGGATGCTCTTGAAAAATCCCAGCCCTCAGCACTTGAATGGTTTCAGAGCAAAAATCTGGACGAGAACAGCAGCCCCGTTTGAGGCTCAGCAAAGCACAGCCTGGGAAAACCAAAGCCAGGAGATGAATTCGCAGCTTTTACAGAAGGCCTCTGCACAGCAGAAGCATCCTCACTTCCAACACCCTGGATTTTTCCCCTCCATCTCCAGCACTGCCTCCCATCTCCCCGTGCTCTCCTCTCGCCCACGCACCTTTCCCACCCATTCCGTGACCTCCCAACGCCTCTGTCTTTCTCTGTGTTTGTGTGGCAGATGGTACCTCGGAAACATCGTCCCAGACGCGTCACCTGCATCTCCTGCTCTTCTTCCTCTGCTGTCACATGACTGCTCCAGCTGCCTGAGGCACTTTTGGACCTCCAAAGCCCTTTCAGCCTGCCTCCCTTCTGCTGTTAAATCCTGCTCCTGCAAGAGAATTGACAGCCACTTGCTCTCCCCTCTCTGGCATCTTACCTGCATCTTCCTGAGCTGGTGGGAACTGTCGCCATCAGCCCCGGCTGCACTCCACTCCAAGTCTTCTCCTGGCACGGGCGCAGCTCTGGGTGTGCTTGGTGCGTACCGTGCTTCCTGAAGGAGAACAGCAACAATCAAAGCGACTCCTGGGCAGTGTCCTGCTGGGAGAGCCGATCTGAAGGCAAGTTTGCTGCAGGTCCTGAGGCCGGCTGGTCCAGGGCTGCTCCCTGTCCCCCAGCTCGGCCACAGGTCCCACGTCTGGCTCCTTCCATTCCAACAGGATTTTGGAAAGCCCGCTCCCAGCTGTGAGCGCCAGCCCACGGGCACGGGGCACAAACAGCCCCCTCCCCCGAGGGCCCCAGCCCCCAACTGGCCTCTGTCCCCAAACCGCTAAAACTTCCAAACAGGCTCTCCCTCCAACTACCTGCCGTTTTAAGAAAACAAACTGTATGCTCCCAGACTCAGTAGGCTGACTAAGACTCTCAGAGGGTGATTTGGGATTCAATTCCAGAACAAAACAATATCCATTACAGAATCTCAGCCACCACCTCCATCATCGTCATCGCTGACCCACAAAAGCTGCCTTGTAAAAAATCTTACAGCTGATTAAAATTACCCTCTCCTCCCCAAATCTTTGTCCTTCTCATACCCTCAGCCTACTGCAGTAATAATCACATCGCTATTCTGTAATTACCACCAATCTGAAACCCCTCCGACACATCATTCCCTGATGTGACTGACAGTACTGTTGAAAAGGGAGAACCATCACTAACCACGCACCCACCTGTTAGTCGTCCTGTCTCTGTGACCGACCACATCTACATGGCTATCTCTGCCTGACAGGAGGTGACCGGCCTGAGAAAAAAGAGAAAAAAAACCAAAAACCTTACATTGTCTTGGCTCTAGCGTAAGCAAGGAATTTATGATAGTGATACAAACAAGTTTAAGAGAAAGCAGGGTAGCGGAAGAAGCAGAAAATATGATATGTCTCACCCACCTCTAATTTCAGAGGAAGTTCCAGGGGAGGGTTTTTTTCTCTGTCTGTGGCGTCTTCTTACCACTGCACAGCCCAAGTGAGAAAACACACACCTGTGTTTTATGTAGAACTGTAAACTACAAGAGTAGAACTAGCCAGTCTACGTAATTGGACTTCTTTCCAGGACACATCGGTCACTCCTTTTACATTTCAGTGGAGAGCTTTGCGTTAAAAATCCCTAAATTCTGATACGAAAATAGCAAAACGTCACCTGTAAATCTTTGAAAGGAACAAAACATTGAAGGAAAACTGTTCATATAAACTGTAAATGACACTTTTTTTCCCTAGCTGACCAGGCCTGTCAACTATTGGCAGGAACACGAGCACCCTCACACCCATCCGTAATCCAAAGATCCTTACATGTCTCCCTGAAAGGGGACTGAAACTGCTTCTTCTACATTTACACTGATGAAAGTTATACCTTACGGTCGAGGCCGACAACATAACTGACAGTACAGCACGGAACCAACAGAATGAACATTGAACAAAGGCAAACAAAACAAAGCCATAAAAAACGGGGATGCTTTGGTGCTCAAAAAGCCCCTCCTCGTGCAAAATCAGAAGCAAGAGAGAGCCTAACCCTATCAAGTATTTTACTATTCTCTATAGAAATAGCCACCAGAAAATACAGCCGTTTTCATAACAAAGCTGCCAGCTAAATTAGATGCCCTCATTTAAGGGCAACCACTTCTGGCAGCTCTTGGAGGGGTGGGACCAGAAGAAATCCGGGCAGTTTCACGGATTAATTTTACTTCTCCATTCTTCAAAACTGTTCCCCATCTGCAGGAATGACCGGGACACCACTTCAGGGAGCAAGGCAAGAAATACTTCACTCCAACATACAGTTTTAAACCATGCCCTCGCCCACTCTCCCCAGCTCTTCTAAGAAGCCCGAATTCACCATCTGACCTAGGGCAGAGACACACACAAGAGCCACCAGCACAACCAAGTCAGACGTGCTTGGAATTCAGGCATCCTCTTTTCATGGCGCTTGCTACCCGCCCAACAGCAGCAACCCTCCAACCAAAATTTCGAACCACGTACACAGCTTTCCAACAAACAAATGTGGGGAGAGGATGTTTCTAACGTGAATGGAGTAATTCCTGTTATTTGACACAGTCACCTTTTTATTCAACAGAAAACACTAGGGTATTAAAAGAGAATCAACCACGTCCTAGCTGTGAAACAGGAAAAAACCCCCAAACACCTGATATCCCATCCAATTAGTTTCTCACTTCAACAAGTACAGTACAAAGGAGAGTATGAAAATAGAACTCAACCCGTACAGCCTCAGGACGTCGCTCAACTAACAGGCACTGAGACAATCAGACACATAGCGCAAATGAGTTAAGCTGTGCTGAGTGCACTTCCAGGAACACCAATCTGATATCTCAAAGCATCTTAAGGAGCAGACTCTGAGAATTCGGTCCCTTAGAAAAAGAAGAAACACACACTTGCCCTGTGCAGTTACTTCTCGTTTTTAACTTTAGGAAATACATGCACAAATGAAACTACAGTATTTCAAAATTAGCCAGGAAGCAAACTGTTAGGGAATGGCACTAAACAAACAGCAGGCACTCTGGACAAAGCAGGAAAAACAAACGGGGGGGAATCAATTGGGCTAATTGAGCTGGCCTGATTGAAGCAAGAGCCCCCTGACACACAAAGGTCTTTATATACCACAAAAACTTGAGGGCAGCAGCTGCTCTATCATGAAGAGGCAGCCCAGAGCTCATCCTGTGCAACCAGAAACATCCTGTTCTCTTCTGAATCTCTCTCCTCGTTCTAGTTTGGGTCAGAAAAGGGGACCCTAAGGTCTGACAGCCCCCAGACACAATCACCCTCACGGTTGCCCTTTCCCCCAAATGGAACCCCTTTCAGTTTATCACAACTCCTACCGTACCTGCTTCACTGGCAAAGGCACCTGCTGGCCAAATCACCGGACTGAGGCAAGCTGGGCAACGTTGCCGCGTGCCGCGATGGCTGAAGGCAGAAGCGAAGCCGTGGGGGATACCACGCTAGGCAGAGAGCCAGCGGAAGGCAGTGAGCAAAAAGGCTCTGCCTTCAATGCTGGAACTGAGGAAGTAGCTGCAGCAAGTTAAAAAGTGGCATTCAAAGACAAATCCCAGCACGCCTGACATTCCAGCCTGCATTCAGGAACACAGTAGCATTCTGCCCTTGGTTTACAAGAACCACACCGTTAAGGACCAGTAGCATAGGTTCTTCAGCACTTGGAACAAGAATTCCACATGCAACATGTGCCAACAGAAATGCCTTGGCATAGACAGCAGCAGCTCGCGAGGGCCCATTTGCACCAAGGGGTAAGCAACCCAGGACAGCAACAGTTAAACTGCTTACTGGGTAGGCAGGCAGAAGTCCTCCAGGTCCCACAAGATACTGGTTAGACAACAAGGGCGGTACACCTCGGGGCATCTTTGGAGGAGCTTGGCCTGGACAATCAAAACACAGACACATTAACAAGCCATTACAAAAGAAAAGCCTTCAGCATCCACACAAGATAGCTCACACCACTTCAAACTGCCTCCTAAGGGGCTGAAGTACCTCAGATTAAGAGTCTGGGAAGAACTTTAGGGGACCACCCACCCTGCAAGCCCTCACACTTGGCCCTGCTGTCAAGTTCCATTACACATACTGCATCCACACCAGAAAAGGAAAATAGCACACAAATCTGCAAACTGTTTTTTGGTTTGGTTTGGTTTGGGTTTGGTTTTGGGGGTTTTTTTTTGTTTATGAGAAGAGTGAGCTTTTGGATGTTTGAAGCAAATAAATACACACTGAAAATGAAGAGTCTCATTCATGGATTTAAAATTACAAAGCAACCATTCACTCACAGCACAGACTGGATTTGCTTTGAGATGAAGTCAAACAGAGTAAGACGCAGTACAAAAAGAAGTAGAAGCAAAAGGCACACTTCTCAAAGTTCAGAAATATTTGGATAACGTACAATTTAGTTGATCATAAAGGCACTCATGTTGGCTACCGTTAGATTTCAGACTTGCTTTCGCGTTTGGTTTCTTGGTTGCTCAAGGAACACTGTCATAGAACACTTCTGTAAGCTGGGGTCAAGGAAGCTGCAGTGAAAAAACAAGGACTCAGCTACAAAGTAACTTCACCACAAAAACAGACCTTGAAGAGAAAAGCAACGACCTGACCCAGAGAAAAAAAACTGAAGGAGATGGGATGCCTTCTCTGAACCAAGCTGAGATGAGAAAGGCTGAAGCCAAGTATTACGCAAAGAACAATGCACGTTGTGGTCAATTGGTTTACATCTTCCTAAGCTGCTGGTACTTCTTCAGCAGCTGTACACAGACAGCAGCTCTCACCTATAAAAGCTTACCTCATGCACTAGCACAGATACGTCTGGGTTTGACCTGCAATTACACCTCAGGAAGGGCAACTTCCTTTACGGATTCTGCTCATCAAGTAGCCCTCCTTCTCTACGCAACGGTTCACCTCAGCTAACCCAGAACTGGCAGAAAGTTCAGAGCACTTCCCACCCTCCAAAATGAGGGGAGTGGGGAGTTCCCTCAAGCTCTAAGTTTCAGCACATTTCATCTGGCATAAAAGCTTTGAAGTGTTTTACAAACACTGCTGCTCTTTCTTCAAGCATTTGAAGCAGACGAAGAATAGCAAACAGCCTTAACTGCTAGGCAATCTTGGAAATTTAACGCCTACAAACAGAGAAGCACCTTTGATGCTTTTCTGCATCAAGCAGCAGCTTCTGCACCTTCTGCAGAAGCAGCTGCTCTGCTTTCCAAAGATGAAAATACCCATCTAGGGACACAGCTCACCGCTCCTATTAAATAAAAGAGTAAGAGACTTAGTTTCTACAGCAGAGGTGTCCTTACAAACTCACACTCTCTACTAGGCAGGCTGCATACTCTGCATTGAACTCATCCCTAATCCTCTACGTGCTTATCAAGGTCAAGATTCATTTTATACTGACCTTGATAGAACGCAAGACAGCACAAAGGTGCCAGCTACTCAAAGAACTAATGTAAGAGTAAATAACCAAAAATAACTTTCACAAGGATCAACTTTCACATTAAATTCAAAACCAAATTCCAGGATTAGCTTTTCGGGTTTTAAAAAAACAAACCACAAAATCTTACTGAGCTAACAATTCAGATATTCGATTTTTACATGAGACTGTTACGATTTTCTGTCACCCGCACTCTGACACCTCCTCCTTGTACAGAATACTAAACCCTGTCAGCACAGAAAGACAGTCAACTACTAAACGAATGCAACAGCATATTAGTACTGCTGCCTTTATCTAAGTAAGCAATACTTTAGAAAGTTACACTGATTATCCAACTAGTTACTAAAAAGTCAGTACCTCGCCTCTTCTATTACAGCCTTCTGCAGAAACTGCCATAGTATATTGGCAGATGCATAGACACACACTCACATTTACATACACCCACAGCCGTACTGAGAGCTGGACAAAACAAACTGAGTTTTCATTAATGAGTCTTTCAACAGGATTTCAGGAAACCAACATTGCTCGGCTGTATTCCAAAGTTATTAACTGATAACCCTCTTGAAATTAGTCTTCTTGTCTGGAATCCTTCCCTGTAACTCTTTCTGTTTGGAGATCCTCTCGTGGCAACACCTACTGGAAAGACAGGAATATTCTGTCTCATACTAGAAAAACCAAACCTAGACCAGGGCCCTACAAACAAAACAAAGGGAAGCACCGCACTAAGACCAAGAAGGGTTTCAATAGCCAAGGGAGTTCCAAGTCGTTTCAAAACAACCCCTATTTTAAACATATATATACACATATATATATACACACGTACGTATATATACACATATACGCACACAAGCACAGACTAGGTAGTAGGATATTTTTGAAAGAATAGAAATTGTAGGGACGTGTATACACATACACACAGATACGGACAGGAAAGGAAAACATGCTTGTAGTGGGGGGTGAGTACGCACCCACGTCTATGTGTGTGTGTATATGTGTATGTATACGCACACTCCCCTACAGACAATTTTTTCTTTAACCAGTATCCCACTACCTTTTCATGAAAAAACCTGAAGTACAGAGACAACTCTTACCAACAAGAAACATCTCCAACACCGCTCATTGCTATCTATCAATGTACTCTAGTCTTAGAAAAACAACAGCTGCTTCAAGAATTCCGTAGCAATGACTCCCAGACACACAAAGTCCAAAACCAGAAGGCGGCTCACCCCACACACGCTTCGTTTCTCAGTCTTTCCCTGAGCAACTGCTGCCGCCTGCCCCCGTCGGCTCCGACACGGCGCGGCCCCCCCACACCACCGCTCCGTGCCTCCGACACGGACACCGCCGCCCCCCCGCAGGCGCCATCGCCCTCCTCGGGGCTTTCTCCGGGACCTGCCGGTCCATCGGTCCATCGCTCGGCCCCCGCTCACCTTCTCCCTCGGGGCAGGCTCAGCCGCAGCACTCTCCCCAGCACCCAAACATCTCGTTATTCTCATTCTCTGCACAGCCTATTTCCAAAATTGAAAACGTCCAGCTAGTTCTCCCACAAGGAAGGTGCCAGCACAGAACGCTGTTGCTGGCCCTCAACTTCTCTCTGCAGCCTGGTCGGAGGCCTAACACCACTGGGGATCTGCGCTTCCTTAGCGATCTAAACAGCTCATCGCTCTCATTCCCTGTACAGCCCGCTTCCAATATAGAAAACGTCCAGCTGGTTCGCCCACAAGGAAGGTGCCAGGACTGAAAGCTGTTCCTGGCCCTCACTGTCCCTTTGCAGCCTATTCACAAGCTCCGCAGCACTGGGGATCTGCGCTTGCTCGGTGAACTGAACATCTCGTTATTCTCGTTCTCTGCAAAACCTACTTCCACAACTGGAAACAGCCAGCTAGTTCTCCCACAAGGAAGGTTCCAGACAAGAGAAGGCAAGAGGGGCTTAGGAGGAAGAGGTACCACGAGACAAAGGTCACCTTTGTCTCGGCAAGAGGAGGACGAGGAGGCAACACGAGGACACAGCAGGACACAGGAGGTAAAGCAGGAGGAGGCAAAAGGCGGTAGCAGGAAAAGGAGGAGGAGGAGGAGGCAACAGAAAGCGAAAAAGGAGGAGACCACGGGATGCCAGATGAGGCAACAGGAGGCAAGCGGAGGACGAGGCAACAGACAGCCGCAGGAGAAGGGAAAAAAGGAGGCAAGAGGAGGACGTAGCAGGACACAAGAGACAAAAGAAGGAGGACGCAACGGGAGGCAAGACAAAGAGAGAAAGGAGGAGACAACAGGATGCAACAGAAGGCAACACTAACAAAGAGAGAAGGAGGAGGCAACAGGAAGACACAGCGGGAGGAGAAATAGTGGAGGCAAGAGGAGGACACAGCAGCATGCAGGAGGTAAAGGAAGAAGCAACAAGAATCAATAGGAGAAGGAGGAGGAGGCATCAGGGTGCCACCGGAAACAACAGGAGGCAACAGGAGTAAGAAAAAGATGAGGCACCAGGGAACGCGGGAGGACACCAGGGGTAACCTAGGAGGAGGCAAAAGGGAGCAAAAGAGGAGGAGGCAACAGCATGCCATAAGATGCATGAAGAGGAAGCAGGATAAAACAGGTAATGGAGGAGGATGAGGAGGATGTAGGAATCGGTGGAGGCAACAGGAGAAATAGGAAGCAACGTGATGAGGGAGGAGGCAAAAAGGAGGCAAAAGGAAAAGGCGTCTTTGTCCTTCCCGGGCCTCCTCTTGCCTTTTATTGCTGCCTCCTCCTCAACTTGCTTCACGCTTCTGCTCTTGCCTCCTGCTGCCTCCTCTCTCCTCCTCCTTCTCCTCTTCCTCTTCCTCCTTCGGCCTCACGTCGTGGTTTCAGCCCAGCCGGCAGCAAAGCACCACGCAGCCGCACGCTCACTCCTCCCTCCCCGTGGCCACGCTGGGAGGAGGAGAAAATACAAAGAAAGGCTCGTGGGTCGAGACAAGGACTGCCCCACTTACGGCCACGGGCAAAAGACAGGCTCAACTTGGGGAAGAAACAAAAGCCATTTGATTTACTGCCGATCCAATCAAAACAAGGCTAAGGAGAAGTAAAAGCCCCCCTCCGAACACCTTCCCCCCAGCCCTCCCTCCTTCCCGCCTCAACTCCACTCCCGGCTCTCTCTACCTCCTCCCCCCGGCGGCGCAGGGGAACAGGCGACGGGGGTTGGGGTCAGCTCACCACACCTCGTCTCTGCCGCTCCGTCCTCCTCAGGGGGGGAGGACTCCTCACTCGTCCCCTGCTCCACCGTGGGGTCCCTCCCACGGGAGACAGTCCTTCACCAACTGCTCCCACGGGAGTCCTTTCTGCGGGCTGCAGTTCCTCACGAACTTCCCTGGCGTGAGGCCTTTCCACGGGCCGGTCTTCAGTCACACACTGCTCCAGCGCGGGCTTTCCCACGCAGTCACGGCCATTTGGGGGGGCCTCCGCTCCCCCGCTCACCTCCATGGGCTGCAGGGGGACAGCCTGCCGCCTCACCACCTCCTCCCCCTCCTTCTTCTTCCTCACCGACCTCGGGATCTGCAGAGCTGCTCCTCTCCCATTCCCATCCCCCTCCTCACTGCAGGCTCCCCCTCTTCAGGATGTTCTGCCAGAGGCGCTACCGCCGGCGCTGATTGGCTCGGCCTTCCAAGGGGCGGGTCCAACTGGGAGCCCGGGAACCTTCCAGCAGCTTCTCTCAGGAGCCACCCCTGCGGCCCCAGAAAAACCGCCCCACACAAACCCCTAACAATTTCTTTAGGGCCCACAGTTTCGCTTGGGGGGTTTAAGCCCTCAGTTTTAGGGCAGAAAGCCTCTTCTCAGGGTCCAAAGCCTCCTTTTCCCGTCCCAAAGTCTTAGTTTTGGCTTCCAGAGCCCCAGTCGGATGGGCCGCAGGCTCCGTTGCAGTTGGCAAAGGCTCCTTTTTGGAGCCCAAAGCCACCTTGTCAAGCTCCAAAGGATCCGGCCAGTTGGTTTGAGGGCCCACGCTGCATCCTGAGTTTGCAAACCCTCATTTTCATGCTCCAAACCCCTCTTCTAGGGCCCAAAGCCTCATTTTTTACCCTCCAAACCTGGGATTCTAGGGTTGAAAGCCTCCTTTTGGGGGTCCAAACCCTCGCTTTTTGGGCCCGGGGACGCATTTTGAGGGTTTTAATCGCTCTTTTAGGCTAACATGCCTCATTTTTACCTTTCAAACCTTCATTTCTAGGACAGAAAGCCACTTTTTAGAGTACGCAGCTTCCTTTATAAGGCCCAAGTACACATCTTTCTCTCCCGAAGCCTCCTTTTGACTGTCCAAATACTCCTTAGAGCGTCCCAACCCTTATTTTTCTGAACAAATCCTCATCTTGACGGTCCAAAGCTTCATTTATAAACTCCAGAGCCTCACTTCAGGCTCCACAACCTTGTTTCTAAACTCAAATTTTGAGGCTCCGAACCTCATTTTTAGGGCCCAATGCCTCATTTTCAGGGTCCAAAGAATCGTTTCCACAATCCAGCCCTTCATTTTTAGGGTCCTGAAGCCTCACTGCAAGGGCCCAAACACCCATCTTTAAGGTCCAAACCTTCCTTTTACAGCACACGCCCCACCGTTAGAGCCCCAAGCCTCATTCTTTACCTGCCAAAGCCTCCTTTTCAGGGACCATAGGCTCATTTTTAGGATCCGGTCTGCAACTAGGAGAGCCCAAGGCCTCATTTTGAGGGTCCAAATACTCAATTGGAGGGCCCAAAGCCTCATTTTGGAGGCCAAGCTCCTCGTTTAGGGTGCAAGGCGTCTCTTCTTTAACGTACAACCCCTCATTTGGAGCCTCCAAAGACCCATTTCTAGGGCGCAAAGCCTCCGGTTTTGGTACCGAAGCATCCCTTGAAGGCACAAAGCCTAATGCAGGGTTCAAAGCCTCAGTTTCATTTCCAAAGCCCCATTCTTAGGGCCCAAACCCTCCACAGGAGGGTCCAAAGGCCTCTTTTACAGCTGAGGGCCTCCCCCGGAGTGACCCAAGCCCTCTCTTTGGGGCCAAAGCCTCATGTCTTGGGGCCCTATCGAGACCAAGAGGTTCCCCTCCTTTGCAGAGCCCTAAGGGTCACGCGTAGCATCTCCCCCACCATTTTTAGTGCCCAAAGCCTCATTTGGAGGGCCAAAGTCCTCATTGTTCTGGTCCAAACCTTCTGGCCTTTTATGACCCATGCCCTTTTTTGAGGGCCCACAGTTTCATCTGGAGGGTTTAAACCCTCAGCTTTAAGGCAGAAAGCCACTCTTTTAGGGTCCAAATTTACACTTATAGGGCAGAAAGCCTCGCTTTCCCTTCCCAAAGTCTCAGTTTTGGCTTCCAGAGCCCCATCTGAGGCTCCAAACCCTCATTTTGAGGGTCCACAGGCTCCGTTGCAGTTGGCAAAGTCTCCTCTTCAGAGCCCCAAGCCACATTTTAAGTTGCCGAACTCGCATTTTCAGACTCCAAAGCCTCATTTTTAGGATCCGGCCAGTCGTTTTCAGGGTCCAAGCCGCATCCTGAGTTTCCAATCCCTCATTTTTATGCTCCGAACCCCTCTTTTAGGGCCCAAAGCCTCATTTTTAGAGTCCAGAGCTTTGATTCTAGCATTGAAAGCCTCCTTTTTATGGTCCAAAGCCTCATTTTGAAGGCCAGTCCCTTGCTGCGACACAGACAGGACCACCAACGGCCCTGGGTGGGAACCCAAAGGCCCATCAGGAGGTCGTGAGGGGACGAGAGAATAAACGCACAGAACAAGGCGCAGCCTTCAACAGCGCCCACCTATGGGACTCACAGAAGGCAGGAGTACAGCTTTACAGAGCTGGACCAGCCCCTCCAATAGCCCAGCCACAAAGCTTTCTAAACAAGGCAAAAACATTGACTACTTTTCTCGTCCCTACTTAAGATTCCCTGTAGAACCGGGTCTTGGCCTGACCGAGGCTGTGGGAGGGAGGAAGACGAGGGAAAACTTTGCAGGGAAAACGCCCAGACACAGTATGGCCTGGCATCAATAAAGGTAGGCACAAGCAAGCCCTTGGGAGCAAACTCTTTATTCTCTGCCTGGGGGAGCTGCCCGGGGGCTCTGTGGCCCTGGAGCCGCACACCTCCTCAGGACACCCTCCACAAGGCTCCCAGCTACCGCCCTCTTCAACGACTCGGGCTGCACGGGCTCCTCCAGGAGAAGCTTTAAACGCACTGGTCTGTGCCGGGCTCCTGCCTGGGTAGGGGGCTTGGGACCCGCTGGAGGCATGGGCTCTCTTGGAAACTGGGGGCCCATGGAGGGAAGGGTGTCTGCGGTGCTCCCTGGCCGGAGTATACGCAGAGTTTCCCGTGCGGGCACTGAAGACCTTGCTGTGGCTCCGGAGGTGGAATCCCTGGACTCCTGAAGGCCTTCTGTTGGCCGGCGAGCACCTTGCGCGGCGCCTCGGCGGAGAGATGGGAGGAGAGTACGTGAGCTCTCCTCTTTGAGTTGTCCCGCTTCCTCTGAAGGCGTGACTATTGCAGGGAGGCTGAGAGGTGGCAAGACTTCCCTTGGTTGAAGCTTCTCTGATTTTTGCTTGGACTTCCTTTCTTCCTCTAACTTCTTCCTCACCGTTTCCAGAATTTCAAGGACAATGGTTTTGGCATACCCGATCAATTCAGCATCCAGCTGCTGAACTCTGGAGATGGCGTTTTGGATGCTCTCCTTGGCAATCTCACGGCTCACTCGTGAGACATCAGCAGCGTTTTGCAGTGGTTGCAACACGGGCACCTTTGCTCTCTTGCTTGCTTCTGGCATCTGCCGTTCCGATGCTCCGGCTGGTCCTTGTCCTTCTGTCACGCCTTGAATCTTCAGGATCTCGGAAAACTGACAGCAGAAGTCCTGTTCAAACTGAGACGCTACAAAGGATGACAAGGTGGAGCTAACACGTTCAACAGCCTCTTTGGTCCTTTTGTCGACAGAAGACTGTGAAGATGCTCTGTCGGAAGCTGCTAGTTCCGCCTCCCTCCATCTCTCTTCTCCGGATTTGCCTGCTCTGCTGGTGCTTCCCACAACAAGCTCTGAGAGCTTCTGCCTGCCTGCTGGCCCAGGCTCGGCTGCATCAGACGGGCTGGGTACCAAGTGCTCCCCAAAGCTCTCCAACACGCTCGCCACAATCTCTTGAGCCACCAGTCTGATCTTGTCCCGGCGATCCGCAGAAGTGTCCAAAGGCTCTGGCCTTCTGGCGCTGGCAAACAACCTTCCACGGACCTCATGGGGAGCCCTCCTTAAGACGCGGACGGACTGACCCAGCGCCTTCACCCGCTCCAGCACCGCCTGGACCACGGTCTCAGCCACCTCTTTAAGCTCCTGGTCCTCTGCCAGCATAGCCCGCAGCACCGTAGGCTGTATGCTGTTAGGCGCTTCTTCTCCGGCACACGCTGCAGACTAAAAGGAGGAGCAGTTAATGAGTGAATGGGTTCCTTCACCTCCCTTTGCTTTCCTCTTCCTCCTCACAGGACCCCTGCCCAGACGAGCCCCTAGCAGTCAAGCTGGAAAAACTCTGGTTTCTCTGTAGACCACCTGGCACACGGAGGTTTCTGGTCTCCTGCGGCCAGGAGCCAAGTGTTATGGGCACCTCTCAGAATCAAGCAGGTGCCATTTTGCTTAGAGCAAAGGGCACTGTAGCCCCCCTGGACCTCAGCACGGTGAACCAATAGCGGAGGGAAAGCTGTCGAAGGTACTGGACCAGGCCCTTCTGCCGCGGGTCCCAGCTGCTCTTGGGGCACTGCTGCCCTCTATCAGGGTGCCCTGTTTGCCCCTTTTCAGGGCCGAATGCCAGGAATGGCTGTTCTGAGAGCAGAAAAGAAAACGATCCTTCTTCTTGAGGCACCTGGCTGTTGTCTGCCAGCCCAAGGAAACGTCCTCGGGACAGGAGGCAGCCTGAAGGTCCACCGCGGGCTGCCGGCCTCGTGCAAAGTGGGGAAGAAATTGCGAGTCAAGCACAGAGCCAGGCAGCAGCCGGAAACTGACATTTGCTCTTTTGCAGCTTGACAGCCTGAGTGCCACGGCAGAAGGAGCTTAACCCTTCACCCCGGCGTAGACAGCACCCCACACTATCCAGAAATGCTTCCCAAGAGGCTGTTGCAAGGGATGGAGCCGGGCAACGTTTAACGGGACCCCTGCTAACGAGAACCGGGCAACAGCAGGCTCTCCGCTAAGCTAATCAAAGACCTCCTGGAAGAGAAAACCAACCCACGAATGGCCAAGCACCGGCACTGTCAGGTTCAGGGACACTGCATCTTCAGATGCAGAAGTCTTTGGATGAAACCAAGAGTTTTTCAACCAGGCGCGAAACCAGCACCATGGACCGTGCGGCCACTTAGTGCAGCAGGTTCGTGCTAAATGTGCGAGTCCCTGCTCAGAAGTGGCCACTGAGAGTGCCCAGGCACACTTCTGTGTCAGAAAGGGCTAGTGCCTCGTGTCTCAGAGACACAGGAAGGCAAGCAACCGCTTCTTGGTCTCTGACAGCCACCCTCAAACAAGGACACGTCGCACACCGGCCAGGCACCACCTCCTCAGCGACCAAGCACCCTTCGCAAGCCCTGAGCAGCTGTGTGCGTGTGTGGCAGCGTCCTCTCCCGAGTCCCAGGTACCAACGTGCTGCCGCACAGCAGAGGCAGCCCCCAGCATCCACCCGGCTCCTACTCACCGGCCTTCCTTTGAGAGCGGACTTTTCGGAGCTGCTCTCATTGCCTGGCTGCCTTCTCTTGCCCAGCTGCTGCTGCTGCTGGCACTTGGCCTGCTGGAGGAGGCGTTGGTCTTTTTCAAGAGCCTCCAGTCTTTCCATCGGCTTCTTGGTCACAGTCAGATGCCTGTCAAGAGAAAGGAAGGCAGCTGAGAAGGAGCAGCTCTGTCCCTCTTGCCCAGGCCATTTTCTGCTCGGCCGCTCCCATCACCCTGCTCCTGGTTACTTTGCTCCAGTAGTCCCCCTGCCTGTCCAAGGCTCCAAACACAGACCGCGCCAACGTGACTGCAGCCCGCACCGGCTCCTTCCACCACTGGCCTTTGTTTGTTTACTGGAACAGGAGGCTCCAGCACTTCTCTCAGGGACCAGGGGCCCCCTTCAAGAGCAAGCGTTACTTGGCCTTTTCTTACCTCTGCCTCCTCTTCCTCTCTCCACCTGGCAAACTCTGTCTTTGCTCCTGCGGCAGCCACTCTTGCGGGTGAGAAACGTCAGTCCCTCCCGGCAGTTTGGAGGCATCCTCTGATTGGGCCAGGTCTTGCTGAAGCTTTTTCTGAAAGGTGACATCGGGTTGTGGCTTGCTGTTGCCTGGACAAGCGCTCACGCCCCTGCATGCTGAGGCACCCCGCGGACCCAGGACAGCGATCTGCTTCAGCCACGCGACGAGGGCAGAAAAGAAATGCTTCCCCCGGGACTCCGCGTGCTTGCACGTGACTTTCCTGCCCGTGCCCACCCCTGCACCCTGCGCTAGCTCAGCTCGCAGCCCGGTACTCCTCTCCCTGCCACAAGACCCGGCCCAGCAGCACAGCCCTCACCTCTTCGGCACTGACCGCCTCCCCTCCCCAACATGCTGCAAGTAAAGCCCCAGCCCTCGGCACCGTGCCGCTGACCGGTGTCCACGAACACTCCGCTTTGCCTACCTCCTCTCGCAGGAACGTTTTCTCTGCCTCCAGCTTGAGCGTGGTCAGATACTGCCTGTACTCATTGAACTCCTTCAGAGTGCAAACCACCTATGGAGAGACGAGGGGAGAAATCCCCCGAGAACTCTCAAGCCGGCTCCGTAGGCTGCCTTCCCCAAAACGGCCCAAACCCAGCGGCGGGAGGGGAGCTGCTCCTCTGCACACCCTCCCCTCCCCTCCGCTTCGCTCCCCTCCCCTCCCCAGTGGCGGGGCCCCTGACTCCCCCCCAGCCAGGGCCGAGCGGTGCTCCTCGCCTCAGCACCAGGCCTCGCACCGGCTGCCTCCTCGACGCTCAGGCAGCGCGGGGCAGCCGGAGAAGAGCAGGAGTGGGAATTGCCAGAGGGACGCTGGCGCTACTTCTGCTCCCAGGGCAAGCAGCCCCACAGCCCTGTGCCCTCCGCCAGCAACAGGCGGCTGCAGCAAGCGCTCTGGGAACCCCGCTTGATGAGGACTGTTTTTATCAGCCCCATGCCCAAACCTACTCTGCCGTCACTGGTGACGTAACCCTCCCTCTTCAGCCTCTGCAGGTTGTCCTTGCGTTTGTGGTAGGCCCGCAGATGCGGGTCATGCAGGCTGTTGTAGTCGGTGCTCAGCAGGCGGCAGTATGGATCTCCCAGATTGAAACAGCCAGAGGGCTGGTGAAGCTGTGAGAGAGATTTTGCAGACTATGAAGGAGGAAGGAGAGAGCAGCAAAGGGGTGCCAAGCGGTACTTGTGAAAAGGTAAAGGTCCTCTGAGGACCAACACTCTTCTCCATCCTTCTGAAGCCACAGAGGACACCACAGCCGGGCTGCGGGGTCAGGCTGGGCTGGGCTAGGCTGGGCTGGGGGAGAGAAGACAAAGCCCACCAGCAAAGTAGGCATCTTAGGCCAGCAGGAAGAACTGCAGACCTTGCCAGTCCTCCTCTTTGTCTCTGCACCAGGGAGCCAGGAGCTTCCCTCTACTCCCCAGCGCTGCCAGATTGAGGGGCTGCGGCGCCCGCTGTAGAACAGGCGGCCACAAGGACTTCTCTGAATGACGGGGACCCCGTAAAAGAGGAGAGCTCTTCTACCCCTTTCTACTTCCTTTACCTTTTCCCCCAGCTTTGTCCTGCAGAAGACAGGCTTGGAGCCCGCATGCACAGGGATCTTGACCCCAAGTGGGAGGTCCAGCAGCCCAGTACCTCCTTCTGCCAGTGGCTGTCTCCTGTTCCCGAGCTAGAAAGAGGGAGACACTCATGGGCACTCAGGCACTATCTCCATAAGCCTCCTGCACGGCAGTTGCGAGAAAGGCTCTCGGAAGACTCCAACCAAGGGGAGCGCCCAGAGCGGCCCAGGCAAAAGCTGCTCTCTCCTTCCTCGCCCCTGTCCCCACAACTCCCGACCCTCCCTCAACCCACGTCCGCGTCCTTTCGCAGCAAGCCCTCCCACCTGCTTAGCCGTAAGCCAGGCTGGGCAGAGAGGCAGGACTCCCTGCAAACTCTCCCCAGCCCGACCACCTTGGGATCCCTCCCAGCTCCCCGGCCATGTCCCAGGCTCCCGCGCTGAGCCCTCTCCATCGGCCCATTGCTCACCTTTCCCCCCTTCCCCACTACGCTCAGCAGTGCGTCCACGTTTCGGACGCCAGCAGTGACACGGTGCTCCATGGCTCCTTCCAAGAGCTCTCCTGGAGCTGCGACCCTGCGCTGGCACCTCTCGCTCCAGAGGCACCCAGCTGTGGCCACCACAGCCGGTCTTCCAGCAAGCGCCTATATAGAGCAGTTGCACATTGTTGCATCATTGCATTGCTGCATCATCACGTTGCTGCACCACCGCATTGTTGCATCATCGTCTTGCCACGCCGCCGCCCAGCCGCCCCAGGGCCCACCTGCAGGCCCGTCTGGACACGCATGAGGGCCACCCGCTCTCGCTGACCCTGCTTTGAGCAGGGGGCCTCCACTCGGTGCTGACCTGCTGCCCCTTCTTCCTCCTTCTACCTCTTTTTCCCAGCTTTGGCCTTCAGATGGCAGGGCTGGAGCTGGGCCGCCCGCGGGCGGCTGCTGCTGCTGCTGCTGCACTGGATTTGGTAGACCAGTTTTAGACCACTTCCCTGTCACGGGCAAAGCAGCCTCAACTCGGGGAATTGCACTGAATTTCATTTTTGGCCCACTGCCCTCAACATCTCCTTCCTGATTTGCGTCTTGAGAAACACAGAGGACAAACGAAGGATGCAGGAAGCCCCTCTCCTCCCCTTCAGCCCAGACACCTCTCTGTCCCCTCCTCAGTCTCCCCTGCCCTCGTTTCTGCTGCGCGTCACCCTCTGTGACACCCTCCCAGTGCCTCCCGGGAGGTGACGGGCGGCGCAGGACGTTCTGCATCGGTGCAGGGAGCACCTCAGTGCCGCCTGCTGCTTCTGACCCATCAGCTTCCTCCCACACCAGTGACCTCACCGCACCCCAGCAATGTCACCTGCCACCGCACCACCCTCTTGCTTGCCTCTCTCCTCTGCCTCTGGTTCTCACAGTCCCTGCCCTCCTCCTGCTTCCCCAAGGGGCTGAGGAGCTCAGAGCTGGGGGAAAGTGGGCACAGCGCTGCTACAGAAACCTGCCGCTGGTGATTCGCGGGTTGAGTCCCCCATGGAAAGGAGGCACTGTCACCTCTGTCAGGAAGAAAATACCCTCCTGATCACTGCAACACGCTCGCTCACAGCCCACGCTGCACTTATTGGAGAGGGACCAAAAAGATCCATTCATTGCCTCTGACACTCAAACGGTTTTAGCACGGACCTGACTAGTGTTTTCCCGACCCTCTTGCAGAAGGGGATAAGGAGCCACCAACAACCGCAGCCTCTGCATCTCCAGACCCCGCTGGGGAACACACTCGGCACTTGCTTTCTGCAGAGACGCCGCTTCCTCAGCAGCGGGGGGACGGGTGTGAGCCTGGCAATATATAAAACAGTAAAAGCAGGGGCAAGCCAGTGTTACTGGTCAGCGTGTCCTGCTGGGCAATCTGAAGTTCTAGTCAAAATGACACCTCCTCTCGGAATCCACAAAGACCCTGTCCATGGTTTTTTTGTCCTGGCAAGGCAGCATAAAAAAAGAAAAAAAACTAATTTAAAGAAGCCAAGAATATTAGGCAGAACAGCGTATCTTCCAGGATTTTGTAACTTGGAACCTGCAGACCGACGCAGATGCCACTGCAAATGCAGACACCATTGCAACTACCAGCTCAGAGGCAGATACCGTTACAGATTAAGATACCATGGCAGAGGCAAAGGCCGCTGCAGATGCAGGCACCACTGCAGAGGCAGGTACCACTGCAGATGAAGATACTGTTGCAGTTAACGTTGCACACATACCGTTATGCCAAACTTTTTATAGTCCAAGATTCTGTAACTTGCATCCAAGCTCTGTGCCCCCCAGAACCATCATCTCCATCTTCTCCACCATCTCCTCCTGCCCTCAGCCACAGAAGGAAGTCTGTCTCGATAGCTTCAGTAATTTGACCAGAAGAAAGCAAGAAAACGTGTTCCTGTACTAAGGAGGAAGGGCAGGAACTCGGCAGTCATTTTCCTTTTGTTACAATCATTAGGGATGTCCGTCCTTGCTATAAGAGAGATTCCCTTTGCAAGAACCAGGTGGCATCTCTCAGGGGAAGTTAGCTTCTAGTTCTAACTCTTGACTATTTTCTGACTTTCCTCACCTTTTGGAGCTGGGCCAGGGCCCTCTCCACATCAGACATCGCTTTTTGGAGTTAAGCAACAGTAACCCTGAGTTTCTCATGTCTACTCATTTCTGCCTTGCTCTCGTAATCCTCGGGAAGGATGCAGAAAGACTCTCAGAACTGTGACCTCTTTGTCTGGCCGGCCCAAATACATTGATTACAATACAGATTCCTCCTACATGGTCTATTTGTGCTAACCAGCCACTTAATTCACAGGCATATGAAAGCAGCTCTTCTCAGGAAAAAAAAAAACAACAACAACCATAACCAAAGCCAAAACCCACTACAGATGACCAGAAGTGTCAGCTTTCAAACTGGCATTGTTTGAAAACAGAAACACTCTGCCCAGCCACAAACGCAAAGGTGTGCTTTTAGTACATAACATCAAGAAACAAGACGTTCAGTTGCGTTTCACGGTTATTGGGCCCGTTACATTGCCATGTTCACAGACACACAGAGGAAAAAAAACCCTTATAAACCTCTCTAAAGTGGGTCAGAGGAATAGCCACTCTCACAAAGATTGCTCCAGACAGAGTCAACAAGATCAACCATGAAACGCTGAGCAAATGCCCCAGCTGCAGCTTTCTCGGAGGGGTCCTCCTGTTTCTGCAGCGTTTGCATCGGCTGGCGTTCGCAAGGTGCCTTTCGAGACAATGCTGCGTGTCAAAATTCAGCCTCTTGTTGGTACGTCTTTGACCTGGACTTGGAAGAGTGACCACAATGTACAACTCATCAATCCACACAAAATCAAGGACACCAGTATTTGCATTCTCCAGCCCCTCCAGTCCCTGTGGATGAAAAACAAACACCCCCGCCCCCATGTTCCTGTGAAGAAGCGATGGGCCAAACTAATCCTCTCCTGCTGCCCTAGCATGCACTAGTCTAATTAGACATTGTTTTATTGGGCTTGCAGAGAAAGAGAGCCTTGGGACAAGCTGAAGGCTGTCCAGGATTTTCTGCACTTTTCAGCGTTTACGGTTTATATCCAGTTTGGTGTAAGTAAAGACTGAAAAAAGAAATGGAGAAGGCTGATGAATGGTGAGTAAGCATTACTGTAAAGGTGGATAATTATTATTAGGATGGTGACAGTTTTTTATCAGAAATAAAATTCTATTATTATAAATAAACACCGTTATGAAGAGGAAGCCTTGCCTTTTCTGTCGACTGCTAATTGGGTATTGCTCTTATCGTTCCCTGACTCCTTGGAAATCACGAACGCATGCGCACCACAAGGCATGTCTCGTTATTTTGGGAACGTGTTATTTCCCACTGAGTACCAAGACGACAGCTCTTAATTGTACGTCCCGAGAGCAGCCTCCACCGACTGTCCCCTGCTGCGCACCAACACGAACAGCACTGTGCTCTCCCCTGCCCATCTCCACGCTCCGGAGGAGCTGTTCACACACCCCTGCCCGGGCCATGCTGCCTCAAAATTCCTCCTGTGCTGCTCAAGGCCCTGAAAACTGTCACGCTACAGCTGTACCCAGATCACTGTTCCTCATTCTGAGCGAGACCGCCTGGTCCTGTGTATTCCCACCTGTCTACAGCAGCTGTTGCCTTCTGTCTTGTAAGCGTTTTGGAAAAGTACCCCTTTTTTCCTGAATACCCTCTTTGACCTCACTACAGGACAGGTCCCCAGTCCACCACCACGGCTGGTAAAGGCCGTAGCCATACAGAATTGCGCAGGGATGACAAATACCCAGTGGTCCAGCTCGCTTCAATTGTTTAAGACAAGGCTTTTGGCTAGAACACAGTCGAGAAAATTTAAAACCTAACACTCCCATCTGGACCGGCAGCTCTTTCTTCATCAGTTCTTTGCATTGCTCTCATTCCTCGGGAGTACACAGCAAGCAAAGATCAGTCACAAACATGCACGAGACCGGACATCCACATACTTGCTGCCTACCCAGTAACATTAGCAAGGCCCTGCCTAAACACAAAGATTAAATTAATGTACAGATTTCCTACGCAGGAAGCAACTAAGGATCAACCAAATACAACCATCTGTTGTTACCTATTTGCACAAGAGGCACACGCTGCTTCCGCTTCTATCTTTCAGGCTGTTACCCATGAGAAAACGGAAGCACGTTTTATTGCAAGAGGAAACCTTCAATTGGAAAGCCAGTTCATGGCCTGGTTTGCCTCTCTATGCACGTATCTAGTGAACAGCCGAGGAAACGTTACACGAGCAATTAGCAAAGCAAACCCAGGACACCTCAAGAGGTCCCGCAACTACACCAGTCTGTCTTTCCTTTTCACCCCAGTTCCCAAAGCACCAAGGCAGGAGCAGGCAGGGCACTCATGCGCTCGGCTCACACCAGGGAGGAGAGAGCAGGAGCAGCCCTCTGTCACCCAGGCTTAGCAACAACAATTTCTGCTCTCATCTGGGGCTTAGTCCATGTGTAGTCATACGTGTGAGTTATGGCCTAGCCATGGTGATACTGCTCAGCTCAGGGTTCAACATGAGACCTTGTCCTTTAAGGAGGACCATTACTCCATAGCTTCACTAGGCAAGCCTGATTACTTTGTATAAACTATGCATGCTTTGCTGAGGACCCCACCCTTGAAGAAGGAACTAAAGACTGATAAAAAGGAAACATCCTGCTCCAGAAGGCCCCCGAAGATTGCCAAAGAAGCATGAACCAGTGTCCTGATTTCAGCCGGGACAGACTTAATTGTCTTCCTAGTAGCTGGTACAGTGCTGTGCTTTGAGTTCAGTATGCAAAGAATGTTGATAACACTGATGGTTTCAGTTGTCGCTAAGTAGTGTTTAGTCTAAAGTCAAGGATTTTTCAGCTTCTCATCCCCAGCCAGTGAGAAAGCGGGAGGGGCACAAGAAGTTGGGAGGGGACGGAGCCAGGGCAGCTGACCCAAACTGGCCAACAGGGTATCCCATACCATGTGAAGTCACATCTAGTATAGGAACTGGGGGGAGCGGGGGCGGGGGATCGCCGCTCGGGGACTAGCTGGGTGTCGATCGATCGGCGGGTGGTGAGCGATTGCACTGCGCATCATTTGTACATTCCGATCCTTTCATTATTGCTGTTGTCATTTTATTAGTGTTATCATTATCGTTATTAGTTCCTTCTTTTCGGTTCTATTAAACCACGCCTATCTCAACTCATGAGTTTTACTTCTTTTCCCGATTTGCTCCCCCATCCCACTGGGTGGAGGGGAGTGAGTGAGCGGCTGCGTGGTGCTCAAGTTGCTGGCTGGGGTTAAACCATGACAATCTCCCTCCGAACAAGGGAAAAATAACATCAGAAACTCTCAACCGGACACAACAAGACCTTGAACTCTTTGAAACCCGACACAGAAGATGTCTCTATGAACTACTTTTTAAACCTACTTTTTAACAACCAAAACACTTTAGTACGCTTTAGTGGTACGCTTCAGACAACCCTGATTAATTGCAAGAAATCACACGAGATCATCTGAACGCCACTTTGAAGGCTGTTTAATGTTTAAGCAAGTTGGGAAGAGATTTTGTCAGCCAGGAGTCCATCAGTTAGCACTTGCATCTTCAAGGGAACCAAGTTTTGTAACACAAGACGGGTATTTTTATCCCTAAACCCATTTACTCTCAGCAGGGGAAGGTAATTCACTGTATACTAGCACTCAGCCGTTCACACACACTTCCCCACTTTTACAAAAAAAAAACCCCAACATGTTGCACTAAGCAGTATTTCAGATGGAAGGCAAATGTAGGTAATCCCTCCCAAAATAGAGGCAGCTCAAAGCAATTGCCCTCCTGTCCCACAGGGAGCATCCCAACAGAAGACTGAGCTCCCCAACAGGTCTTGCGTGACTGCAATCCCTCCCCAGGAAGCCCAAAGAGAAATAGGATGCTCTTGAAAAATCCCAGCCCTCAGCACTTGAATGGTTTCAGAGCAAAAATCTGGACGAGAACAGCAGCCCCGTTTGAGGCTCAGCAAAGCACAGCCTGGGAAAACCAAAGCCAGGAGATGAATTCGCAGCTTTTACAGAAGGCCTCTGCACAGCAGAAGCATCCTCACTTCCAACACCCTGGATTTTTCCCCTCCATCTCCAGCACTGCCTCCCATCTCCCCGTGCTCTCCTCTCGCCCACGCACCTTTCCCACCCATTCCGTGACCTCCCAACGCCTCTGTCTTTCTCTGTGTTTGTGTGGCAGATGGTACCTCGGAAACATCGTCCCAGACGCGTCACCTGCATCTCCTGCTCTTCTTCCTCTGCTGTCACATGACTGCTCCAGCTGCCTGAGGCACTTTTGGACCTCCAAAGCCCTTTCAGCCTGCCTCCCTTCTGCTGTTAAATCCTGCTCCTGCAAGAGAATTGACAGCCACTTGCTCTCCCCTCTCTGGCATCTTACCTGCATCTTCCTGAGCTGGTGGGAACTGTCGCCATCAGCCCCGGCTGCACTCCACTCCAAGTCTTCTCCTGGCACGGGCGCAGCTCTGGGTGTGCTTGGTGCGTACCGTGCTTCCTGAAGGAGAACAGCAACAATCAAAGCGACTCCTGGGCAGTGTCCTGCTGGGAGAGCCGATCTGAAGGCAAGTTTGCTGCAGGTCCTGAGGCCGGCTGGTCCAGGGCTGCTCCCTGTCCCCCAGCTCGGCCACAGGTCCCACGTCTGGCTCCTTCCATTCCAACAGGATTTTGGAAAGCCCGCTCCCAGCTGTGAGCGCCAGCCCACGGGCACGGGGCACAAACAGCCCCCTCCCCCGAGGGCCCCAGCCCCCAACTGGCCTCTGTCCCCAAACCGCTAAAACTTCCAAACAGGCTCTCCCTCCAACTACCTGCCGTTTTAAGAAAACAAACTGTATGCTCCCAGACTCAGTAGGCTGACTAAGACTCTCAGAGGGTGATTTGGGATTCAATTCCAGAACAAAACAATATCCATTACAGAATCTCAGCCACCACCTCCATCATCGTCATCGCTGACCCACAAAAGCTGCCTTGTAAAAAATCTTACAGCTGATTAAAATTACCCTCTCCTCCCCAAATCTTTGTCCTTCTCATACCCTCAGCCTACTGCAGTAATAATCACATCGCTATTCTGTAATTACCACCAATCTGAAACCCCTCCGACACATCATTCCCTGATGTGACTGACAGTACTGTTGAAAAGGGAGAACCATCACTAACCACGCACCCACCTGTTAGTCGTCCTGTCTCTGTGACCGACCACATCTACATGGCTATCTCTGCCTGACAGGAGGTGACCGGCCTGAGAAAAAAGAGAAAAAAAACCAAAAACCTTACATTGTCTTGGCTCTAGCGTAAGCAAGGAATTTATGATAGTGATACAAACAAGTTTAAGAGAAAGCAGGGTAGCGGAAGAAGCAGAAAATATGATATGTCTCACCCACCTCTAATTTCAGAGGAAGTTCCAGGGGAGGGTTTTTTTCTCTGTCTGTGGCGTCTTCTTACCACTGCACAGCCCAAGTGAGAAAACACACACCTGTGTTTTATGTAGAACTGTAAACTACAAGAGTAGAACTAGCCAGTCTACGTAATTGGACTTCTTTCCAGGACACATCGGTCACTCCTTTTACATTTCAGTGGAGAGCTTTGCGTTAAAAATCCCTAAATTCTGATACGAAAATAGCAAAACGTCACCTGTAAATCTTTGAAAGGAACAAAACATTGAAGGAAAACTGTTCATATAAACTGTAAATGACACTTTTTTTCCCTAGCTGACCAGGCCTGTCAACTATTGGCAGGAACACGAGCACCCTCACACCCATCCGTAATCCAAAGATCCTTACATGTCTCCCTGAAAGGGGACTGAAACTGCTTCTTCTACATTTACACTGATGAAAGTTATACCTTACGGTCGAGGCCGACAACATAACTGACAGTACAGCACGGAACCAACAGAATGAACATTGAACAAAGGCAAACAAAACAAAGCCATAAAAAACGGGGATGCTTTGGTGCTCAAAAAGCCCCTCCTCGTGCAAAATCAGAAGCAAGAGAGAGCCTAACCCTATCAAGTATTTTACTATTCTCTATAGAAATAGCCACCAGAAAATACAGCCGTTTTCATAACAAAGCTGCCAGCTAAATTAGATGCCCTCATTTAAGGGCAACCACTTCTGGCAGCTCTTGGAGGGGTGGGACCAGAAGAAATCCGGGCAGTTTCACGGATTAATTTTACTTCTCCATTCTTCAAAACTGTTCCCCATCTGCAGGAATGACCGGGACACCACTTCAGGGAGCAAGGCAAGAAATACTTCACTCCAACATACAGTTTTAAACCACGCCCTCGCCCACTCTCCCCAGCTCTTCTAAGAAGCCCGAATTCACCATCTGACCTAGGGCAGAGACACACACAAGAGCCACCAGCACAACCAAGTCAGACGTGCTTGGAATTCAGGCATCCTCTTTTCATGGCGCTTGCTACCCGCCCAACAGCAGCAACCCTCCAACCAAAATTTCGAACCACGTACACAGCTTTCCAACAAACAAATGTGGGGAGAGGATGTTTCTAACGTGAATGGAGTAATTCCTGTTATTTGACACAGTCACCTTTTTATTCAACAGAAAACACTAGGGTATTAAAAGAGAATCAACCACGTCCTAGCTGTGAAACAGGAAAAAACCCCCAAACACCTGATATCCCATCCAATTAGTTTCGCACTTCAACAAGTACAGTACAAAGGAGAGTATGAAAATAGAACTCAACCCGTACAGCCTCAGGACGTCGCTCAACTAACAGGCACTGAGACAATCAGACACATAGCGCAAATGAGTTAAGCTGTGCTGAGTGCACTTCCAGGAACACCAATCCGATATCTCAAAGCATCTTAAGGAGCAGACTCTGAGAATTCGGTCCCTTAGAAAAAGAAAAAACACACACTTGCCCTGTGCAGTTACTTCTCGTTTTTAACTTTAGGAAATACATGCACAAATGAAACTACAGTATTTCAAAATTAGCCAGGAAGCAAACTGTTAGGGAATGGCACTAAACAAACAGCAGGCACTCTGGACAAAGCAGGAAAAACAAACGGGGGGGAATCAATTGGGCTAATTGAGCTGGCCTGATTGAAGCAAGAGCCCCCTGACACACAAAGGTCTTTATATACCACAAAAACTTGAGGGCAGCAGCTGCTCTATCATGAAGAGGCAGCCCAGAGCTCATCCTGTGCAACCAGAAACATCCTGTTCTCTTCTGAATCTCTCTCCTCGTTCTAGTTTGGGTCAGAAAAGGGGACCCTAAGGTCTGACAGCCCCCAGACACAATCACCCTCACGGTTGCCCTTTCCCCCAAATGGAACCCCTTTCAGTTTATCACAACTCCTACCGTACCTGCTTCACTGGCAAAGGCACCTGCTGGCCAAATCACCGGACTGAGGCAAGCTGGGCAACGTTGCCGCGTGCCGCGATGGCTGAAGGCAGAAGCGAAGCCGTGGGGGATACCACGCTAGGCAGAGAGCCAGCGGAAGGCAGTGAGCAAAAAGGCTCTGCCTTCAATGCTGGAACTGAGGAAGTAGCTGCAGCAAGTTAAAAAGTGGCATTCAAAGACAAATCCCAGCACGCCTGACATTCCAGCCTGCATTCAGGAACACAGTAGCATTCTGCCCTTGGTTTACAAGAACCACACCGTTAAGGACCAGTAGCATAGGTTCTTCAGCACTTGGAACAAGAATTCCACATGCAACATGTGCCAACAGAAATGCCTTGGCATAGACAGCAGCAGCTCGCGAGGGCCCATTTGCACCAAGGGGTAAGCAACCCAGGACAGCAACAATTAAACTGCTTACTGGGTAGGCAGGCAGAAGTCCTCCAGGTCCCACAAGATACTGGTTAGACAACAAGGGCGGTACACCTCGGGGCATCTTTGGAGGAGCTTGGCCTGGACAATCAAAACACAGACACATTAACAAGCCATTACAAAAGAAAAGCCTTCAGCATCCACACAAGATAGCTCACACCACTTCAAACTGCCTCCTAAGGGGCTGAAGTACCTCAGATTAAGAGTCTGGGAAGAACTTTAGGGGACCACCCACCCTGCAAGCCCTCACACTTGGCCCTGCTGTCAAGTTCCATTACACATACTGCATCCACACCAGAAAAGGAAAATAGCACACAAATCTGCAAACTGTTTTTTGGTTTGGTTTGGTTTGGGTTTGGGGGGTTTTTTTGTTTATGAGAAGAGTGAGCTTTTGGATGTTTGAAGCAAATAAATACACACTGAAAATGAAGAGTCTCATTCATGGATTTAAAATTACAAAGCAACCATTCACTCACAGCACAGACTGGATTTGCTTTGAGATGAAGTCAAACAGAGTAAGACGCAGTACAAAAAGAAGTAGAAGCAAAAGGCACACTTCTCAAAGTTCAGAAATATTTGGATAACGTACAATTTAGTTGATCATAAAGGCACTCATGTTGGCTACCGTTAGATTTCAGACTTGCTTTCGCGTTTGGTTTCTTGGTTGCTCAAGGAACACTGTCATAGAACACTTCTGTAAGCTGGGGTCAAGGAAGCTGCAGTGAAAAAAACAAGGACTCAGCTAAAAAGTAACTTCACCACAAAAACAGACCTTGAAGAGAAAAGCAACGACCTGACCCAGAGAAAAAAAACTGAAGGAGATGGGATGCCTTCTCTGAACCAAGCTGAGATGAGAAAGGCTGAAGCCAAGTATTACGCAAAGAACAATGCACGTTGTGGTCAATTGGTTTACATCTTCCTAAGCTGCTGGTACTTCTTCAGCAGCTGTACACAGACAGCAGCTCTCACCTATAAAAGCTTACCTCATGCACTAGCACAGATACGTCTGGGTTTGACCTGCAATTACACCTCAGGAAGGGCAACTTCCTTTACGGATTCTGCTCATCAAGTAGCCCTCCTTCTCTACGCAACGGTTCACCTCAGCTAACCCAGAACTGGCAGAAAGTTCAGAGCACTTCCCACCCTCCAAAATGAGGGGAGTGGGGAGTTCCCTCAAGCTCTAAGTTTCAGCACATTTCATCTGGCATAAAAGCTTTGAAGTGTTTTACAAACACTGCTGCTCTTTCTTCAAGCATTTGAAGCAGACGAAGAATAGCAAACAGCCTTAACTGCTAGGCAATCTTGGAAATTTAACGCCTACAAACAGAGAAGCACCTTTGATGCTTTTCTGCATCAAGCAGCAGCTTCTGCACCTTCTGCAGAAGCAGCTGCTCTGCTTTCCAAAGATGAAAATACCCATCTAGGGACACAGCTCACCGCTCCTATTAAATAAAAGAGTAAGAGACTTAGTTTCTACAGCAGAGGTGTCCTTACAAACTCACACTCTCTACTAGGCAGGCTGCATACTCTGCATTGAACTCATCCCTAATCCTCTACGTGCTTATCAAGGTCAAGATTCATTTTATACTGACCTTGATAGAACGCAAGACAGCACAAAGGTGCCAGCTACTCAAAGAACTAATGTAAGAGTAAATAACCAAAAATAACTTTCACAAGGATCAACTTTCACATTAAATTCAAAACCAAATTCCAGGATTAGCTTTTCGGGTTTTAAAAAAACAAACCACAAAATCTTACTGAGCTAACAATTCAGATATTCGATTTTTACATGAGACTGTTACGATTTTCTGTCACCCGCACTCTGACACCTCCTCCTTGTACAGAATACTAAACCCTGTCAGCACAGAAAGACAGTCAACTACTAAACGAATGCAACAGCATATTAGTACTGCTGCCTTTATCTAAGTAAGCAATACTTTAGAAAGTTACACTGATTATCCAACTAGTTACTAAAAAGTCAGTACCTCGCCTCTTCTATTACAGCCTTCTGCAGAAACTGCCATAGTATATTGGCAGATGCATAGACACACACTCACATTTACATACACCCACAGCCGTACTGAGAGCTGGACAAAACAAACTGAGTTTTCATTAATGAGTCTTTCAACAGGATTTCAGGAAACCAACATTGCTCGGCTGTATTCCAAAGTTATTAACTGATAACCCTCTTGAAATTAGTCTTCTTGTCTGGAATCCTTCCCTGTAACTCTTTCTGTTTGGAGATCCTCTCGTGGCAACACCTACTGGAAAGACAGGAATATTCTGTCTCATACTAGAAAAACCAAACCTAGACCAGGGCCCTACAAACAAAACAAAGGGAAGCACCGCACTAAGACCAAGAAGGGTTTCAATAGCCAAGGGAGTTCCAAGTCGTTTCAAAACAACCCCTATTTTAAACATATATATACACATATATATATACACACGTACGTATATATACACATATACGCACACAAGCACAGACTAGGTAGTAGGATATTTTTGAAAGAATAGAAATTGTAGGGACGTGTATACACATACACACAGATACGGACAGGAAAGGAAAACATGCTTGTAGTGGGGGGTGAGTACGCACCCACGTCTATGTGTGTGTGTATATGTGTATGTATACGCACACTCCCCTACAGACAATTTTTTCTTTAACTAGTATCCCACTACCTTTTCATGAAAAAACCTGAAGTACAGAGACAACTCTTACCAACAAGAAACATCTCCAACACCGCTCATTGCTATCTATCAATGTACTCTAGTCTTAGAAAAACAACAGCTGCTTCAAGAATTCCGTAGCAATGACTCCCAGACACACAAAGTCCAAAACCAGAAGGCGGCTCACCCCACACACGCTTCGTTTCTCAGTCTTTCCCTGAGCAACTGCTGCCGCCTGCCCCCGTCGGCTCCGACACGGCGCGGCCCCCCCACACCACCGCTCCGTGCCTCCGACACGGACACCGCCGCCCCCCCGCAGGCGCCATCGCCCTCCTCGGGGCTTTCTCCGGGACCTGCCGGTCCATCGGTCCATCGCCCGGCCCCCGCTCACCTTCTCCCTCGGGGCAGGCTCAGCCGCAGCACTCTCCCCAGCACCCAAACATCTCGTTATTCTCATTCTCTGCACAGCCTATTTCCAAAATTGAAAACGTCCAGCTAGTTCTCCCACAAGGAAGGTGCCAGCACAGAACGCTGTTGCTGGCCCTCAACTTCTCTCTGCAGCCTGGTCGGAGGCCTAACACCACTGGGGATCTGCGCTTCCTTAGCGATCTAAACAGCTCATCGCTCTCATTCCCTGTACAGCCCGCTTCCAATATAGAAAACGTCCAGCTGGTTCGCCCACAAGGAAGGTGCCAGGACTGAAAGCTGTTCCTGGCCCTCACTGTCCCTTTGCAGCCTATTCACAAGCTCCGCAGCACTGGGGATCTGCGCTTGCTCGGTGAACTGAACATCTCGTTATTCTCGTTCTCTGCAAAACCTACTTCCACAACTGGAAACAGCCAGCTAGTTCTCCCACAAGGAAGGTTCCAGACAAGAGAAGGCAAGAGGGGCTTAGGAGGAAGAGGTACCACGAGACAAAGGTCACCTTTGTCTCGGCAAGAGGAGGACGAGGAGGCAACACGAGGACACAGCAGGACACAGGAGGTAAAGCAGGAGGAGGCAAAAGGCGGTAGCAGGAAAAGGAGGAGGAGGAGGAGGCAACAGAAAGCGAAAAAGGAGGAGACCACGGGATGCCAGATGAGGCAACAGGAGGCAAGCGGAGGACGAGGCAACAGACAGCCGCAGGAGAAGGGAAAAAAGGAGGCAAGAGGAGGACGTAGCAGGACACAAGAGACAAAAGAAGGAGGACGCAACGGGAGGCAAGACAAAGAGAGAAAGGAGGAGACAACAGGATGCAACAGAAGGCAACACTAACAAAGAGAGAAGGAGGAGGCAACAGGAAGACACAGCGGGAGGAGAAATAGTGGAGGCAAGAGGAGGACACAGCAGCATGCAGGAGGTAAAGGAAGAAGCAACAAGAATCAATAGGAGAAGGAGGAGGAGGCATCAGGGTGCCACCGGAAACAACAGGAGGCAAGAGGAGTAAGAAAAAGATGAGGCACCAGGGAACGCGGGAGGACACCAGGGGTAACCTAGGAGGAGGCAAAAGGGAGCAAAAGAGGAGGAGGCAACAGCATGCCATAAGATGCATGAAGAGGAAGCAGGATAAAACAGGTAATGGAGGAGGATGAGGAGGATGTAGGAATCGGTGGAGGCAACAGGAGAAATAGGAAGCAACGTGATGAGGGAGGAGGCAAAAAGGAGGCAAAAGGAAAAGGCGTCTTTGTCCTTCCCGGGCCTCCTCTTGCCTTTTATTGCTGCCTCCTCCTCAACTTGCTTCACGCTTCTGCTCTTGCCTCCTGCTGCCTCCTCTCTCCTCCTCCTTCTCCTCTTCCTCCTCCTTCGGCCTCACGTCGTGGTTTCAGCCCAGCCGGCAGCAAAGCACCACGCAGCCGCACGCTCACTCCTCCCTCCCCGTGGCCACGCTGGGAGGAGGAGAAAATACAAAGAAAGGCTCGTGGGTCGAGACAAGGACTGCCCCACTTACGGCCACGGGCAAAAGACAGGCTCAACTTGGGGAAGAAACAAAAGCCATTTGATTTACTGCCGATCCAATCAAAACAAGGCTAAGGAGAAGTAAAAGCCCCCCTCCGAACACCTTCCCCCCAGCCCTCCCTCCTTCCCGCCTCAACTCCACTCCCGGCTCTCTCTACCTCCTCCCCCCGGCGGCGCAGGGGAACAGGCGACGGGGGTTGGGGTCAGCTCACCACACCTCGTCTCTGCCGCTCCGTCCTCCTCAGGGGGGGAGGACTCCTCACTCGTCCCCTGCTCCACCGTGGGGTCCCTCCCACGGGAGACAGTCCTTCACCAACTGCTCCCACGGGAGTCCTTTCTGCGGGCTGCAGTTCCTCACGAACTTCCCTGGCGTGAGGCCTTTCCACGGGCCGGTCTTCAGTCACACACTGCTCCAGCGCGGGCTTTCCCACGCAGTCACGGCCATTTGGGGGGGCCTCCGCTCCCCCGCTCACCTCCATGGGCTGCAGGGGGACAGCCTGCCGCCTCACCACCTCCTCCCCCTCCTTCTTCTTCCTCACCGACCTCGGGATCTGCAGAGCTGCTCCTCTCCCATTCCCATCCCCCTCCTCACTGCAGGCTCCCCCTCTTCAGGATGTTCTGCCAGAGGCGCTACCGCCGGCGCTGATTGGCTCGGCCTTCCAAGGGGCGGGTCCAACTGGGAGCCCGGGAACCTTCCAGCAGCTTCTCTCAGGAGCCACCCCTGCGGCCCCAGAAAAACCGCCCCACACAAACCCCTAACAATTTCTTTAGGGCCCACAGTTTCGCTTGGGGGGTTTAAGCCCTCAGTTTTAGGGCAGAAAGCCTCTTCTCAGGGTCCAAAGCCTCCTTTTCCCGTCCCAAAGTCTTAGTTTTGGCTTCCAGAGCCCCAGTCGGATGGGCCGCAGGCTCCGTTGCAGTTGGCAAAGGCTCCTTTTTGGAGCCCAAAGCCACCTTGTCAAGCTCCAAAGGATCCGGCCAGTTGGTTTGAGGGCCCACGCTGCATCCTGAGTTTGCAAACCCTCATTTTCATGCTCCAAACCCCTCTTCTAGGGCCCAAAGCCTCATTTTTTACCCTCCAAACCTGGGATTCTAGGGTTGAAAGCCTCCTTTTGGGGGTCCAAACCCTCGCTTTTTGGGCCCGGGGACGCATTTTGAGGGTTTTAATCGCTCTTTTAGGCTAACATGCCTCATTTTTACCTTTCAAACCTTCATTTCTAGGACAGAAAGCCACTTTTTAGAGTACGCAGCTTCCTTTATAAGGCCCAAGTACACATCTTTCTCTCCCGAAGCCTCCTTTTGACTGTCCAAATACTCCTTAGAGCGTCCCAACCCTTATTTTTCTGAACAAATCCTCATCTTGACGGTCCAAAGCTTCATTTATAAACTCCAGAGCCTCACTTCAGGCTCCACAACCTTGTTTCTAAACTCAAATTTTGAGGCTCCGAACCTCATTTTTAGGGCCCAATGCCTCATTTTCAGGGTCCAAAGAATCGTTTCCACAATCCAGCCCTTCATTTTTAGGGTCCTGAAGCCTCACTGCAAGGGCCCAAACACCCATCTTTAAGGTCCAAACCTTCCTTTTACAGCACACGCCCCACCGTTAGAGCCCCAAGCCTCATTCTTTACCTGCCAAAGCCTCCTTTTCAGGGACCATAGGCTCATTTTTAGGATCCGGTCTGCAACTAGGAGAGCCCAAGGCCTCATTTTGAGGGTCCAAATACTCAATTGGAGGGCCCAAAGCCTCATTTTGGAGGCCAAGCTCCTCGTTTAGGGTGCAAGGCGTCTCTTCTTTAACGTACAACCCCTCATTTGGAGCCTCCAAAGACCCATTTCTAGGGCGCAAAGCCTCCGGTTTTGGTACCGAAGCATCCCTTGAAGGCACAAAGCCTAATGCAGGGTTCAAAGCCTCAGTTTCATTTCCAAAGCCCCGTTCTTAGGGCCCAAACCCTCCACAGGAGGGTCCAAAGGCCTCTTTTACAGCTGAGGGCCTCCCCCGGAGTGACCCAAGCCCTCTCTTTGGGGCCAAAGCCTCATGTCTTGGGGCCCTATCGAGACCAAGAGGTTCCCCTCCTTTGCAGAGCCCTAAGGGTCACGCGTAGCATCTCCCCCACCATTTTTAGTGCCCAAAGCCTCATTTGGAGGGCCAAAGTCCTCATTGTTCTGGTCCAAACCTTCTGGCCTTTTATGACCCATGCCCTTTTTTGAGGGCCCACAGTTTCATCTGGAGGGTTTAAACCCTCAGCTTTAAGGCAGAAAGCCACTCTTTTAGGGTCCAAATTTACACTTATAGGGCAGAAAGCCTCGCTTTCCCTTCCCAAAGTCCCAGTTTTGGCTTCCAGAGCCCCATTTGAGGCTCCAAACCCTCATTTTGAGGGTCCACAGGCTCCGTTGCAGTTGGCAAAGTCTCCTCTTCAGAGCCCCAAGCCACGTTTTAAGTTGCCGAACTCGCATTTTCAGACTCCAAAGCCTCATTTTTAGGATCCGGCCAGTCGTTTTCAGGGTCCAAGCCGCATCCTGAGTTTCCAATCCCTCATTTTTATGCTCCGAACCCCTCTTTTAGGGCCCAAAGCCTCATTTTTAGAGTCCAGAGCTTTGATTCTAGCATTGAAAGCCTCCTTTTTATGGTCCAAAGCCTCATTTTGAAGGCCAGTCCCTTGCTGCGACACAGACAGGACCACCAACGGCCCTGGGTGGGAACCCAAAGGCCCATCAGGAGGTCGTGAGGGGACGAGAGAATAAACGCACAGAACAAGGCGCAGCCTTCAACAGCGCCCACCTATGGGACTCACAGAAGGCAGGAGTACAGCTTTACAGAGCTGGACCAGCCCCTCCAATAGCCCAGCCACAAAGCTTTCTAAACAAGGCAAAAACATTGACTACTTTTCTCGTCCCTACTTAAGATTCCCTGTAGAACCGGGTCTTGGCCTGACCGAGGCTGTGGGAGGGAGGAAGACGAGGGAAAACTTTGCAGGGAAAACGCCCAGACACAGTATGGCCTGGCATCAATAAAGGTAGGCACAAGCAAGCCCTTGGGAGCAAACTCTTTATTCTCTGCCTGGGGGAGCTGCCCGGGGGCTCTGTGGCCCTGGAGCCGCACACCTCCTCAGGACACCCTCCACAAGGCTCCCAGCTACCGCCCTCTTCAACGACTCGGGCTGCACGGGCTCCTCCAGGAGAAGCTTTAAACGCACTGGTCTGTGCCGGGCTCCTGCCTGGGTAGGGGGCTTGGGACCCGCTGGAGGCATGGGCTCTCTTGGAAACTGGGGGCCCATGGAGGGAAGGGTGTCTGCGGTGCTCCCTGGCCGGAGTATACGCAGAGTTTCCCGTGCGGGCACTGAAGACCTTGCTGTGGCTCCGGAGGTGGAATCCCTGGACTCCTGAAGGCCTTCTGTTGGCCGGCGAGCACCTTGCGCGGCGCCTCGGCGGAGAGATGGGAGGAGAGTACGTGAGCTCTCCTCTTTGAGTTGTCCCGCTTCCTCTGAAGGCGTGACTATTGCAGGGAGGCTGAGAGGTGGCAAGACTTCCCTTGGTTGAAGCTTCTCTGATTTTTGCTTGGACTTCCTTTCTTCCTCTAACTTCTTCCTCACCGTTTCCAGAATTTCAAGGACAATGGTTTTGGCATACCCGATCAATTCAGCATCCAGCTGCTGAACTCTGGAGATGGCGTTTTGGATGCTCTCCTTGGCAATCTCACGGCTCACTCGTGAGACATCAGCAGCGTTTTGCAGTGGTTGCAACACGGGCACCTTTGCTCTCTTGCTTGCTTCTGGGATCTGCCGTTCCGATGCTCCGGCTGGTCCTTGTCCTTCTGTCACGCCTTGAATCTTCAGGATCTCGGAAAACTGACAGCGGAAGTCCTGTTCAAACTGAGACGCTACAAAGGATGACAAGGTGGAGCTAACACGTTCAACAGCCTCTTTGGTCCTTTTGTCGACAGAAGACTGTGAAGATGCTCTGTCGGAAGCTGCTAGTTCCGCCTCCCTCCATCTCTCTTCTCCGGATTTGCCTGCTCTGCTGGTGCTTCCCACAACAAGCTCTGAGAGCTTCTGCCTGCCTGCTGGCCCAGGCTCGGCTGCATCAGACGGGCTGGGTACCAAGTGCTCCCCAAAGCTCTCCAACACGCTCGCCACAATCTCTTGAGCCACCAGTCTGATCTTGTCCCGGCGATCCGCAGAAGTGTCCAAAGGCTCTGGCCTTCTGGCGCTGGCAAACAACCTTCCACGGACCTCATGGGGAGCCCTCCTTAAGACGCGGACGGACTGACCCAGCGCCTTCACCCGCTCCAGCACCGCCTGGACCACGGTCTCAGCCACCTCTTTAAGCTCCTGGTCTTCTGCCAGCGTAGCCCACAGCACCGTAGGCTGTATGCTGTTAGGCGCTTCTTCTCCGGCACACGCTGCAGACTAAAAGGAGGAGCAGTTAATGAGTGAATGGGTTCCTTCACCTCCCTTTGCTTTCCTCTTCCTCCTCACAGGACCCCTGCCCAGACGAGCCCCTAGCAGTCAAGCTGGAAAAACTCTGGTTTCTCTGTAGGCCACCTGGCACACGGAGGTTTCTGGTCTCCTGCGGCCAGGAGCCAAGTGTTATGGGCACCTCTCAGAATCAAGCAGGTGCCATTTTGCTTAGAGCAAAGGGCACTGTAGCCCCCCTGGACCTCAGCACGGTGAACCAATAGCGGAGGGAAAGCTGTCGAAGGTACTGGACCAGGCCCTTCTGCCGCGGGTCCCAGCTGCTCTTGGGGCACTGCTGCCCTCTATCAGGGTGCCCTGTTTGCCCCTTTTCAGGGCCGAATGCCAGGAATGGCTGTTCTGAGAGCAGAAAAGAAAACGATCCTTCTTCTTGAGGCACCTGGCTGTTGTCTGCCAGCCCAAGGAAACGTCCTCGGGACAGGAGGCAGCCTGAAGGTCCACCGCGGGCTGCCGGCCTCGTGCAAAGTGGGGAAGAAATTGCGAGTCAAGCACAGAGCCAGGCAGCAGCCGGAAACTGACATTTGCTCTTTTGCGGCTTGACAGCCTGAGTGCCACGGCAGAAGGAGCTTAACCCTTCACCCCGGCGTAGACAGCGCCCCACACTATCCAGAAATGCTTCCCAAGAGGCTGTTGCAAGGGATGGAGCCGGGCAACGTTTAACGGGACCCCCGCTAACGAGAACCGGGCAACAGCAGGCTCTCCGCTAAGCTAATCAAAGACCTCCTGGAAGAGAAAACCAACCCACGAATGGCCAAGCACCGGCACTGTCAGGTTCAGGGACACTGCATCTTCGGATGCAGAAGTCTTTGGATGAAACCAAGAGTTTTTCAACCAGGCGCGAAACCAGCACCATGGACCGTGCGGCCACTTAGTGCAGCAGGTTCGTGCTAAATGTGCGAGTCCCTGCTCAGAAGTGGCCACTGAGAGTGCCCAGGCACACTTCTGTGTCAGAAAGGGCTAGTGCCTCGTGTCTCAGAGACACAGGAAGGCAAGCAACCGCTTCTTGGTCTCTGACAGCCACCCTCAAACAAGGACACGTCGCACACCGGCCAGGCACCACCTCCTCAGCGACCAAGCACCCTTCGCAAGCCCTGAGCAGCTGTGTGCGTGTGTGGCAGCGTCCTCTCCCGAGTCCCAGGTACCAACGTGCTGCCGCACAGCAGAGGCAGCCCCCAGCATCCACCCGGCTCCTACTCACCGGCCTTCCTTTGAGAGCGGACTTTTCGGAGCTGCTCTCATTGCCTGGCTGCCTTCTCTTGCCCAGCTGCTGCTGCTGCTGGCACTTGGCCTGCTGGAGGAGGCGTTGGTCTTTTTCAAGAGCCTCCAGTCTTTCCATCGGCTTCTTGGTCACAGTCAGATGCCTGTCAAGAGAAAGGAAGGCAGCTGAGAAGGAGCAGCTCTGTCCCTCTTGCCCAGGCCATTTTCTGCTCGGCCGCTCCCATCACCCTGCTCCTGGTTACTTTGCTCCAGTAGTCCCCCTGCCTGTCCAAGGCTCCAAACACAGACTGCGCCAACGTGACTGCAGCCCGCACCGGCTCCTTCCACCACTGGCCTTTGTTTGTTTACTGGAACAGGAGGCTCCAGCACTTCTCTCAGGGACCAGGGGCCCCCTTCAAGAGCAAGCGTTACTTGGCCTTTTCTTACCTCTGCCTCCTCTTCCTCTCTCCACCTGGCAAACTCTGTCTTTGCTCCTGCGGCAGCCACTCTTGCGGGTGAGAAGCGTCAGTCCCTCCCGGCAGTTTGGAGGCATCCTCTGATTGGGCCAGGTCTTGCTGAAGCTTTTTCTGAAAGGTGACATCGGGTTGTGGCTTGCTGTTGCCTGGACAAGCGCTCACGCCCCTGCATGCTGAGGCACCCCGCGGACCCAGGACAGCGATCTGCTTCAGCCACGCGACGAGGGCAGAAAAGAAATGCTTCCCCCGGGACTCCGCGTGCTTGCACGTGACTTTCCTGCCCGTGCCCACCCCTGCACCCTGCGCTAGCTCGGCTCGCAGCCCGGTACTCCTCTCCCTGCCACAAGACCCGGCCCAGCAGCACAGCCCTCACCTCTTCGGCACTGACCGCCTCCCCTCCCCAACATGCTGCAAGTAAAGCCCCAGCCCTCGGCACCGTGCCGCTGACCGGTGTCCACGAACACTCCGCTTTGCCTACCTCCTCTCGCAGGAACGTTTTCTCTGCCTCCAGCTTGAGCGTGGTCAGATACTGCCTGTACTCATTGAACTCCTTCAGAGTGCAAACCACCTATGGAGAGACGAGGGGAGAAATCCCCCGAGAACTCTCAAGCCGGCTCCGTAGGCTGCCTTCCCCAAAACGGCCCAAACCCAGCGGCGGGAGGGGAGCTGCTCCTCTGCACACCCTCCCCTCCCCTCCGCTTCGCTCCCCTCCCCTCCCCAGTGGCGGGGCCCCTGACTCCCCCCCAGCCAGGGCCGAGCGGTGCTCCTCGCCTCAGCACCAGGCCTCGCACCGGCTGCCTCCTCGACGCTCAGGCAGCGCGGGGCAGCCGGAGAAGAGCAGGAGTGGGAATTGCCAGAGGGACGCTGGCGCTACTTCTGCTCCCAGGGAAAGCAGCCCCACAGCCCTGTGCCCTCCGCCAGCAACAGGCGGCTGCAGCAAGCACTCTGGGAACCCCGCTTGATGAGGACTGTTTTCATCAGCCCCATGCCCAAACCTACTCTGCCGTCACTGGTGACGTAACCCTCCCTCTTCAGCCTCTGCAGGTTGTCCTTGCGTTTGTGGTAGGCCCGCAGATGCGGGTCATGCAGGCTGTTGTAGTCGGTGCTCAGCAGGCGGCAGTATGGATCTCCCAGATTGAAACAGCCAGAGGGCTGGTGAAGCTGTGAGAGAGATTTTGCAGACTATGAAGGAGGAAGGAGAGAGCAGCAAAGGGGTGCCAAGCGGTACTTGTGAAAAGGTAAAGGTCCTCTGAGGACCAACACTCTTCTCCGTCCTTCTGAAGCCACAGAGGACACCACAGCCGGGCTGCGGGGTCAGGCTGGGCTGGGCTAGGCTGGGCTGGGGGAGAGAAGACAAAGCCCACCAGCAAAGTAGGCATCTTAGGCCAGCAGGAAGAACTGCAGACCTTGCCAGTCCTCCTCTTTGTCTCTGCACCAGGGAGCCAGGAGCTTCCCTCTACTCCCCAGCGCTGCCAGATTGAGGGGCTGCGGCGCCCGCTGTAGAACAGGCGGCCACAAGGACTTCTCTGAATGACGGGGACCCCGTAAAAGAGGAGAGCTCTTCTACCCCTTTCTACTTCCTTTACCTTTTCCCCCAGCTTTGTCCTGCAGAAGACAGGCTTGGAGCCCGCATGCACAGGGATCTTGACCCCAAGTGGGAGGTCCAGCAGCCCAGTACCTCCTTCTGCCAGTGGCTGTCTCCTGTTCCCGAGCTAGAAAGAGGGAGACACTCATGGGCACTCAGGCACTATCTCCATAAGCCTCCTGCACGGCAGTTGCGAGAAAGGCTCTCGGAAGACTCCAACCAAGGGGAGCGCCCAGAGCGGCCCAGGCAAAAGCTGCTCTCTCCTTCCTCGCCCCTGTCCGCACAACTCCCGACCCTCCCTCAACCCACGTCCGCGTCCTTTCGCAGCAAGCCCTCCCACCTGCTTAGCCGTAAGCCAGGCTGGGCAGAGAGGCAGGACTCCCTGCAAACTCTCCCCAGCCCGACCACCTTGGGATCCCTCCCAGCTCCCCGGCCATGTCCCAGGCTCCCGCGCTGAGCCCTCTCCATCGGCCCATTGCTCACCTTTCCCCCCTTCCCCACTACGCTCAGCAGTGCGTCCACGTTTCGGACGCCAGCAGTGACACGGTGCTCCATGGCTCCTTCCAAGAGCTCTCCTGGAGCTGCGACCCTGCGCTGGCACCTCTCGCTCCAGAGGCACCCAGCTGTGGCCACCACAGCCGGTCTTCCAGCAAGCGCCTATATAGAGCAGTTGCACATTGTTGCATCATTGCATTGCTGCATCATCACGTTGCTGCACCACCGCATTGTTGCATCATCGTCTTGCCACGCCGCCGCCCAGCCGCCCCAGGGCCCACCTGCAGGCCCGTCTGGACACGCATGAGGGCCACCCGCTCTCGCTGACCCTGCTTTGAGCAGGGGGCCTCCACTCGGTGCTGACCTGCTGCCCCTTCTTCCTCCTTCTACCTCTTTTTCCCAGCTTTGGCCTTCAGATGGCAGGGCTGGAGCTGGGCCGCCCGCGGGCGGCTGCTGCTGCTGCTGCTGCACTGGATTTGGTAGACCAGTTTTAGACCACTTCCCTGTCACGGGCAAAGCAGCCTCAACTTGGGGAATTGCACTGAATTACATTTTTGGCCCACTGCCCTCAACATCTCCTTCCTGATTTGCGTCTTGAGAAACACAGAGGACAAACGAAGGATGCAGGAAGCCCCTCTCCTCCCCTTCAGCCCAGACACCTCTCTGTCCCCTCCTCAGTCTCCCCTGCCCTCGTTTCTGCTGCGCGTCACCCTCTGTGACACCCTCCCAGTGCCTCCCGGGAGGTGACGGGCGGCGCAGGACGTTCTGCATCGGTGCAGGGAGCACCTCAGTGCCGCCTGCTGCTTCTGACCCATCAGCTTCCTCCCACACCAGTGACCTCACCGCACCCCAGCAATGTCACCTGCCACCGCACCACCCTCTTGCTTGCCTCTCTCCTCTGCCTCTGGTTCTCACAGTCCCTGCCCTCCTCCTGCTTCCCCAAGGGGCTGAGGAGCTCAGAGCTGGGGGAAAGTGGGCACAGCGCTGCTACAGAAACCTGCCGCTGGTGATTCGCGGGTTGAGTCCCCCATGGAAAGGAGGCACTGTCACCTCTGTCAGGAAGAAAATACCCTCCTGATCACTGCAACACGCTCGCTCACAGCCCACGCTGCACTTATTGGAGAGGGACCAAAAAGATCCATTCATTGCCTCTGACACTCAAACGGTTTTAGCACGGACCTGACTAGTGTTTTCCCGACCCTCTTGCAGAAGGGGATAAGGAGCCACCAACAACCGCAGCCTCTGCATCTCCAGACCCCGCTGGGGAACACACTCGGCACTTGCTTTCTGCAGAGACACCGCTTCCTCAGCAGCGGGGGGACGGGTGTGAGCCTGGCAATATATAAAACAGTAAAAGCAGGGGCAAGCCAGTGTTACTGGTCAGCGTGTCCTGCTGGGCAATCTGAAGTTCTAGTCAAAATGACACCTCCTCTCGGAATCCACAAAGACCCTGTCCATGGTTTTTTTGTCCTGGCAAGGCAGCATAAAAAAAGAAAAAAAACTAATTTAAAGAAGCCAAGAATATTAGGCAGAACAGCGTATCTTCCAGGATTTTGTAACTTGGAACCTGCAGACCGACACAGATGCCACTGCAAATGCAGACACCATTGCAACTACCAGCTCAGAGGCAGATACCGTTACAGATTAAGATACCATGGCAGAGGCAAAGGCCGCTGCAGATGCAGGCACCACTGCAGAGGCAGGTACCACTGCAGATGAAGATACTGTTGCAGTTAACGTTGCACACATACCGTTATGCCAAACTTTTTATAGTCCAAGATTCTGTAACTTGCATCCAAGCTCTGTGCCCCCCAGAACCATCATCTCCATCTTCTCCACCATCTCCTCCTGCCCTCAGCCACAGAAGGAAGTCTGTCTCGATAGCTTCAGTAATTTGACCAGAAGAAAGCAAGAAAACGTGTTCCTGTACTAAGGAGGAAGGGCAGGAACTCGGCAGTCATTTTCCTTTTGTTACAGTCATTAGGGATGTCCGTCCTTGCTATAAGAGAGATTCCCTTTGCAAGAACCAGGTGGCATCTCTCAGGGGAAGTTAGCTTCTAGTTCTAACTCTTGACTATTTTCTGACTTTCCTCACCTTTTGGAGCTGGGCCAGGGCCCTCTCCACATCAGACATCGCTTTTTGGAGTTAAGCAACAGTAACCCTGAGTTTCTCATGTCTACTCATTTCTGCCTTGCTCTCGTAATCCTCGGGAAGGATGCAGAAAGACTCTCAGAACTGTGACCTCTTTGTCTGGCCGGCCCAAATACATTGATTACAATACAGATTCCTCCTACATGGTCTATTTGTGCTAACCAGCCACTTAATTCACAGGCATATGAAAGCAGCTCTTCTCAGGAAAAAAAAAACCAACAACAACCATAACCAAAGCCAAAACCCACTACAGATGACCAGAAGCGTCAGCTTTCAAACTGGCATTGTTTGAAAACAGAAACACTCTGCCCAGCCACAAACGCAAAGGTGTGCTTTTAGTACATAACATCAAGAAACAAGACGTTCAGTTGCGTTTCACGGTTATTGGGCCCGTTACATTGCCATGTTCACAGACACACAGAGGAAAAAAAACCCTTATAAACCTCTCTAAAGTGGGTCAGAGGAATAGCCACTCTCACAAAGATTGCTCCAGACAGAGTCAACAAGATCAACCATGAAACGCTGAGCAAATGCCCCAGCTGCAGCTTTCTCGGAGGGGTCCTCCTGTTTCTGCAGCGTTTGCATCGGCTGGCGTTCGCAAGGTGCCTTTCGAGACAATGCTGCGTGTCAAAATTCAGCCTCTTGTTGGTACGTCTTTGACCTGGACTTGGAAGAGTGACCACAATGTACAACTCATCAATCCACACAAAATCAAGGACACCAGTATTTGCATTCTCCAGCCCCTCCAGTCCCTGTGGATGAAAAACAAACACCCCCGCCCCCATGTTCCTGTGAAGAAGCGATGGGCCAAACTAATCCTCTCCTGCTGCCCTAGCATGCACTAGTCTAATTAGACATTGTTTTATTGGGCTTGCAGAGAAAGAGAGCCTTGGGACAAGCTGAAGGCTGTCCAGGATTTTCTGCACTTTTCAGCGTTTACGGTTTATATCCAGTTTGGTGTAAGTAAAGACTGAAAAAAGAAATGGAGAAGGCTGATGAACGGTGAGTAAGCATTACTGTAAAGGTGGATAATTATTATTAGGATGGTGACAGTTTTTTATCAGAAATAAAATTCTATTATTATAAATAAACACCGTTACGAAGAGGAAGCCTTGCCTTTTCTGTCGACTGCTAATTGGGTATTGCTCTTATCGTTCCCTGACTCCTTGGAAATCACGAACGCATGCGCACCACAAGGCATGTCTCGTTATTTTGGGAACGTGTTATTTCCCACTGAGTACCAAGACGACAGCTCTTAATTGTACGTCCCGAGAGCAGCCTCCACCGACTGTCCCCTGCTGCGCACCAACACGAACAGCACTGTGCTCTCCCCTGCCCATCTCCACGCTCCGGAGGAGCTGTTCACACACCCCTGCCCGGGCCATGCTGCCTCAAAATTCCTCCTGTGCTGCTCAAGGCCCTGAAAACTGTCACGCTACAGCTGTACCCAGATCACTGTTCCTCATTCTGAGCGAGACCGCCTGGTCCTGTGTATTCCCACCTGTCTACAGCAGCTGTTGCCTTCTGTCTTGTAAGCGTTTTGGAAAAGTACCCCTTTTTTCCTGAATACCCTCTTTGACCTCACTACAGGACAGGTCCCCAGTCCACCACCACGGCTGGTAAAGGCCGTAGCCATACAGAATTGCGCAGGGATGACAAATACCCAGTGGTCCAGCTCGCTTCAATTGTTTAAGACAAGGCTTTTGGCTAGAACACAGTCGAGAAAATTTAAAACCTAACACTCCCATCTGGACCGGCAGCTCTTTCTTCATCAGTTCTTTGCATTGCTCTCATTCCTCGGGAGTACACAGCAAGCAAAGATCAGTCACAAACATGCACGAGACCGGACATCCACATACTTGCTGCCTACCCAGTAACATTAGCAAGGCCCTGCCTAAACACAAAGATTAAATTAATGTACAGATTTCCTACGCAGGAAGCAACTAAGGATCAACCAAATACAACCATCTGTTGTTACCTATTTGCACAAGAGGCACACGCTGCTTCCGCTTCTATCTTTCAGGCTGTTACCCATGAGAAAACGGAAGCACGTTTTATTGCAAGAGGAAACCTTCAATTGGAAAGCCAGTTCATGGCCTGGTTTGCCTCTCTATGCACGTATCTAGTGAACAGCCGAGGAAACGTTACACGAGCAATTAGCAAAGCAAACCCAGGACACCTCAAGAGGTCCCGCAACTACACCAGTCTGTCTTTCCTTTTCACCCCAGTTCCCAAAGCACCAAGGCAGGAGCAGGCAGGGCACTCATGCGCTCGGCTCACACCAGGGAGGAGAGAGCAGGAGCAGCCCTCTGTCACCCAGGCTTAGCAACAACAATTTCTGCTCTCATCTGGGGCTTAGTCCATGTGTAGTCATACGTGTGAGTTATGGCCTAGCCATGGTGATACTGCTCAGCTCAGGGTTCAACATGAGACCTTGTCCTTTAAGGAGGACCATTACTCCATAGCTTCACTAGGCAAGCCTGATTACTTTGTATAAACTATGCATGCTTTGCTGAGGACCCCACCCTTGAAGAAGGAACTAAAGACTGATAAAAAGGAAACATCCTGCTCCAGAAGGCCCCCGAAGATTGCCAAAGAAGCATGAACCAGTGTCCTGATTTCAGCCGGGACAGACTTAATTGTCTTCCTAGTAGCTGGTACAGTGCTGTGCTTTGAGTTCAGTATGCAAAGAATGTTGATAACACTGATGGTTTCAGTTGTCGCTAAGTAGTGTTTAGTCTAAAGTCAAGGATTTTTCAGCTTCTCATCCCCAGCCAGTGAGAAAGCGGGAGGGGCACAAGAAGTTGGGAGGGGACGGAGCCAGGGCAGCTGACCCAAACTGGCCAACAGGGTATCCCATACCATGTGAAGTCACATCTAGTATAGGAACTGGGGGGAGCGGGGGCGGGGGATCGCCGCTCGGGGACTAGCTGGGTGTCGATCGATCGGCGGGTGGTGAGCGATTGCACTGCGCATCATTTGTACATTCCGATCCTTTCATTATTGCTGTTGTCATTTTATTAGTGTTATCATTATCGTTATTAGTTCCTTCTTTTCGGTTCTATTAAACCACGCCTATCTCAACTCATGAGTTTTACTTCTTTTCCCGATTTGCTCCCCCATCCCACTGGGTGGAGGGGAGTGAGTGAGCGGCTGCGTGGTGCTCAAGTTGCTGGCTGGGGTTAAACCATGACAATCTCCCTCCGAACAAGGGAAAAATAACATCAGAAACTCTCAACCGGACACAACAAGACCTTGAACTCTTTGAAACCCGACACAGAAGATGTCTCTATGAACTACTTTTTAAACCTACTTTTTAACAACCAAAACACTTTAGTACGCTTTAGTGGTACGCTTCAGACAACCCTGATTAATTGCAAGAAATCACACGAGATCATCTGAACGCCACTTTGAAGGCTGTTTAATGTTTAAGCAAGTTGGGAAGAGATTTTGTCAGCCAGGAGTCCATCAGTTAGCACTTGCATCTTCAAGGGAACCAAGTTTTGTAACACAAGACGGGTATTTTTATCCCTAAACCCATTTACTCTCAGCAGGGGAAGGTAATTCACTGTATACTAGCACTCAGCCGTTCACACACACTTCCCCACTTTTACAAAAAAAAAACCCCAACATGTTGCACTAAGCAGTATTTCAGATGGAAGGCAAATGTAGGTAATCCCTCCCGAAATAGAGGCAGCTCAAAGCAATTGCCCTCCTGTCCCACAGGGAGCATCCCAACAGAAGACTGAGCTCCCCAACAGGTCTTGCGTGACTGCAATCCCTCCCCAGGAAGCCCAAAGAGAAATAGGATGCTCTTGAAAGATCCCAGCCCTCAGCACTTGAATGGTTTCAGAGCAAAAATCTGGACGAGAACAGCAGCCCCATTTGAGGCTCAGCAAAGCACAGCCTGGGAAAACCAAAGCCAGGAGATGAATTCGCAGCTTTTACAGAAGGCCTCTGCACAGCAGAAGCATCCTCACTTCCAACACCCTGGATTTTTCCCCTCCATCTCCAGCACTGCCTCCCATCTCCCCGTGCTCTCCTCTCGCCCACGCACCTTTCCCACCCATTCCGTGACCTCCCAACGCCTCTGTCTTTCTCTGTGTTTGTGTGGCAGATGGTACCTCGGAAACATCGTCCCAGACGCGTCACCTGCATCTCCTGCTCTTCTTCCTCTGCTGTCACATGACTGCTCCAGCTGCCTGAGGCACTTTTGGACCTCCAAAGCCCTTTCAGCCTGCCTCCCTTCTGCTGTTAAATCCTGCTCCTGCAAGAGAATTGACAGCCACTTGCTCTCCCCTCTCTGGCATCTTACCTGCATCTTCCTGAGCTGGTGGGAACTGTTGCCATCAGCCCCGGCTGCACTCCACTCCAAGTCTTCTCCTGGCACAGGCGCAGCTCTGGGTGTGCTTGGTGCGTACCGTGCTTCCTGAAGGAGAACAGCAACAATCAAAGCGACTCCTGGGCAGTGTCCTGCTGGGAGAGCCGATCTGAAGGCAAGTTTGCTGCAGGTCCTGAGGCCGGCTGGTCCAGGGCTGCTCCCTGTCCCCCAGCTCGGCCACAGGTCCCACGTCTGGCTCCTTCCATTCCAACAGGATTTTGGAAAGCCCGCTCCCAGCTGTGAGCGCCAGCCCACGGGCACGGGGCACAAACAGCCCCCTCCCCCGAGGGCCCCAGCCCCCAACTGGCCTCTGTCCCCAAACCGCTAAAACTTCCAAACAGGCTCTCCCTCCAACTACCTGCCGTTTTAAGAAAACAAACTGTATGCTCCCAGACTCAGTAGGCTGACTAAGACTCTCAGAGGGTGATTTGGGATTCAATTCCAGAACAAAACAATATCCATTACAGAATCTCAGCCACCACCTCCATCATCGTCATCGCTGACCCACAAAAGCTGCCTTGTAAAAAATCTTACAGCTGATTAAAATTACCCTCTCCTCCCCAAATCTTTGTCCTTCTCATACCCTCAGCCTACTGCAGTAATAATCACATCACTATTCTGTAATTACCACCAATCTGAAACCCCTCCGACACATCATTCCCTGATGTGACTGACAGTACTGTTGAAAAGGGAGAACCATCACTAACCACGCACCCACCTGTTAGTCGTCCTGTCTCTGTGACCGACCACATCTACATGGCTATCTCTGCCTGACAGGAGGTGACCGGCCTGAGAAAAAAAAGAAAAAAAAAACAAAAACCTTACATTGTCTTGGCTCTAGCGTAAGCAAGGAATTTATGATAGTGATACAAACAAGTTTAAGAGAAAGCAGGATAGCGGAAGAAGCAGAAAATATGATATGTCTCACCCACCTCTAATTTCAGAGGAAGTTCCAGGGGAGGGTTTTTTTCTCTGTCTGTGGCGTCTTCTTACCACTGCACAGCCCAAGTGAGAAAACACACACCTGTGTTTTATGTAGAACTGTAAACTACAAGAGTAGAACTAGCCAGTCTACGTAATTGGACTTCTTTCCAGGACACATCGGTCACTCCTTTTACATTTCAGTGGAGAGCTTTGCGTTAAAAATCCCTAAATTCTGATACGAAAATAGCAAAACGTCACCTGTAAATCTTTGAAAGGAACAAAACATTGAAGGAAAACTGTTCATATAAACTGTAAATGACACTTTTTTTCCCTAGCTGACCAGGCCTGTCAACTACTGGCAGGAACACGAGCACCCTCACACCCATCCGTAATCCAAAGATCCTTACATGTCTCCCTGAAAGGGGACTGAAACTGCTTCTTCAACATTTACACTGATGAAAGTTATACCTTACGGTCGAGGCCGACAACATAACTGACAGTACAGCACGGAACCAACAGAATGAACATTGAACAAAGGCAAACAAAACAAAGCCATAAAAAACGGGGATGCTCTGGTGCTCAAAAAGCCCCTCCTCGTGCAAAATCAGAAGCAAGAGAGAGCCTAACCCTATCAAGTATTTTACTATTCTCTATAGAAATAGCCACCAGAAAATACAGCCGTTTTCATAACAAAGCTGCCAGCTAAATTAGATGCCCTCATTTAAGGGCAACCACTTCTGGCAGCTCTTGGAGGGGTGGGACCAGAAGAAATCCGGGCAGTTTCACGGATTAATTTTACTTCTCCATTCTTCAAAACTGTTCCCCATCTGCAGGAATGACCGGGACACCACTTCAGGGAGCAAGGCAAGAAATACTTCACTCCAACATACAGTTTTAAACCACGCCCTCGCCCACTCTCCCCAGCTCTTCTAAGAAGCCCGAATTCACCATCTGACCTAGGGCAGAGACACACACAAGAGCCACCAGCACAACCAAGTCAGACGTGCTTGGAATTCAGGCATCCTCTTTTCATGGCGCTTGCTACCCGCCCAACAGCAGCAACCCTCCAACCAAAATTTCGAACCACGTACACAGCTTTCCAACAAACAAATGTGGGGAGAGGATGTTTCTAACGTGAATGGAGTAATTCCTGTTACTTGACACAGTCACCTTTTTATTCAACAGAAAACACTAGGGTATTAAAAGAGAATCAACCACGTCCTAGCTGTGAAACAGGAAAAAACCCCCAAACACCTGATATCCCATCCAATTAGTTTCTCACTTCAACAAGTACAGTACAAAGGAGAGTATGAAAATAGAACTCAACCCGTACAGCCTCAGGACGTCGCTCAACTAACAGGCACTGAGACAATCAGACACATAGCGCAAATGAGTTAAGCTGTGCTGAGTGCACTTCCAGGAACACCAATCCGATATCTCAAAGCATCTTAAGGAGCAGACTCTGAGAATTCGGTCCCTTAGAAAAAGAAAAAACACACACTTGCCCTGTGCAGTTACTTCTCGTTTTTAACTTTAGGAAATACATGCACAAATGAAACTACAGTATTTCAAAATTAGCCAGGAAGCAAACTGTTAGGGAATGGCACTAAACAAACAGCAGGCACTCTGGACAAAGCAGGAAAAACAAACGGGGGGGAATCAATTGGGCTAATTGAGCTGGCATGATTGAAGCAAGAGCCCCCTGACACACAAAGGTCTTTATATACCACAAAAACTTGAGGGCAGCAGCTGCTCTATCATGAAGAGGCAGCCCAGAGCTCATCCTGTGCAACCAGAAACATCCTGTTCTCTTCTGAATCTCTCTCCTCGTTCTAGTTTGGGTCAGAAAAGGGGACCCTAAGGTCTGACAGCCCCCAGACACAATCACCCTCACGGTTGCCCTTTCCCCCAAATGGAACCCCTTTCAGTTTATCACAACTCCTACCGTACCTGCTTCACTGGCAAAGGCACCTGCTGGCCAAATCACCGGACTGAGGCAAGCTGGGCAACGTTGCCGCGTGCCGCGATGGCTGAAGGCAGAAGCGAAGCCGTGGGGGATACCACGCTAGGCAGAGAGCCAGCGGAAGGCAGTGAGCAAAAAGGCTCTGCCTTCAATGCTGGAACTGAGGAAGTAGCTGCAGCAAGTTAAAAAGTGGCATTCAAAGACAAATCCCAGCACACCTGACATTCCAGCCTGCATTCAGGAACACAGTAGCATTCTCCCCTTGGTTTACAAGAACCACACCGTTAAGGACCAGTAGCATAGGTTCTTCAGCACTTGGAACAAGAATTCCACATGCAACACGTGCCAACAGAAATGCCTTGGCATAGACAGCAGCAGCTCGCGAGGGCCCATTTGCACCAAGGGGTAAGCAACCCAGGACAGCAACAATTAAACTGCTTACTGGGTAGGCAGGCAAAAGTCCTCCAGGTCCCACAAGATACTGGTTAGACAACAAGGGCGGTACACCTCGGGGCATCTTTGGAGGAGCTTGGCCTGGACAATCAAAACACAGACACATTAACAAGCCATTACAAAAGAAAAGCCTTCAGCATCCACACAAGATAGCTCACACCACTTCAAACTGCCTCCTAAGGGGCTGAAGTACCTCAGATTAAGAGTCTGGGAAGAACTTTAGGGGACCACCCACCCTGCAAGCCCTCACACTTGGCCCTGCTGTCAAGTTCCATTACACATACTGCATCCACACCAGAAAAGGAAAATAGCACACAAATCTGCAAACTGTTTTTTGGTTTGGTTTGGTTTGGGTTTGGTTTTGGGGGGTTTTTTTTGTTTATGAGAAGAGTGAGCTTTTGGATGTTTGAAGCAAATAAATACACACTGAAAATGAAGAGTCTCATTCATGGATTTAAAATTACAAAGCAACCATTCACTCACAGCACAGACTGGATTTGCTTTGAGATGAAGTCAAACAGAGTAAGACGCAGTACAAAAAGAAGTAGAAGCAAAAGGCACACTTCTCAAAGTTCAGAAATATTTGGATAACGTACAATTTAGTTGATCATAAAGGCACTCATGTTGGCTACCGTTAGATTTCAGACTTGCTTTCGCGTTTGGTTTCTTGGTTGCTCAAGGAACACTGTCATAGAACACTTCTGTAAGCTGGGGTCAAGGAAGCTGCAGTGAAAAAAACAAGGACTCAGCTAAAAAGTAACTTCACCACAAAAACAGACCTCGAAGAGAAAAGCAACGACCTGACCCAGAGAAAAAAAACTGAAGGAGATGGGATGCCTTCTCTGAACCAAGCTGAGATGAGAAAGGCTGAAGCCAAGTATTACGCAAAGAACAATGCACGTTGTGGTCAATTGGTTTACATCTTCCTAAGCTGCTGGTACTTCTTCAGCAGCTGTACACAGACAGCAGCTCTCACCTATAAAAGCTTACCTCATGCACTAGCACAGATACGTCTGGGTTTGACCTGCAATTACACCTCAGGAAGGGCAACTTCCTTTACGGATTCTGCTCATCAAGTAGCCCTCCTTCTCTACGCAACGGTTCACCTCAGCTAACCCAGAACTGGCAGAAAGTTCAGAGCACTTCCCACCCTCCAAAATGAGGGGAGTGGGGAGTTCCCTCAAGCTCTAAGTTTCAGCACATTTCATCTGGCATAAAAGCTTTGAAGTGTTTTACAAACACTGCTGCTCTTTCTTCAAGCATTTGAAGCAGACGAAGAATAGCAAACAGCCTTAACTGCTAGGCAATCTTTGAAATTTAACGCCTACAAACAGAGAAGCACCTTTGATGCTTTTCTGCATCAAGCAGCAGCTTCTGCACCTTCTGCAGAAGCAGCTGCTCTGCTTTCCAAAGATGAAAATACCCATCTAGGGACACAGCTCACCGCTCCTATTAAATAAAAGAGTAAGAGACTTAGTTTCTACAGCAGAGGTGTCCTTACAAACTCACACTCTCTACTAGGCAGGCTGCATACTCTGCATTGAACTCATCCCTAATCCTCTACGTGCTTATCAAGGTCAAGATTCATTTTATACTGACCTTGATAGAACGCAAGACAGCACAAAGGTGCCAGCTACTCAAAGAACTAATATAAGAGTAAATAACCAAAAATAACTTTCACAAGGATCAACTTTCACATTAAATTCAAAACCAAATTCCAGGATTAGCTTTTCGGGTTTTAAAAAAACAAACCACAAAATCTTACTGAGCTAACAATTCAGATATTCGATTTTTACATGAGACTGTTACGATTTTCTGTCACCCGCACTCTGACACCTCCTCCTTGTACAGAATACTAAACCCTGTCAGCACAGAAAGACAGTCAACTACTAAACGAATGCAACAGCATATTAGTACTGCTGCCTTTATCTAAGTAAGCAATACTTTAGAAAGTTACACTGATTATCCAACTAGTTACTAAAAAGTCAGTACCTCGCCTCTTCTATTACAGCCTTCTGCAGAAACTGCCATAGTATATTGGCAGATGCATAGACACACACTCACATTTACATACACCCACAGCCGTACTGAGAGCTGGACAAAACAAACTGAGTTTTCATTAATGAGTCTTTCAACAGGATTTCAGGAAACCAACATTGCTCGGCTGTATTCCAAAGTTATTAACTGATAACCCTCTTGAAATTAGTCTTCTTGTCTGGAATCCTTCCCTGTAACTCTTTCTGTTTGGAGATCCTCTCGTGGCAACACCTACTGGAAAGACAGGAATATTCTGTCTCATACTAGAAAAATCAAACCTAGACCAGGGCCCTACAAACAAAACAAAGGGAAGCACCGCACTAAGACCAAGAAGGGTTTCAATAGCCAAGGGAGTTCCAAGTCGTTTCAAAACAACCCCTATTTTAAACATATATATACACACATATATATATACACACGTACGTATATATACACATATACGCACACAAGCACAGACTAGGTAGTAGGATATTTTTGAAAGAATAGAAATTGTAGGGACGTGTATACACATACACACAGATACGGACAGGAAAGGAAAACATGCTTGTAGTGGGGGGTGAGTACGCACCCACGTCTATGTGTGTGTGTATATGTGTATGTATACGCACACTCCCCTACAGACAATTTTTTCTTTAACTAGTATGCCACTACCTTTTCATGAAAAAACCTGAAGTACAGAGACAACTCTTACCAACAAGAAACATCTCCAACACCGCTCATTGCTATCTATCAATGTACTCTAGTCTTAGAAAAACAACAGCTGCTTCAAGAATTCCGTAGCAATGACTCCCAGACACACAAAGTCCAAAACCAGAAGGCGGCTCACCCCACACACGCTTCGTTTCTCAGTCTTTCCCTGAGCAACTGCTGCCGCCTGCCCCCGTCGGCTCCGACACGGCGCGGCCCCCCCACACCACCGCTCCGTGCCTCCGACACGGACACCGCCGCCCCCCCGCAGGCGCCATCGCCCTCCTCGGGGCTTTCTCCGGGACCTGCCGGTCCATCGGTCCATCGCCCGGCCCCCGCTCACCTTCTCCCTCGGGGCAGGCTCAGCCGCAGCACTCTCCCCAGCACCCAAACATCTCGTTATTCTCATTCTCTGCACAGCCTATTTCCAAAATTGAAAACGTCCAGCTAGTTCTCCCACAAGGAAGGTGCCAGCACAGAACGCTGTTGCTGGCCCTCAACTTCTCTCTGCAGCCTGGTCGGAGGCCTAACACCACTGGGGATCTGCGCTTCCTTAGCGATCTAAACAGCTCATCGCTCTCATTCCCTGTACAGCCCGCTTCCAATATAGAAAACGTCCAGCTGGTTCGCCCACAAGGAAGGTGCCAGGACTGAAAGCTGTTCCTGGCCCTCACTGTCCCTTTGCAGCCTATTCACAAGCTCCGCAGCACTGGGGATCTGCGCTTGCTCGGTGAACTGAACATCTCGTTATTCTCGTTCTCTGCAAAACCTACTTCCACAACTGGAAACAGCCAGCTAGTTCTCCCACAAGGAAGGTTCCAGACAAGAGAAGGCAAGAGGGGCTTAGGAGGAAGAGGTACCACGAGACAAAGGTCACCTTTGTCTCGGCAAGAGGAGGACGAGGAGGCAACACGAGGACACAGCAGGACACAGGAGGTAAAGCAGGAGGAGGCAAAAGGTGGTAGCGGGAAAAGGAGGAGGAGGAGGCAACAGAAAGCGAAAAAGGAGGAGACCACGGGATGCCAGATGAGGCAACAGGAGGCAAGCGGAGGACGAGGCAACAGACAGCCGCAGGAGAAGGAAAAAAAGGAGGCAAGAGGAGGACGTAGCAGGACACAAGAGACAAAAGAAGGAGGACGCAACGGGAGGCAAGACAAAGAGAGAAAGGAGGAGACAACAGGATGCAACAGAAGGCAACACTAACAAAGAGAGAAGGAGGAGGCAACAGGAAGACACAGCGGGAGGAGAAATAGTGGAGGCAAGAGGAGGACACAGCAGCATGCAGGAGGTAAAGGAAGAAGCAACAAGAATCAATAGGAGAAGGAGGAGGAGGCATCAGGGTGCCACCGGAAACAACAGGAGGCAAGAGGAGTAAGAAAAAGATGAGGCACCAGGGAACGCGGGAGGACACCAGGGGTAACCTAGGAGGAGGCAAAAGGGAGCAAAAGAGGAGGAGGCAACAGCATGCCATAAGATGCATGAAGAGGAAGCAGGATAAAACAGGTAATGGAGGAGGATGAGGAGGATGTAGGAATCGGTGGAGGCAACAGGAGAAATAGGAAGCAACGTGATGAGGGAGGAGGCAAAAAGGAGGCAAAAGGAAAAGGCGTCTTTGTCCTTCCCGGGCCTCCTCTTGCCTTTTATTGCTGCCTCCTCCTCAACTTGCTTCACGCTTCTGCTCTTGCCTCCTGCTGCCTCCTCTCTCCTCCTCCTTCTCCTCTTCCTCCTCCTTCGGCCTCACGTCGTGGTTTCAGCCCAGCCGGCAGCAAAGCACCACGCAGCCGCACGCTCACTCCTCCCTCCCCGTGGCCACGCTGGGAGGAGGAGAAAATACAAAGAAAGGCTCGTGGGTCGAGACAAGGACTGCCCCACTTACGGCCACGGGCAAAAGACAGGCTCAACTTGGGGAAGAAACAAAAGCCATTTGATTTACTGCCGATCCAATCAAAACAAGGCTAAGGAGAAGTAAAAGCCCCCCTCCGAACACCTTCCCCCCAGCCCTCCCTCCTTCCCGCCTCAACTCCACTCCCGGCTCTCTCTACCTCCTCCCCCCGGCGGCGCAGGGGAACAGGCGACGGGGGTTGGGGTCAGCTCACCACACCTCGTCTCTGCCGCTCCGTCCTCCTCAGGGGGGGAGGACTCCTCACTCGTCCCCTGCTCCACCGTGGGGTCCCTCCCACGGGAGACAGTCCTTCACCAACTGCTCCCACGGGAGTCCTTTCTGCGGGCTGCAGTTCCTCACGAACTTCCCTGGCGTGAGGCCTTTCCACGGGCCGGTCTTCAGTCACACACTGCTCCAGCGCGGGCTTTCCCACGCAGTCACGGCCATTTGGGGGGGCCTCCGCTCCCCCGCTCACCTCCATGGGCTGCAGGGGGACAGCCTGCCGCCTCACCACCTCCTCCCCCTCCTTCTTCTTCCTCACCGACCTCGGGATCTGCAGAGCTGCTCCTCTCCCATTCCCATCCCCCTCCTCACTGCAGGCTCCCCCTCTTCAGGATGTTCTGCCAGAGGCGCTACCGCCGGCGCTGATTGGCTCGGCCTTCCAAGGGGCGGGTCCAACTGGGAGCCCGGGAACCTTCCAGCAGCTTCTCTCAGGAGCCACCCCTGCGGCCCCAGAAAAACCGCCCCACACAAACCCCTAACAATTTCTTTAGGGCCCACAGTTTCGCTTGGGGGGTTTAAGCCCTCAGTTTTAGGGCAGAAAGCCTCTTCTCAGGGTCCAAAGCCTCCTTTTCCCGTCCCAAAGTCTTAGTTTTGGCTTCCAGAGCCCCAGTCGGATGGGCCGCAGGCTCCGTTGCAGTTGGCAAAGGCTCCTTTTTGGAGCCCAAAGCCACCTTGTCAAGCTCCAAAGGATCCGGCCAGTTGGTTTGAGGGCCCACGCTGCATCCTGAGTTTGCAAACCCTCATTTTCATGCTCCAAACCCCTCTTCTAGGGCCCAAAGCCTCATTTTTTACCCTCCAAACCTGGGATTCTAGGGTTGAAAGCCTCCTTTTGGGGGTCCAAACCCTCGCTTTTTGGGCCCGGGGACGCATTTTGAGGGTTTTAATCGCTCTTTTAGGCTAACATGCCTCATTTTTACCTTTCAAACCTTCATTTCTAGGACAGAAAGCCACTTTTTAGAGTACGCAGCTTCCTTTATAAGGCCCAAGTACACATCTTTCTCTCCCGAAGCCTCCTTTTGACTGTCCAAATACTCCTTAGAGCGTCCCAACCCTTATTTTTCTGAACAAATCCTCATCTTGACGGTCCAAAGCTTCATTTATAAACTCCAGAGCCTCACTTCAGGCTCCACAACCTTGTTTCTAAACTCAAATTTTGAGGCTCCGAACCTCATTTTTAGGGCCCAATGCCTCATTTTCAGGGTCCAAAGAATCGTTTCCACAATCCAGCCCTTCATTTTTAGGGTCCTGAAGCCTCACTGCAAGGGCCCAAACACCCATCTTTAAGGTCCAAACCTTCCTTTTACAGCACACGCCCCACCGTTAGAGCCCCAAGCCTCATTCTTTACCTGCCAAAGCCTCCTTTTCAGGGACCATAGGCTCATTTTTAGGATCCGGTCTGCAACTAGGAGAGCCCAAGGCCTCATTTTGAGGGTCCAAATACTCAATTGGAGGGCCCAAAGCCTCATTTTGGAGGCCAAGCTCCTCGTTTAGGGTGCAAGGCGTCTCTTCTTTAACGTACAACCCCTCATTTGGAGCCTCCAAAGACCCATTTCTAGGGCGCAAAGCCTCCGGTTTTGGTACCGAAGCATCCCTTGAAGGCACAAAGCCTAATGCAGGGTTCAAAGCCTCAGTTTCATTTCCAAAGCCCCGTTCTTAGGGCCCAAACCCTCCACAGGAGGGTCCAAAGGCCTCTTTTACAGCTGAGGGCCTCCCCCGGAGTGACCCAAGCCCTCTCTTTGGGGCCAAAGCCTCATGTCTTGGGGCCCTACCGAGACCAAGAGGTTCCCCTCCTTTGCAGAGCCCTAAGGGTCACGCGTAGCATCTCCCCCACCATTTTTAGTGCCCAAAGCCTCATTTGGAGGGCCAAAGTCCTCATTGTTCTGGTCCAAACCTTCTGGCCTTTTATGACCCATGCCCTTTTTTGAGGGCCCACAGTTTCATCTGGAGGGTTTAAACCCTCAGCTTTAAGGCAGAAAGCCACTCTTTTAGGGTCCAAATTTACACTTATAGGGCAGAAAGCCTCGCTTTCCCTTCCCAAAGTCCCAGTTTTGGCTTCCAGAGCCCCACTTGAGGCTCCAAACCCTCATTTTGAGGGTCCACAGGCTCCGTTGCAGTTGGCAAAGTCTCCTCTTCAGAGCCCCAAGCCACGTTTTAAGTTGCCGAACTCGCATTTTCAGACTCCAAAGCCTCATTTTTAGGATCCGGCCAGTCGTTTTCAGGGTCCAAGCCGCATCCTGAGTTTCCAATCCCTCATTTTTATGCTCCGAACCCCTCTTTTAGGGCCCAAAGCCTCATTTTTAGAGTCCAGAGCTTTGATTCTAGCATTGAAAGCCTCCTTTTTATGGTCCAAAGCCTCATTTTGAAGGCCAGTCCCTTGCTGCGACACAGACAGGACCACCAACGGCCCTGGGTGGGAACCCAAAGGCCCATCAGGAGGTCGTGAGGGGACGAGAGAATAAACGCACAGAACAAGGCGCAGCCTTCAACAGCGCCCACCTATGGGACTCACAGAAGGCAGGAGTACAGCTTTACAGAGCTGGACCAGCCCCTCCAATAGCCCAGCCACAAAGCTTTCTAAACAAGGCAAAAACATTGACTACTTTTCTCGTCCCTACTTAAGATTCCCTGTAGAACCGGGTCTTGGCCTGACCGAGGCTGTGGGAGGGAGGAAGACGAGGGAAAACTTTGCAGGGAAAACGCCCAGACACAGTATGGCCTGGCATCAATAAAGGTAGGCACAAGCAAGCCCTTGGGAGCAAACTCTTTATTCTCTGCCTGGGGGAGCTGCCCGGGGGCTCTGTGGCCCTGGAGCCGCACACCTCCTCAGGACACCCTCCACAAGGCTCCCAGCTACCGCCCTCTTCAACGACTCGGGCTGCACGGGCTCCTCCAGGAGAAGCTTTAAACGCACTGGTCTGTGCCGGGCTCCTGCCTGGGTAGGGGGCTTGGGACCCGCTGGAGGCATGGGCTCTCTTGGAAACTGGGGGCCCATGGAGGGAAGGGTGTCTGCGGTGCTCCCTGGCCGGAGTATACGCAGAGTTTCCCGTGCGGGCACTGAAGACCTTGCTGTGGCTCCGGAGGTGGAATCCCTGGACTCCTGAAGGCCTTCTGTTGGCCGGCGAGCACCTTGCGCGGCGCCTCGGCGGAGAGATGGGAGGAGAGTACGTGAGCTCTCCTCTTTGAGTTGTCCCGCTTCCTCTGAAGGCGTGACTATTGCAGGGAGGCTGAGAGGTGGCAAGACTTCCCTTGGTTGAAGCTTCTCTGATTTTTGCTTGGACTTCCTTTCTTCCTCTAACTTCTTCCTCACCGTTTCCAGAATTTCAAGGACAATGGTTTTGGCATACCCGATCAATTCAGCATCCAGCTGCTGAACTCTGGAGATGGCGTTTTGGATGCTCTCCTTGGCAATCTCACGGCTCACTCGTGAGACATCAGCAGCGTTTTGCAGTGGTTGCAACACGGGCACCTTTGCTCTCTTGCTTGCTTCTGGGATCTGCCGTTCCGATGCTCCGGCTGGTCCTTGTCCTTCTGTCACGCCTTGAATCTTCAGGATCTCGGAAAACTGACAGCGGAAGTCCTGTTCAAACTGAGACGCTACAAAGGATGACAAGGTGGAGCTAACACGTTCAACAGCCTCTTTGGTCCTTTTGTCGACAGAAGACTGTGAAGATGCTCTGTCGGAAGCTGCTAGTTCCGCCTCCCTCCATCTCTCTTCTCCGGATTTGCCTGCTCTGCTGGTGCTTCCCACAACAAGCTCTGAGAGCTTCTGCCTGCCTGCTGGCCCAGGCTCGGCTGCATCAGACGGGCTGGGTACCAAGTGCTCCCCAAAGCTCTCCAACACGCTCGCCACAATCTCTTGAGCCACCAGTCTGATCTTGTCCCGGCGATCCGCAGAAGTGTCCAAAGGCTCTGGCCTTCTGGCGCTGGCAAACAACCTTCCACGGACCTCATGGGGAGCCCTCCTTAAGACGCGGACGGACTGACCCAGCGCCTTCACCCGCTCCAGCACCGCCTGGACCACGGTCTCAGCCACCTCTTTAAGCTCCTGGTCTTCTGCCAGCGTAGCCCACAGCACCGTAGGCTGTATGCTGTTAGGCGCTTCTTCTCCGGCACACGCTGCAGACTAAAAGGAGGAGCAGTTAATGAGTGAATGGGTTCCTTCACCTCCCTTTGCTTTCCTCTTCCTCCTCACAGGACCCCTGCCCAGACGAGCCCCTAGCAGTCAAGCTGGAAAAACTCTGGTTTCTCTGTAGGCCACCTGGCACACGGAGGTTTCTGGTCTCCTGCGGCCAGGAGCCAAGTGTTATGGGCACCTCTCAGAATCAAGCAGGTGCCATTTTGCTTAGAGCAAAGGGCACTGTAGCCCCCCTGGACCTCAGCACGGTGAACCAATAGCGGAGGGAAAGCTGTCGAAGGTACTGGACCAGGCCCTTCTGCCGCGGGTCCCAGCTGCTCTTGGGGCACTGCTGCCCTCTATCAGGGTGCCCTGTTTGCCCCTTTTCAGGGCCGAATGCCAGGAATGGCTGTTCTGAGAGCAGAAAAGAAAACGATCCTTCTTCTTGAGGCACCTGGCTGTTGTCTGCCAGCCCAAGGAAACGTCCTCGGGACAGGAGGCAGCCTGAAGGTCCACCGCGGGCTGCCGGCCTCGTGCAAAGTGGGGAAGAAATTGCGAGTCAAGCACAGAGCCAGGCAGCAGCCGGAAACTGACATTTGCTCTTTTGCGGCTTGACAGCCTGAGTGCCACGGCAGAAGGAGCTTAACCCTTCACCCCGGCGTAGACAGCGCCCCACACTATCCAGAAATGCTTCCCAAGAGGCTGTTGCAAGGGATGGAGCCGGGCAACGTTTAACGGGACCCCCGCTAACGAGAACCGGGCAACAGCAGGCTCTCCGCTAAGCTAATCAAAGACCTCCTGGAAGAGAAAACCAACCCACGAATGGCCAAGCACCGGCACTGTCAGGTTCAGGGACACTGCATCTTCGGATGCAGAAGTCTTTGGATGAAACCAAGAGTTTTTCAACCAGGCGCGAAACCAGCACCATGGACCGTGCGGCCACTTAGTGCAGCAGGTTCGTGCTAAATGTGCGAGTCCCTGCTCAGAAGTGGCCACTGAGAGTGCCCAGGCACACTTCTGTGTCAGAAAGGGCTAGTGCCTCGTGTCTCAGAGACACAGGAAGGCAAGCAACCGCTTCTTGGTCTCTGACAGCCACCCTCAAACAAGGACACGTCGCACACCGGCCAGGCACCACCTCCTCAGCGACCAAGCACCCTTCGCAAGCCCTGAGCAGCTGTGTGCGTGTGTGGCAGCGTCCTCTCCCGAGTCCCAGGTACCAACGTGCTGCCGCACAGCAGAGGCAGCCCCCAGCATCCACCCGGCTCCTACTCACCGGCCTTCCTTTGAGAGCGGACTTTTCGGAGCTGCTCTCATTGCCTGGCTGCCTTCTCTTGCCCAGCTGCTGCTGCTGCTGGCACTTGGCCTGCTGGAGGAGGCGTTGGTCTTTTTCAAGAGCCTCCAGTCTTTCCATCGGCTTCTTGGTCACAGTCAGATGCCTGTCAAGAGAAAGGAAGGCAGCTGAGAAGGAGCAGCTCTGTCCCTCTTGCCCAGGCCATTTTCTGCTCGGCCGCTCCCATCACCCTGCTCCTGGTTACTTTGCTCCAGTAGTCCCCCTGCCTGTCCAAGGCTCCAAACACAGACCGCGCCAACGTGACTGCAGCCCGCACCGGCTCCTTCCACCACTGGCCTTTGTTTGTTTACTGGAACAGGAGGCTCCAGCACTTCTCTCAGGGACCAGGGGCCCCCTTCAAGAGCAAGCGTTACTTGGCCTTTTCTTACCTCTGCCTCCTCTTCCTCTCTCCACCTGGCAAACTCTGTCTTTGCTCCTGCGGCAGCCACTCTTGCGGGTGAGAAACGTCAGTCCCTCCCGGCAGTTTGGAGGCATCCTCTGATTGGGCCAGGTCTTGCTGAAGCTTTTTCTGAAAGGTGACATCGGGTTGTGCCTTCCTGTTGCCTGGACAAGCGCTCACGCCCCTGCATGCTGAGGCACCCCGCGGACCCAGGACAGCGATCTGCTTCAGCCACGCGACGAGGGCAGAAAAGAAATGCTTCCCCCGGGACTCCGCGTGCTTGCACGTGACTTTCCTGCCCGTGCCCACCCCTGCACCCTGCGCTAGCTCGGCTCGCAGCCCGGTACTCCTCTCCCTGCCACAAGACCCGGCCCAGCAGCACAGCCCTCACCTCTTCGGCACTGACCGCCTCCCCTCCCCAACATGCTGCAAGTAAAGCCCCAGCCCTCGGCACCGTGCCGCTGACCGGTGTCCACGAACACTCCGCTTTGCCTACCTCCTCTCGCAGGAACGTTTTCTCTGCCTCCAGCTTGAGCGTGGTCAGATACTGCCTGTACTCATTGAACTCCTTCAGAGTGCAAACCACCTATGGAGAGACGAGGGGAGAAATCCCCCGAGAACTCTCAAGCCGGCTCCGTAGGCTGCCTTCCCCAAAACGGCCCAAACCCAGCGGCGGGAGGGGAGCTGCTCCTCTGCACACCCTCCCCTCCCCTCCGCTTCGCTCCCCTCCCCTCCCCAGTGGCGGGGCCCCTGACTCCCCCCCAGCCAGGGCCGAGCGGTGCTCCTCGCCTCAGCACCAGGCCTCGCACCGGCTGCCTCCTCGACGCTCAGGCAGCGCGGGGCAGCCGGAGAAGAGCAGGAGTGGGAATTGCCAGAGGGACGCTGGCGCTACTTCTGCTCCCAGGGCAAGCAGCCCCACAGCCCTGTGCCCTCCGCCAGCAACAGGCGGCTGCAGCAAGCGCTCTGGGAACCCCGCTTGATGAGGACTGTTTTTATCAGCCCCATGCCCAAACCTACTCTGCCGTCACTGGTGACGTAACCCTCCCTCTTCAGCCTCTGCAGGTTGTCCTTGCGTTTGTGGTAGGCCCGCAGATGCGGGTCATGCAGGCTGTTGTAGTCGGTGCTCAGCAGGCGGCAGTATGGATCTCCCAGATTGAAACAGCCAGAGGGCTGGTGAAGCTGTGCGAGAGATTTTGCAGACTATGAAGGAGGAAGGAGAGAGCAGCAAAGGGGTGCCAAGCGGTACTTGTGAAAAGGTAAAGGTCCTCTGAGGACCAACACTCTTCTCCATCCTTCTGAAGCCACAGAGGACACCACAGCCGGGCTGCGGGGTCAGGCTGGGCTGGGCTAGGCTGGGCTGGGGGAGAGAAGACAAAGCCCACCAGCAAAGTAGGCATCTTAGGCCAGCAGGAAGAACTGCAGACCTTGCCAGTCCTCCTCTTTGTCTCTGCACCAGGGAGCCAGGAGCTTCCCTCTACTCCCCAGCGCTGCCAGATTGAGGGGCTGCGGCGCCCGCTGTAGAACAGGCGGCCACAAGGACTTCTCTGAATGACGGGGACCCCGTAAAAGAGGAGAGCTCTTCTACCCCTTTCTACTTCCTTTACCTTTTCCCCCAGCTTTGTCCTGCAGAAGACAGGCTTGGAGCCCGCATGCACAGGGATCTTGACCCCAAGTGGGAGGTCCAGCAGCCCAGTACCTCCTTCTGCCAGTGGCTGTCTCCTGTTCCCGAGCTAGAAAGAGGGAGACACTCATGGGCACTCAGGCACTATCTCCATAAGCCTCCTGCACGGCAGTTGCGAGAAAGGCTCTCGGAAGACTCCAACCAAGGGGAGCGCCCAGAGCGGCCCAGGCAAAAGCTGCTCTCTCCTTCCTCGCCCCTGTCCCCACAACTCCCGACCCTCCCTCAACCCACGTCCGCGTCCTTTCGCAGCAAGCCCTCCCACCTGCTTAGCCATAAGCCAGGCTGGGCAGAGAGGCAGGACTCCCTGCAAACTCTCCCCAGCCCGACCACCTTGGGATCCCTCCCAGCTCCCCGGCCATGTCCCAGGCTCCCGCGCTGAGCCCTCTCCATCGGCCCATTGCTCACCTTTCCCCCCTTCCCCACTACGCTCAGCAGTGCGTCCACGTTTCGGACGCCAGCAGTGACACGGTGCTCCATGGCTCCTTCCAAGAGCTCTCCTGGAGCTGCGACCCTGCGCTGGCACCTCTCGCTCCAGAGGCACCCAGCTGTGGCCACCACAGCCGGTCTTCCAGCAAGCGCCTATATAGAGCAGTTGCACATTGTTGCATCATTGCATTGCTGCATCATCACGTTGCTGCACCACCGCATTGTTGCATCATCGTCTTGCCACGCCGCCGCCCAGCCGCCCCAGGGCCCACCTGCAGGCCCGTCTGGACACGCATGAGGGCCACCCGCTCTCGCTGACCCTGCTTTGAGCAGGGGGCCTCCACTCGGTGCTGACCTGCTGCCCCTTCTTCCTCCTTCTACCTCTTTTTCCCAGCTTTGGCCTTCAGATGGCAGGGCTGGAGCTGGGCCGCCCGCGGGCGGCTGCTGCTGCTGCTGCTGCACTGGATTTGGTAGACCAGTTTTAGACCACTTCCCTGTCACGGGCAAAGCAGCCTCAACTTGGGGAATTGCACTGAATTACATTTTTGGCCCACTGCCCTCAACATCTCCTTCCTGATTTGCGTCTTGAGAAACACAGAGGACAAACGAAGGATGCAGGAAGCCCCTCTCCTCCCCTTCAGCCCAGACACCTCTCTGTCCCCTCCTCAGTCTCCCCTGCCCTCGTTTCTGCTGCGCGTCACCCTCTGTGACACCCTCCCAGTGCCTCCCGGGAGGTGACGGGCGGCGCAGGACGTTCTGCATCGGTGCAGGGAGCACCTCAGTGCCGCCTGCTGCTTCTGACCCATCAGCTTCCTCCCACACCAGTGACCTCACCGCACCCCAGCAATGTCACCTGCCACCGCACCACCCTCTTGCTTGCCTCTCTCCTCTGCCTCTGGTTCTCACAGTCCCTGCCCTCCTCCTGCTTCCCCAAGGGGCTGAGGAGCTCAGAGCTGGGGGAAAGTGGGCACAGCGCTGCTACAGAAACCTGCCGCTGGTGATTCGCGGGTTGAGTCCCCCATGGAAAGGAGGCACTGTCACCTCTGTCAGGAAGAAAATACCCTCCTGATCACTGCAACACGCTCGCTCACAGCCCACACTGCACTTATTGGAGAGGGACCAAAAAGATCCATTCATTGCCTCTGACACTCAAACGGTTTTAGCACGGACCTGACTAGTGTTTTCCCGACCCTCTTGCAGAAGGGGATAAGGAGCCACCAACAACCGCAGCCTCTGCATCTCCAGACCCCGCTGGGGAACACACTCGGCACTTGCTTTCTGCAGAGACACCGCTTCCTCAGCAGCGGGGGGACGGGTGTGAGCCTGGCAATATATAAAACAGTAAAAGCAGGGGCAAGCCAGTGTTACTGGTCAGCGTGTCCTGCTGGGCAATCTGAAGTTCTAGTCAAAATGACACCTCCTCTCGGAATCCACAAAGACCCTGTCCATGGTTTTTTTGTCCTGGCAAGGCAGCATAAAAAAAGAAAAAAAACTAATTTAAAGAAGCCAAGAATATTAGGCAGAACAGCGTATCTTCCAGGATTTTGTAACTTGGAACCTGCAGACCGACGCAGATGCCACTGCAAATGCAGACACCATTGCAACTACCAGCTCAGAGGCAGATACCGTTACAGATTAAGATACCATGGCAGAGGCAAAGGCCGCTGCAGATGCAGGCACCACTGCAGAGGCAGGTACCACTGCAGATGAAGATACTGTTGCAGTTAACGTTGCACACATACCGTTATGCCAAACTTTTTATAGTCCAAGATTCTGTAACTTGCATCCAAGCTCTGTGCCCCCCAGAACCATCATCTCCATCTTCTCCACCATCTCCTCCTGCCCTCAGCCACAGAAGGAAGTCTGTCTCGATAGCTTCAGTAATTTGACCAGAAGAAAGCAAGAAAACGTGTTCCTGTACTAAGGAGGAAGGGCAGGAACTCGGCAGTCATTTTCCTTTTGTTACAGTCATTAGGGATGTCCGTCCTTGCTATAAGAGAGATTCCCTTTGCAAGAACCAGGTGGCATCTCTCAGGGGAAGTTAGCTTCTAGTTCTAACTCTTGACTATTTTCTGACTTTCCTCACCTTTTGGAGCTGGGCCAGGGCCCTCTCCACATCAGACATCGCTTTTTGGAGTTAAGCAACAGTAACCCTGAGTTTCTCATGTCTACTCATTTCTGCCTTGCTCTCGTAATCCTCGGGAAGGATGCAGAAAGACTCTCAGAACTGTGACCTCTTTGTCTGGCCGGCCCAAATACATTGATTACAATACAGATTCCTCCTACATGGTCTATTTGTGCTAACCAGCCACTTAATTCACAGGCATATGAAAGCAGCTCTTCTCAGGAAAAAAAAAACCAACAACAACCATAACCAAACCCAAAACCCACTACAGATGACCAGAAGCGTCAGCTTTCAAACTGGCATTGTTTGAAAACAGAAACACTCTGCCCAGCCACAAACGCAAAGGTGTGCTTTTAGTACATAACATCAAGAAACAAGACGTTCAGTTGCGTTTCACGGTTATTGGGCCCGTTACATTGCCATGTTCACAGACACACAGAGGAAAAAAAACCCTTATAAACCTCTCTAAAGTGGGTCAGAGGAATAGCCACTCTCACAAAGATTGCTCCAGACAGAGTCAACAAGATCAACCATGAAACGCTGAGCAAATGCCCCAGCTGCAGCTTTCTCGGAGGGGTCCTCCTGTTTCTGCAGCGTTTGCATCGGCTGGCGTTCGCAAGGTGCCTTTCGAGACAATGCTGCGTGTCAAAATTCAGCCTCTTGTTGGTACGTCTTTGACCTGGACTTGGAAGAGTGACCACAATGTACAACTCATCAATCCACACAAAATCAAGGACACCAGTATTTGCATTCTCCAGCCCCTCCAGTCCCTGTGGATGAAAAACAAACACCCCCGCCCCCATGTTCCTGTGAAGAAGCGATGGGCCAAACTAATCCTCTCCTGCTGCCCTAGCATGCACTAGTCTAATTAGACATTGTTTTATTGGGCTTGCAGAGAAAGAGAGCCTTGGGACAAGCTGAAGGCTGTCCAGGATTTTCTGCACTTTTCAGCGTTTACGGTTTATATCCAGTTTGGTGTAAGTAAAGACTGAAAAAAGAAATGGAGAAGGCTGATGAATGGTGAGTAAGCATTACTGTAAAGGTGGATAATTATTATTAGGATGGTGACAGTTTTTTATCAGAAATAAAATTCTATTATTATAAATAAACACCGTTACGAAGAGGAAGCCTTGCCTTTTCTGTCGACTGCTAATTGGGTATTGCTCTTATCGTTCCCTGACTCCTTGGAAATCACGAACGCATGCGCACCACAAGGCATGTCTCGTTATTTTGGGAACGTGTTATTTCCCACTGAGTACCAAGACGACAGCTCTTAATTGTACGTCCCGAGAGCAGCCTCCACCGACTGTCCCCTGCTGCGCACCAACACGAACAGCACTGTGCTCTCCCCTGCCCATCTCCACGCTCCGGAGGAGCTGTTCACACACCCCTGCCCGGGCCATGCTGCCTCAAAATTCCTCCTGTGCTGCTCAAGGCCCTGAAAACTGTCACGCTACAGCTGTACCCAGATCACTGTTCCTCATTCTGAGCGAGACCGCCTGGTCCTGTGTATTCCCACCTGTCTACAGCAGCTGTTGCCTTCTGTCTTGTAAGCGTTTTGGAAAAGTACCCCTTTTTTCCTGAATACCCTCTTTGACCTCACTACAGGACAGGTCCCCAGTCCACCACCACGGCTGGTAAAGGCCGTAGCCATACAGAATTGCGCAGGGATGACAAATACCCAGTGGTCCAGCTCGCTTCAATTGTTTAAGACAAGGCTTTTGGCTAGAACACAGTCGAGAAAATTTAAAACCTAACACTCCCATCTGGACCGGCAGCTCTTTCTTCATCAGTTCTTTGCATTGCTCTCATTCCTCGGGAGTACACAGCAAGCAAAGATCAGTCACAAACATGCACGAGACCGGACATCCACATACTTGCTGCCTACCCAGTAACATTAGCAAGGCCCTGCCTAAACACAAAGATTAAATTAATGTACAGATTTCCTACGCAGGAAGCAACTAAGGATCAACCAAATACAACCATCTGTTGTTACCTATTTGCACAAGAGGCACACGCTGCTTCCGCTTCTATCTTTCAGGCTGTTACCCATGAGAAAACGGAAGCACGTTTTATTGCAAGAGGAAACCTTCAATTGGAAAGCCAGTTCATGGCCTGGTTTCCTCTCTATGCACGTATCTAGTGAACAGCCGAGGAAACGTTACACGAGCAATTAGCAAAGCAAACCCAGGACACCTCAAGAGGTCCCGCAACTACACCAGTCTGTCTTTCCTTTTCACCCCAGTTCCCAAAGCACCAAGGCAGGAGCAGGCAGGGCACTCATGCGCTCGGCTCACACCAGGGAGGAGAGAGCAGGAGCAGCCCTCTGTCACCCAGGCTTAGCAACAACAATTTCTGCTCTCATCTGGGGCTTAGTCCATGTGTAGTCATACGTGTGAGTTATGGCCTAGCCATGGTGATACTGCTCAGCTCAGGGTTCAACATGAGACCTTGTCCTTTAAGGAGGACCATTACTCCATAGCTTCACTAGGCAAGCCTGATTACTTTGTATAAACTATGCATGCTTTGCTGAGGACCCCACCCTTGAAGAAGGAACTAAAGACTGATAAAAAGGAAACATCCTGCTCCAGAAGGCCCCCGAAGATTGCCAAAGAAGCATGAACCAGTGTCCTGATTTCAGCCGGGACAGAGTTAATTGTCTTCCTAGTAGCTGGTACAGTGCTGTGCTTTGAGTTCAGTATGCAAAGAATGTTGATAACACTGATGGTTTCAGTTGTCGCTAAGTAGTGTTTAGTCTAAAGTCAAGGATTTTTCAGCTTCTCATCCCCAGCCAGTGAGAAAGCGGGAGGGGCACAAGAAGTTGGGAGGGGACGGAGCCAGGGCAGCTGACCCAAACTGGCCAACAGGGTATCCCATACCATGTGAAGTCACATCTAGTATAGGAACTGGGGGGAGCGGGGGCGGGGGATCGCCGCTCGGGGACTAGCTGGGTGTCGATCGATCGGCGGGTGGTGAGCGATTGCACTGCGCATCATTTGTACATTCCGATCCTTTCATTATTGCTGTTGTCATTTTATTAGTGTTATCATTATCGTTATTAGTTCCTTCTTTTCGGTTCTATTAAACCACTCCTATCTCAACTCATGAGTTTTACTTCTTTTCCCGATTTGCTCCCCCATCCCACTGGGTGGAGGGGAGTGAGTGAGCGGCTGCGTGGTGCTCAAGTTGCTGGCTGGGGTTAAACCATGACAATCTCCCTCCGAACAAGGGAAAAATAACATCAGAAACTCTCAACCGGACACAACAAGACCTTGAACTCTTTGAAACCCGACACAGAAGATGTCTCTATGAACTACTTTTTAAACCTACTTTTTAACAACCAAAACACTTTAGTACGCTTTAGTGGTACGCTTCAGACAACCCTGATTAATTGCAAGAAATCACACGAGATCATCTGAACGCCACTTTGAAGGCTGTTTAATGTTTAAGCAAGTTGGGAAGAGATTTTGTCAGCCAGGAGTCCATCAGTTAGCACTTGCATCTTCAAGGGAACCAAGTTTTGTAACACAAGACGGGTATTTTTATCCCTAAACCCATTTACTCTCAGCAGGGGAAGGTAATTCACCGTATACTAGCACTCAGCCGTTCACACACACTTCCCCACTTTTACAAAAAAAAAACCCCAACATGTTGCACTAAGCAGTATTTCAGATGGAAGGCAAATGTAGGTAATCCCTCCCGAAATAGAGGCAGCTCAAAGCAATTGCCCTCCTGTCCCACAGGGAGCATCCCAACAGAAGACTGAGCTCCCCAACAGGTCTTGTGTGACTGCAATCCCTCCCCAGGAAGCCCAAAGAGAAATAGGATGCTCTTGAAAAATCCCAGCCCTCAGCACTTGAATGGTTTCAGAGCAAAAATCTGGACGAGAACAGCAGCCCCGTTTGAGGCTCAGCAAAGCACAGCCTGGGAAAACCAAAGCCAGGAGATGAATTCGCAGCTTTTACAGAAGGCCTCTGCACAGCAGAAGCATCCTCACTTCCAACACCCTGGATTTTTCCCCTCCATCTCCAGCACTGCCTCCCATCTCCCCGTGCTCTCCTCTCGCCCAGGCACCTTTCCCACCCATTCCGTGACCTCCCAACGCCTCTGTCTTTCTCTGTGTTTGTGTGGCAGATGGTACCTCGGAAACATCGTCCCAGACGCGTCACCTGCATCTCCTGCTCTTCTTCCTCTGCTGTCACATGACTGCTCCAGCTGCCTGAGGCACTTTTGGACCTCCAAAGCCCTTTCAGCCTGCCTCCCTTCTGCTGTTAAATCCTGCTCCTGCAAGAGAAGTGACAGCCACTTGCTCTCCCCTCTCTGGCATCTTACCTGCATCTTCCTGAGCTGGTGGGAACTGTCGCCATCAGCCCCGGCTGCACTCCACTCCAAGTCTTCTCCTGGCACGGGCGCAGCTCTGGGTGTGCTTGGTGCGTACCGTGCTTCCTGAAGGAGAACAGCAACAATCAAAGCGACTCCTGGGCAGTGTCCTGCTGGGAGAGCCGATCTGAAGGCAAGTTTGCTGCAGGTCCTGAGGCCAGCTGGTCCAGGGCTGCTCCCTGTCCCCCAGCTCGGCCACAGGTCCCACGTCTGGCTCCTTCCATTCCAACAGGATTTTGGAAAGCCCGCTCCCAGCTGTGAGCGCCAGCCCACGGGCACGGGGCACAAACAGCCCCCTCCCCCGAGGGCCCCAGCCCCCAACTGGCCTCTGTCCCCAAACCGCTAAAACTTCCAAACAGGCTCTCCCTCCAACTACCTGCCGTTTTAAGAAAACAAACTGTATGCTCCCAGACTCAGTAGGCTGACTAAGACTCTCAGAGGGTGATTTGGGATTCAATTCCAGAACAAAACAATATCCATTACAGAATCTCAGCCACCACCTCCATCATCGTCATCGCTGACCCACAAAAGCTGCCTTGTAAAAAATCTTACAGCTGATTAAAATTACCCTCTCCTCCCCAAATCTTTGTCCTTCTCATACCCTCAGCCTACTGCAGTAATAATCACATCACTATTCTGTAATTACCACCAATCTGAAACCCCTCCGACACATCATTCCCTGATGTGACTGACAGTACTGTTGAAAAGGGAGAACCATCACTAACCACGCACCCACCTGTTAGTTGTCCTGTCTCTGTGACCGACCACATCTACATGGCTATCTCTGCCTGACAGGAGGTGACCGGCCTGAGAAAAAAGAGAAAAAAAACCAAAAACCTTACATTGTCTTGGCTCTAGCGTAAGCAAGGAATTTATGATAGTGATACAAACAAGTTTAAGAGAAAGCAGGATAGCGGAAGAAGCAGAAAATATGATATGTCTCACCCACCTCTAATTTCAGAGGAAGTTCCAGGGGAGGGTTTTTTTCTCGGTCTGTGGCGTCTTCTTACCACTGCACAGCCCAAGTGAGAAAACACACACCTGTGTTTTATGTAGAACTGTACACTACAAGAGTAGAACTAGCCAGTCTACGTAATTGGACTTCTTTCCAGGACACATCGGTCACTCCTTTTACATTTCAGTGGAGAGCTTTGCGTTAAAAATCCCTAAATTCTGATACGAAAATAGCAAAACGTCACCTGTAAATCTTTGAAAGGAACAAAACATTGAAGGAAAACTGTTCATATAAACTGTAAATGACACTTTTTTTCCCTAGCTGACCAGGCCTGTCAACTATTGGCAGGAACACGAGCACCCTCACACCCATCCGTAATCCAAAGATCCTTACATGTCTCCCTGAAAGGGGACTGAAACTGCTTCTTCTACATTTACACTGATGAAAGTTATACCTTACGGTCGAGGCCGACAACATAACTGACAGTACAGCACGGAACCAACAGAATGAACATTGAACAAAGGCAAACAAAACAAAGCCATAAAAAACGGGGATGCTTTGGTGCTCAAAAAGCCCCTCCTCGTGCAAAATCAGAAGCAAGAGAGAGCCTAACCCTATCAAGTATTTTACTATTCTCTATAGAAATAGCCACCAGAAAATACAGCCGTTTTCATAACAAAGCTGCCAGCTAAATTAGATGCCCTCATTTAAGGGCAACCACTTCTGGCAGCTCTTGGAGGGGTGGGACCAGAAGAAATCCGGGCAGTTTCACGGATTAATTTTACTTCTCCATTCTTCAAAACTGTTCCCCATCTGCAGGAATGACCGGGACACCACTTCAGGGAGCAAGGCAAGAAATACTTCACTCCAACATACAGTTTTAAACCACGCCCTCGCCCACTCTCCCCAGCTCTTCTAAGAAGCCCGAATTCACCATCTGACCTAGGGCAGAGACACACACAAGAGCCACCAGCACAACCAAGTCAGACGTGCTTGGAATTCAGGCATCCTCTTTTCATGGCGCTTGCTACCCGCCCAACAGCAGCAACCCTCCAACCAAAATTTCGAACCACGTACACAGCTTTCCAACAAACAAATGTGGGGAGAGGATGTTTCTAACGTGAATGGAGTAATTCCTGTTACTTGACACAGTCACCTTTTTATTCAACAGAAAACACTAGGGTATTAAAAGAGAATCAACCACGTCCTAGCTGTGAAACAGGAAAAAACCCCCAAACACCTGATATCCCATCCAATTAGTTTCTCACTTCAACAAGTACAGTACAAAGGAGAGTATGAAAATAGAACTCAACCCGTACAGCCTCAGGACGTCGCTCAACTAACAGGCACTGAGACAATCAGACACATAGCGCAAATGAGTTAAGCTGTGCTGAGTGCACTTCCAGGAACACCAATCCGATATCTCAAAGCATCTTAAGGAGCAGACTCTGAGAATTCGGTCCCTTAGAAAAAGAAAAAACACACACTTGCCCTGTGCAGTTACTTCTCGTTTTTAACTTTAGGAAATACATGCACAAATGAAACTACAGTATTTCAAAATTAGCCAGGAAGCAAACTGTTAGGGAATGGCACTAAACAAACAGCAGGCACTCTGGACAAAGCAGGAAAAACAAACGGGGGGGAATCAACTGGGCTAATTGAGCTGGCATGATTGAAGCAAGAGCCCCCTGACACACAAAGGTCTTTATATACCACAAAAACTTGAGGGCAGCAGCTGCTCTATCATGAAGAGGCAGCCCAGAGCTCATCCTGTGCAACCAGAAACATCCTGTTCTCTTCTGAATCTCTCTCCTCGTTCTAGTTTGGGTCAGAAAAGGGGACCCTAAGGTCTGACAGCCCCCAGACACAATCACCCTCACGGTTGCCCTTTCCCCCAAATGGAACCCCTTTCAGTTTATCACAACTCCTACCGTACCTGCTTCACTGGCAAAGGCACCTGCTGGCCAAATCACCGGACTGAGGCAAGCTGGGCAACGTTGCCGCGTGCCGCGATGGCTGAAGGCAGAAGCGAAGCCGTGGGGGATACCACGCTAGGCAGAGAGCCAGCGGAAGGCAGTGAGCAAAAAGGCTCTGCCTTCAATGCTGGAACTGAGGAAGTAGCTGCAGCAAGTTAAAAAGTGGCATTCAAAGACAAATCCCAGCACACCTGACATTCCAGCCTGCATTCAGGAACACAGTAG